>NW_026652277.1:104406885-104945446 GCF_009828535.3 Hylobates moloch | reverse complement strand
GCACTATTCACAATAGCAAAGAGTTGGAACCAACCCAAATGTCCAACAACGATAGACTGGATTAAGAAAATGTGGCACATATACACCATGGAATACTATGCAGCCATAAAAAATGATGAGTTCGTGTCCTTTGTAGGGACATGGATGAAACTGGAAAACATCATTCTCAGTAAACTATCGCAAGGACAAAAAACCAAACACCGCATGTTCTCACTCATAGGTGGGAATTGAACAATGAGAACTCATGGACACAGGAAGGGGAACATCACACTCCGGGGACTGTTGTGGGGTGGGGGGAGGGGGGAGGGACAGCATTAGGAGATACACCTAATGCTAAATGACGAGTTAATGGGTGCAGGAAATCAACATGGCACATGGATACATATGTAACAAACCTGCACATTGTCACATTGTGCACATGTACCCTAAAACCCTAAAGTATAATAAAAAAAAAAAATTTTTTTTGAAACACGGGAAAAGACTTTCATTGGAAAAAAATTAATGATGAAATAATACAGGCACATAATTTAAAAATCATTAGTATTAAAAGACATTTCTCTGCCCCACCTATCATTATTCCCTCTACTTCTTTAGAGGCATCTACTTTCAACTCTTTCACCTGCTTCTCATACTTAGCCTCACATTTCTAAATAGGATGCTCTTATTGCTTCTTCTAAATTTATCAACTTTAGAGAGTGTCTGTTAATTTCCAATTATGGCATTGGAAAGTTTAATCCTTTTATACATCATGACAACTAGCTTCCCCTTTGTCATCTTTGCAATCTGTTTGTATCATAGTTTTTTCGTTTAACAAACAGCCAACGTAAGTATCATACACTGGTGAATCAAGTCGGTCTACAATTTTCTTCCTTCCTCTTATGGTTTTCTACTTTCCCTCTGTTTATATTTGCTTAATTTTCTGTGATATTTTTTCAAGTGATTCGATAGATCTGTTACATGTCCAATTTTTTCAAATGCTCAAATGCATACATCACATTTCCCCCAGAATTTTTTTTAAGAATTCTGGCTATCCTGAGATTACCAACTCTGGTTACCAACTACAGCACTCAAGGTTACTCACTCCCTTATTAAGAGCCTCCTTTGTTCACACTAACTTTTCACTGAAACTCTGTTACCAATACAGTTCTACTTGGAAAAAGGTAAATTAAATTGTTTCCCCAAGGGACACTTCCTCCTCTCCAGGAGCTGCCAAAACACTGTGACTATTCTTCCCTTCAACTCCCTCTCTTTCTTTACAAAGTCAGTGAGGGCTCAAGGTATAAATAAGCTTCATTCACTACCAGAACACATTTTATTTATTTTATTTTATTTTAATTATACTTTAAGTTCTGGGGTACATGTGCACAGAAGACATTTTAATGTAGCAAGCTTGCATATCAGTAGACAAGTGTTTGTTTATATGCCAGCATCACAGTGGATGCCAAGTATCAGAAATGTTCCCTAATGTCAAAGACTTTACAATCTGGCTCATGTAACACAGGAGTGAAACAGAACTAACAATCAACAGTTCCTTTCTATCTCTGATTAATAGTCCTTCCATACCTTAAATGTATTAATCTTTGTAAAATTCTCTCTTTTTTGTTCTTTTCTTCTGTCTTTTTACTCTCTTATCCTGTATGCTAGCTATGACACTAATGTCTCACTGCCTAATCATTGTATTTTTATAATTTTTGGAAACTGTCACATTTTGCTTCCAAAGCTGACCTTTCACAAGTTACTTAATCTTTTTGCATCTCATTTCTTTATATGTAAAATGGGGATAATAATGTTACCTTTTAAATTTGTTGTAAGCATTAAATAAGATCAATGTGATGAATTTAGCCCAGTTCCTGACACTTGATAAAATAGTCAATAGATAGTAAAAAAAAAAAAAAAAAAAAAAAGAGTACACACTGCAGTGCACATCTCTGGTAGACAGCCCCTTTGTTCTGTGCTCCCTACCTTCATCAACATAGCCACCTCCTTCATGGCTCCAGAAGTGTATTCTTTTTTTTCCTTTGGAACCAATATTAATTAAACCATAAGCAAAGGTGAATAGGTATAAATATATATATACATGCACACATATACATTAGTAAATACATTGTTATTAAGGATGGTTTTGAAATTTTCAAATAAGGAAATTTTTCTCTATTATATATTATATATCTTATATATAATATATATACAGTACCTATGAACATATATATAATATATGATATAATATGATGTTATTATATGTCATATATATTATATACAACATATATTATATATCACATATTATGATATAATATACATGATATATATTATGATATATATGATATAGAATATATATGACATATGATATACAATATATAATATATATCATATATATTTTATATATATACACACTGTGGGTCTTAAAAAATGAAAATCACTTATTAATCAGCTAACACTGCTTCGTAATCACCTAGAGAAAATTCTTTTCTGATACTAAGATAATTTTTATGGAACCTTCCAGCTAAAAATACTAAGCAACCTATTATCTCATTTGGCTAAGCTCTGGACTGTTTGCCTGGTTTCAACTCTCAGCTCTGCCACATACTATCTGTGTAATCCTTAGGTAAGACCTGTAGCCTTTCCTCATATTACTCAATTTCCTCATCTTAAAATAGGGATAACAGCACTTAACTCTTAGTTAGTGTAAGAATAAGCAGAAATACAAGAAAAGTTCTTAGTGCAGTGCCTAGCAAATAGCAGCAGTCAACAAATGTTAACTATCACTAGCAGATCCAATCCACAGGGCCTAGGCAGGCCAGACAGACCAGATTCCTTGGACTTGAAGAATTATAAAGTTTATCTTTTCTTTTGGCCACTAAAACCCAAAATCTTCCTATTACCTATCCTCCCATTCCTAATATTCCAATTCTTCTTCTCTGACTTCTTCCAAATATGCCTGCCAATATTGTTAATTATGTTCCCTAGGGTTCCCTCTATTCTCTCCAGAACTCGTTCTTTACTGCTTCAGACTTATATATGGCAATTTCATCTTAACTGAACCTGGATCTCCCAAGACAATACTCTCAAGAAGCTGCTTTCCCAAACTCCTTACGTGTACCACACAGCCTGTAGGTACACGCCTTATCAATTATTTTTTATTTATTTTTGAGACCGGGTCTCATTCTGCCACCTACCCTGGGAGTGCAGTGGTGTGATCATAATCCACTGCAGCCTTGAACCCCTGGGCTCAAGCGATTCTCCCACCTCAGCCTCCCAAGTCATTGTAATTACAGGGATGATCCATCAGGCCTGGCCCTGCTGAAGCAAATTTAGGTCTTCAGCACTTCTCACACTGGTTTCTACTAAGGGCATCTTCTGTGTACAGTCCATCCAATAAAATGGACCAAAGTTAATCTACATCGAATTCAGGAATCTAATTGTATGGCCATTTCCAGACACTGTGAGCTGTATTACTCCTAAAATCATAAATTTCAATGTCCCAGTCTTCCATATCTAATTTTTAGCCTTATTCCCACTATACCCTCTTTGTCACCATTAAGACCTCCAGTTCCCTGACCACTCCCTTTTCATGTGTCCTCTTGGCTGTTTCCTTCCCTATCCAGACTCATCAACATATTACTTCTACCAGGACTACGCGACCACCTCCTTCTTCCATCCAACTGAGGAACACTATCAGGTATACCATGTAATCATGCAGAGGGTGCTCCTAAAATATTATGGTTTCCTAAATCAGCTGGGCGTTGAATGTGAGAAACAGCATATATTAGCTGACTGGTAATCCTTTCATATCCCCTACTCAGCTCTTCCTCCTATCTTTTGTTTCAAATTTTCACCATTTAAAACTTTTCATGTGTCCTCTTGGCTGTTTCCTTCCCTATCCAGACTCAACTCATTAACATATTACTTCTACCAGGACTACGCAACCACTGTTGAGTGGTAATGTTGTTTCTTTCCTTCCTGACAAGGAGCTCAACATTTCTACTTAACAGACTTAGTCTAAGAGGTATCCTTCCTACTCTGTAATGCTAATACTCCCAACCTGTGTTCTTGGGACCAGGTTCCATCCACGACTTATCTACCTACCTAAGTAACAACTACCTGCTTTTGCTTCCTTAGCTCAATTAAACTAGAAAATAAACAGTATTTGGCATTCTTTAAAACTTCTCTAATGATCAATGACCACCAACAGTTAATTCTAGTAGAGTCTTTATCTTACTCTTAATTGATCTCTCAATGGCATTTGGCATGACCATTGACACTTCATCATTCTCCCTCTTCTGGCTTCCATAATGCTCTGTACACTCACTCCCTGTCCTAGTTCTCACCTGACTCTTCCTTCCTAAGTTATCTTTGCTGGTCTCTTCTGCCTACTAAATGTTGGTGTTCCTCAAGATTTTTGCCTTGGATATCTTTTTCCATGGGCTTTCTGGGCATGCTGTCCTTTCTTTCCTCAAACTAAGGTTAAAAATGGCTAACTCTCAGACTTGTACATTAGATCTAAGGACTGATTTTGCTTCTTCCTTCAGTTCCAGTAAAATGTAATAAATGCTAACTATACCCCAGATCCTGAGCTAAATGCTTTGGAGATAAGACAGACCACTTGCCCTCAGGAAATTTAAAATCCAGAACTGTAGTTTCAGAGTCTCACATAAAGTACTGATCACTAATTAGGTTTAGCCCTGGGATGCAAGGTGGGTTCAACATATGAAAACCAAAAATGTGACTGATCACATAAACACGACTAAAGACAAAAGCCACATGATTATCTCAACAGATGCAGAAAATGATTTTGATAAAATTCAACACTGCTTTCATGTTAAAAACTCTCAATAAACTAGGCACTGGAGGAACATACCTCAAAATAATAAGAGCCATCTATGATAAACCCAAAGCCAACATCATACTCAATGGTCAAAAGCTGGAAGCATTCCACTTGAAAACTGGCACAAGAGAAGGATCTCCTCTCTCACCACTCCTGTTCAACACCGTATTAGAAGTCCTAGCCAGAGCAATCAGGCAAGAGAAAGAAATAAAGGACATCCAGACAGGAAGAGAGGAAGACAAACTATTCCTGTTTGCAGACATGATTCCATATCTAGAAAACTCCATAGTCCGGGCCCAAAAGCTCCTTAAGCTGATAAACAACTTCGGCAAACTCTCAGTATACAAAACAACGTAGAAGAGTCACTAGCATTACTATACATCAACAACAGTCAAGCCGAAAGCCAAATCAGGACACAATCCCATTCACAACTGCCACAAAAATACAGTACCTATGAATACAGCTAACCAGGGAGGTGAAAGATTGCTACAAAGAGAACTACAAAACACTGCCCAAATAAATGATTGCCCAAAGAGATGACTGGGCTGGGCGTGGTGGCTCACACCTGTAATCCCAGCACTTTGGGAGGCCAAGGTGGGCAGATCACCTGAGGTTGGGAGTTCGAGACCAGTCTGACCAACATGGAGAAACCCCATCTCTACTAAAAATACAAAATTAGCCAGGCGTGGTGGTGCATGCCTGTAATCCCAGGTACTCGGGAGCCTGAGGCAGGAGAATCCCTTGAACCTGGGAGGCGGAGGTTGCTGTGAGCCGAGATTGTGCCATTGCACTCCAGCCTGGGCAACAAGAGCGAAACTCCACCTCAAAAAAAAAAAATAAATAAATAAAAGAAAAAAAAAGAAAGAAATCAGAGATGACATAAATGGAAAAATAGTCCATGCTCATGGATAAGAAGAATCAACATCGTTGAAAGAGCCATACTGCCCAAAGCAATTTATAGATTGAATATCATCCCTATTAAACTACCAATGACTTTCTTCACAGTACTTGAAAAAACTATTTTAAAATTCATATGGAAACAAAGAAGAGCCCAAATAGCCATGGCAATCCTAAGCAAAAAGAACAAAGTTGGAGGCATCATGCTACCCAACTTCAAACTAGACAATAGGGATACAGTAACAAAAACAGCATTGTACTGGCACAAAAACAGGCACATAGACCAATGGAATAGAATAGACAGCCCAGAAATAAGGGCACACACCTAAAACTATCTGATCTTTGACAAAGCTGACAAAAACAAGCAATGGGGGAAGGACACCATTCAATAAATGGCGTTGGGATAAGTGGATGGTCACATGCAGAAGGTTAAAATGGGACCCCTTCCTTAACTCGAGATGGATTAAAGACTGAAATGTCAAACCCAAAACTATAAAAACTCTGGGAAGGCATCTTAGTATCATTCAGGACATAGGCATGGGCAAAGATTTCATAACAAAGACTCCAAAAGCAATTGCAACAAAAGCAAAAACTGACAAATGGGATCTAATTAAACTAAAGAGCTTCTGCACTGCAAAAGAAACTATCAACAGGGTAAACAGACAACCTACAAAAGGGGAGAAAATCTTTGCAAACTTTGCATCTGACAAAGGTCTAATGTCCAGCATCTATAAGGAACTTAAGCAAATTTACAAGAAAAAAAAAAACCCTCAAAAAAAGTGGGCAAAGGATACCAACAGTTTTCAAGACATACATGCAGCCAACAAACATATGAAAAAAATTCAGTATCACTGACCACTAGAGAAATGAAAATCAAAACCACAATGCAATACCATCTCACACCAGTCAGAATGGCTATAAAAAGTAAAAAAAATTTATGTTCACTGCAGCACTATTCATAATAGCGAAGACATGGAATCAACCTAAATGCCCATCAATGGCAGACTGGATAAAGAATATGTGGTACATATACACCATGGAATATTATGCAGCCATAAAAAGAATGAGATCATATCTTTGCAGGAACACAGATGGAGATGGAGGCCATTAGCCTTAGCAAATTAATACAGGAACAGAAAACCAAACACTGCATGTTCTCACTTATAAGCAGGAGCTAAGTTATGAAAACACATAGACACGGAGGGGGAACAACAGACACTGTGGCCTATTGAAGGGGAAGGTAGGAGGAGAGAGGAGATCAATAATAATAACTAATGGGTACTAGGTTTAATATTTGGGTGATTATTAAATAATCTGTACAACAAACCCCCATGACACAAGTTTACCTATGTAACGAACCTGCACATGTACCTCTGAACTTAAATTTAAAAAAGAAAAAACAACTGATCACTATACATCTCTGCATGGATGACCTACAGGAATCTCACACTCAACATTATCCTTTCCTCCAATCCAATTCCTTCTATGTTATCTTGGTAAACAGCATCAACATTCACAAATTAGACTAAAGACAGAAACTTATGAATTTCATAAGAAATGCTATTCCTCACATCGTAACCTCTACCAAATGCTTTCACTGGCACTTCAATATATTCTATTTTGTCCATCATTTTAAGAACTTTGATTAAATTCCATGACATTTTTCAGCCACCAGTCTATCTTTCCCTCCCCTTCACAAACTTTCCAAAAATAGGCATTTAAACTTGCTTTCTATAATCCTCAACCTTCTTCTGGCTTCCACTAAAACTAAGTAATTGCAAAGGCCACTGATCATTTTCTTACCACTAAATCCAAAGGACACTTTAAATTCTTATGTTGGCAGAATGTAACAGAGCTGTACATGCCTCCTTTAAATACTTCCATCCTACTGTTGCCATGATTCTCCTATTTTGCTATTAATCTACTTCTAAGTACTGAGTTCTTCTGGATTCAGCCCTTTTCTGTATTCTCTTTCCCTAAGCAACCATCCATTCATAAAACTGCTCCTCTTCATGTTAGCTACATGAAGAAATGGTATGTCTTCAACCATTTATTTAAACCAAAAACCTCATTATTTCTTTCCTCTCCCTCCTTTCCCATAATCCTTAATGGTCAAGTCTTGTCCAATATTTTAGATCTCTCAAGTCCATCAACTTTTCTCCCTCTCTGCCAGCACCAACCTACTCCAAGCTGGTATCTTCTTTCCTGGATGACTTGGACAGGCTTCCTAACCAGTCTTCTTGAATTCCCCATTGGAATGCTTCCCCTCCAGAGTAAACTTTTAAAACTCCAAGTGTAAGAAATCTCATTCCTCTGCTTAAAAACCAAATGTGAACTCATTACTTAGGATAAAGTCGAATACAATTAGGTCCTCCTAAGACACTAAGTGATCTGGCTCTTGCTTACCCTCCTTCACTTTAAATTTATCCTTAGCAACTTTCTATCATTGCCCCAAAAGCTATTCTTATCAGAGATTTTTACACATGCTTTTCCCTTAGCCTGAGTTTCCACTGCCTTCCCTCCCCTAATTTTTACTTTGAGATGAAGTCTCACTCTGTCTCCCAGGCTGGAGTGCAGTGGCGTGATCTCAGCTCACTGCAACCTCTGTCTCCTGAATTCAAGCAATTCTCCCACCTCAGCCTCCCAAGTAGCTGGGATTACAGGTGCCTGCCACCACGTCCAGCTAATTTTTGCATTTTTAGTAGAGACGGGGTTTCACCACATCGGCCAGACTGGTCTTGAACTCCTGACCTCAGGCGATCTGCCTGCCTTGGCCTTCCAAAGTGCTGAGATTACAGGCATGAGCCGCCGTGTCCGGCTAATTTTTACTTTTATAGGTAAGTCTTTTATTGTTTTCCCTCACCAGAGTATAGAGTATCATATTCTCACCCTATTATATATCCTGAGAATACCCTGTATTATTCCTTTATAGAACTTAGTAAAAAATAAACATTTTATTCAAAGTGCAGTGGGAAAATCATGAGTTTTCCTCCCTTTGAAATTACTTGAAAAAAAAAATACCAATCTGCTTGGTGGGGAATATTCTGGAAGCAAGCCAGTAGAGAGGCTGTTTTAATTTAGGCAAAGTATGATGGTGATTTGGATTAGAGTTATGATGACAAAAGGTTCCTTCCTACTTACAAGGTAGAAATGACCGCTGGGTGCGGTGGCTCATGCCTGTAATCCCAGCATTTTGGGAGGCCAAGGCGGGTGGATCACGAGGTCAGGAGATCAAGACCATCCTGACCAAAATGGTGAAACCCCATCTCCACTAAAAACTACAAAAATTAGCTGGGTGTGGTGGTGTGCGCCTGTAGTCCCAGCTACACAGGAGGCTGAGACAGGAGAATCGCTTGAACCCGGGAGGCGGAGATTGCAGTGGGTCAAGATCACACCACTGCACTCCAGCCTGGTGACCGAGCAAGACTCCGTCTCAAAAAAAAAAAATAAAAATAAAAATAAAAAATCAGAACGTAAAAATGACAATTGTGACTAAACAAAGGGAAAAAACGAATTGGTATGATATCTAAAAGACTAGCTTCAGAAAACCAGGTAGTGACTTCACTTATCAAGGTAAGAGATTTCGGGAGAGGAGCAGATTGAAAGTAGGGCAAAGGACATAAAGGTTTGGACATGATAACTATGAAGTAGGCAGTTGAATATACAAGCAGAGAACTATGAAAACTCTGGTCTTCAGAGGTATAAATACGGGTAGGATAGATACATTGATCAGATACTAAACTCCACAGAATCATGCAAATAGAGTGTAGAGAGAAATAGTGACCCAGAGGTCAGGTACTCAAAACGGAGCTAGGGATGGAATCAGAAATGGAGCAGCCAGAATAGGTAAGGAGAAAACCAAGAGAATATTTCAAGGAGACATCAACCTTTCTGCATGCTCCTGAGGCAGTGAGTGGGGGCAGAAAAATAAACAATACATAACGGCAGCATATAGGACAGTGGTGATCCTAACAAGAAAAAATTTTAGGAGTTGTGGGAACACAGAAAGTGGCAGTTGAGTGAGAAGTGAGGAAATGGAGCATATATGAGCAGAGAAGTCACACTGGCTGTAACTGGGACCAAACAAATAGGGTTATAGTTGTATGAAATAGTGTCTCACCCCTATTTTTTCTACTAGAGTCTATTCATAAACTGTTGGAAAGGATCAAGTAAAAGAAATATTGATGAAACAAGAGAGCAACGGGAAGTTCTTAAGATGTGGGGGGGGGGGGGGGGGAAGGGATGGAATCCAGGAGATGAATTGGTTTTTACTAAGTAGAATAGAGTGCAAATACAAGCAGGTTTATTGATTTGGTGGTGAAAAGTTGAAAAGGTTCATGTCGTTTTTCTTTTTCCTCAGCAAAATGTGGTTACAAGATCATGAAATGAGGGATGTATGTCATTTAAGCTTGTGGAAGCAAGTTACCAGAAAACTATAGAAAAACTGCCAGGTAGTGTTGAGTCTACTTAAGTTTTGGGATTACCAACCTATCTCTTGGAATAATTTTCTTCCATTCCACTGCTCAAGAGTAGACAGACGGTTTGAGGATTTTTCCGGATTGTGACAGGGAGAGGTGTCTGGTCTGATGATATTTGCAAAGGAGTGCGTGTAGCAATGGGATCTAGTTTCTAAGCTGAACAAGCTGAGGACAGGAGTAAGCTGATGAAGAGTCAGCAAGTGGTAGTAATAAGGTAGAAGTATTTTTTTAGCAGAGATATCTTGAGCAGGTGAGCTACAAGTTTGTGGCTAGAAAAACAAATTGAATTCAAGATTTGGAAGTGATATGGGGTTTGATTGTGGCAAAGTCACTGAAGAACACAGGTATTATTTTCTTCATTGACTGGTAGTGTTGGAAGATACAGATTAAAATAAATATATTTTTTAAAACTGTTGTAAAGAATGGGCATGTGAAACTTTATGATCTGGGTGTCTTTCCGATGAGGTGACATTTAAGCTGTGAACTGACGGATATGGAGTCAGCCATAGAAATAAGAGAAATAAGCATTCCGGATAGGCTTTGAAGTGGGGAAGGAAGGTTATTATGCATTCAATGAAATGAAAAGAGTGGGAAATGGGAAGTAGGATAAGAATGTTTAAAGGCAGGGGCTTCTGGCAAGTATGACTGGATTTTAATCAATGCTTAATCACAATTACTTGAAATTCAGTGAGAATATTACCCTTGAATACCGGGTAATATTCAAAACATTAACCACCAATACAGCAAAGGAATCAACCCATTGGGATATACAAATTGATCAGAATCATCACCATTTGCAAACAGCTGATACAACTGAATTGGTGTACACATATTGATTATCAGTCCTGGTTGAATAAATGCCATTTGAGATCAGCATTTCCCAAAGTGTGTTCTTTAGAATGCTAGTTCAGTGGGATATAAAACTAAATATTAACATTAAAGGAAGACAAATGTTCTCAGGGTCAATTAAGCCTGGAGAATTCCCTTTCAACTTTTTACATATTTACAGTAGAACTTTTGTCTTTAATATGCAAACATGCATTAAATTCTTTGAGAGGCTGGGTGTGGTGGCTCATGCTTGTAACAGCCGCACTTTGGGAGGTGGAGGCGGGTGGATCACCTGAGGTCAGGAGTTCAAGACCAGCTTGGCCAACATGGTGAAACCGTCTCTACTAAAAATATAAAATCAGCCAGGTGTGGTGGTGTGCACCTAGTTGGGTGGCTGAGGTAGGAGAATCACTTGAACCTGGGAGGTGGAAGTTGCAGTGGGCTGAGACTGTGCCAAAACTACAAAATTCGCTGGGTGTGGTGGCATGCATCTGTAGTCCCAGCTACTGGGGAGGCTGAGGCAGGAGAATCACCTGAACTTGGGAGGCAGAAGTTGCACTGAGCCGAGATCGCGCCACACTGCACTCCAGCCTGGACAACAGAGCGAGACTGTCTCCAAAAAAAGAGAGAAAAAGAGAGAGAGAGAACTACAGCACACAATTTAGAAAACTTATTTCATCACAGCAATCACCTTCCACCTGCCTAGTATCTCACTACAATAAACATGCTGAAACAGGCTGCCTTAGACATTACTTTTTAGTATCTCTCTTATCCATTAGTCTCTTTCCCAACTTCATTAGCCTTTCTTCTGGCTCCCATCATTTTTTGCCTGGACTATTTTAGGTCGCCCAACTAATCTCCAACTTACTCAATTTATCCACTATACCATGACAATTATCTTTCTAAAACTGATACTGATTAAATTGTTCAATGTACATGCATCCAATAACAATTTTCAAAAACCAAAATAAAGACTTAATACAGCATACAAGAACATTCCTGATCCCACCACCCATCTGCTTCTTCAGCTTCACCTTCTTCAACTTCCTATCTTTCCAAGTGGCCCACTGGCAATACTGCAATTACGCTCTACCTCCAAGCCTGGAATTCCCATGTCCCCCTGAACCAGTGAACATTCATCTTTCAAAACTCGTATTTTCTACAAAGACTTTCAGAACTACCTACCTCCTTTTCCAGAAAAATAGGGCATTCTTTCTGATGTCCCTAGGTATAGTATTATTGTACTTTCATCTTATTATCTATAGCAACTGTGACTGCTCACTTGATAAAAATTTGCCTTAAAAATCTGTCTAGCCCTTTAAAATAATAATGTACCTATGTTAAATTTAAAACTGTTGAAAATTTCAAAACTGTTACATTTCACTTAAGATGATGTATTTTGAATAACACAGTTCTGATCTGTAATATGCAAACTTTGCGGGTTCGGAAGAGGGAAAACTCCTACTTTTTAATGAAACTTTAGCAAATTTAGGCTGTAGAAGATATCTCAAGACAATAGGCTGGGGAAAAGTATACCATGAAAAAAATATATTTTATGATTCTTTTTTAATACTTAGACATTACATTCCATGTCAAAATTTACCAACATGCTGTTCTATAAATTCATATCTTTTTAACATAGTTTGATTTTTTTTTGTTTCATGCTAAAAAGCCCACTCTCTCATAATTACCTTTAGCATACATTACCTGGAATATAAAAATTTCATTAAATGTTGGCAAACTCATCCCCATGACATGTAGAACAATTAGAAATGTCTAGTTATAAATTTTCTTAAGCTAATGAGCAAAAGAAAAGCCCCAATACATTGGCATTTTCACTTAACAGTGGCTCACAGTTACAATGATCAGAAATAAACCTACTTGCTACTGTGCTATATAGGGCAGTTTTGCCAAATGCCCACCTTTAAGAGCTAGGTCAATTTCTAAGAAAACTGTATGGAAACATTCAGTTGTTAACAAAAATTTAATATTAAAACTACTCAGTTATTTAAATTATGGTTAATTTAGGAAAAAGAAAACCCATGTATTAATCACCCATAAAATAACTTTTATTTTAATAAATAACAGTGGGCTCACCAAAGGGCAGGGATTTTAACGTGTCAGGTTTTATGCTTATTGGTAGTAAGTCTTAAAGAGGTGAAATGAACTATTCAAAACAACCCAAAAGGCCCTAAAACGATACTTTAATAATAAAAATTAAAAAGAAATTTCCAAAAGAAAATAGTTCACTCCTTGACCATGCTTATTTATTCAGAGTACCAGCGATTTCAGTAAGTGCTTCATTTTTCCTGCAAATCTGATGTTGCACAGGGAATGTACACATTTTCATACCATCACAATATCATCAATATCTCAGGCCAATAATATTGTGAATGCAACTGTTTTATAACAAACACAAAATAAAAAAACCAATGTTACTATTTATGGCAAACAGAAACAAAAGTAAATATTGCAAGGATGTTTTCTTATGTTTCTACTACTGATTTTAGTTGGACTTTAAATGAAGGTCATCAACTCTCCTGGAATAACCTCTACCTCTGGCTGTGAATCCACAGTATAAATATGGTGAATAAAACTAAACTGTAAGAGCTAACTATATACTGAATAACCAAAATAATTATAACTAATACTGTTCTTGAAGACCAATCTAATGAAAAAAGTATCATTAGATATGGTGAGAAATACAGACAAATCTGTACAATCTAACATCTATAAACAGTAAAATCAAAACATCCAACTTCCTTATAGAAAGTGTTTTATCTATGTAATTATAAATGTTAAGGACTCTTGTATTTTATAAACACAAGATGGGCTCACTTTGATGATATCAATTTTAAGATTTATAAAAATGTTTAAAAAAATCTTTCCACAAAACTTTATACAGTTTAAAGCTATACACCAATCTATAAATCTCAGAAAATGGAAAACAAAACAAAACAAAAAATCTTTATAAGATCACATGTATAAAACAAGAAATGAAATGTGATTTTATTTAAGGCAATACTGGGCTACTTCACAAATCACCACCTCAAATATTTACACTGCTCCACACTACTAGTTTTCTATCACATTCACAAAGGACTTTTTTTAATACCAAATGTTTAAAATCTTCAATGTAGTAAATTCTTTATTCACATTTCCATTGTATTTCATGGACTCATAGTAACTATATCCAATTAGAAGCAATAAAAAAAAAAAAAACTGTAACTATAGGAAACTGCTAGAGAGTCTGCTTTAATTTCACATGAATACCACCTCAAAATCCTGGATGGCAAATTTACAAAGCAGAGCAAAGTGTTGATATAATGTGCCTATTTTGTGAAAAGTAATCTTGATATCACCTTGTAAATAAATGTTTCATGTAAAAATCAATGAACTATGGCAGAGTTTCTGGTTTTAGTTCAAAAAGTTCTTAATTTAAAACAATAAAAGAACAATTTAAAAAACTTGATCGCTTAGTTAAAAATTAAAATTCCAAATATAAATGTGTCATTTAATAGTTTAGACTTACAGACTGCTGGTGGCAGCACATGATTTACAATAATAAATATATACAAAAAAGGTATCTACAAATAAAGAGTACTGTTATACATGAGCAGTGACCTGGTGAAACATACCAATCACACAGATAATTGTTTAGTTCATGAAAAGGGCAACTGGGTGATAGAAATTTGAGGTTTAGCTCACTATTTACAATAACTGAAGTACTGATTCTGTTCCTCAAGTCCCATAGGGATAAAAAAAAGTTTTACATGACAAATGTCATGTTTTTTTTTTCTTTTTTGTTTTTGGCCAGGTTAATTCATGTCAACAACAAAAAAATATAATGAAAGTTGCACAATTCTAGCATGCTTGATGGCTTCCTATTTAAAATAAAATGGTAAATGATGTATTTATACTACATTAATTATCAGTACTGACCTCTGCCTGTGGCTTTACCTATACTGATATCTTTCATAACAGACATATCTGGATCATTTGAATGTACTTCAAGTTTTTTCAGACTGACGGTAGGTTTCATTTCCTGAAGTTGCTTTAAGACAAGCTCAGTGCAATCTTTAAGATTCTTGTCTAAAACAATTTTTACATTATCACTGCACTGAAGCTGTGATGGATTGGCAAACTGTACAAACGTTTCACTTTCTTTACAAGGACATACATGATTTCCACTAGTCACAGCAGTCTTATCAATATTTTTTCTTGAATTTGAATGGGATCCTTTTTTGTTTCCAGTATTTAGATGGTCTTTGTCAGTATTTTTCTTCTGCTTCACTGCAGACTCCTCAAGAAACTTCAGAAATGATACTTCAAATCCCATTGGCTTAAAAGAGCTCCAGTCAAAAGAAGCAGGATGCTCCTCAGTGGTCTGAATGCCAACAGCAGTTTCTTCTTCTTTACGCACGCTACTTAACTCAGCTGCTGATGCTGGTTCAGCTTTTTCAACTTTCCTTTTTTTATTTTGTGAGACATTTTTTTCTTTATTAACTCTCTTCAAATTACTTGCTTTTTGTCTTTCTGACTGGCAGAGGTTATCTTCCTGAAAATCATTACTTACATTTGAAGAAGTATTAGCTTGGGTCTCTACACTTGTGCTATCTTCATTTATTAATTTTGTAATAAACAATTCTGTTAGTTCATCCATTTCATCTTTTTCATTTTTTTCAACTTCCTTTTGTGAAACTGTAGCTGTTGTTCTTGAATTATCATT
Organism: Hylobates moloch; assembly: GCF_009828535.3. NCBI lineage: Eukaryota > Metazoa > Chordata > Mammalia > Primates > Hylobatidae > Hylobates > Hylobates moloch. The sequence continues at coordinate 104,929,692 of NW_026652277.1, read as the reverse complement.
GCTCTCTGATACACACGTGTCAGAATCTTTCACATCATTCTTAGCACCTTCTTGCTCAGACGTTTCCTTTACTTGTGAGTTGCAACACCGTTTGAATACAATAAGAAGATTTCGGTGTTGTGATGTAAATGCCTTAGATAATTTATGGCACTTATAATGTCTAATTATATTGCTTTCACTTGTAACAACCGAAGTACATCCCTTTATCATACATGGATACTGGGTTACAAATCTGCTTGTACACTCAGACAGGGCATCATTTCTAGCCTTTATAGAATATACATGCTTCCCACGTTTCAGAGAATAAGGCTTATTTTCTTCAATCTGCACAATCTTTGCATTCTTGTTTTCTAAATTATTTTTTTTCTTTCGTTTGGTCTTGGGCATTTTTATTCCTTCCTTTCCACATCTGCTGTGTTTCGTCCCCCGATGTTTAGACTTTGATTTTTCTTGGTTTGCCTTGCTTGACATATTTTCCTGGCCTGGTGTTAATCTTCTTGGACGAATCAAATGAGCCTTATGTTTGTCATTATGCTTATTGAAAATGTGTCGGAGGAGATTCGACCGGGTTGCATATATACGGTCACAGCCTTCACAATCACATTTGTATACACCATCTTCTTCTGTTTTACTTGCCCTTAGTCCAATTCCATGGTCTGCCTCTAGATGAACAACATAGTTCAGATATGTAGTAAATGAAGATTTACACTCTAACTGGTCACATGGAAATTTCCCAACATCCACTGAAGCAGTCATACTTTCAATTTCTTCAGGAGTCATTTCATGAAGTTTCATGTAGTGTTGTATTAGGCCAGTAATTGCTTGGAAAATTCGAGAACAGTCACTTACCTGACATCGAAATTCTTTCAAAGTTTGTTTAGTTTCAGTTTCTTCACTTTCTTTACCAGCTTCACTTTCCTCTTCGACCTCTGCTGAAAATGCAGGTAGATCTGATTTGTGTACAGCCTGGTAATGGAGAATCAAGTTTTGCTGTATCGTAAAGGCAGCAAAGCATCCCTGGTGAACACATCGATAAGGTCTGTAAGGACTGTATCTTGTTGGAAACTCAAGGGATTGGGAAACTGGCTTCTTTCGTTTTTTCTCCTCCTTTTCTTTTTTATGCCTCCTAATTTTCCGTCCTTTGGTTTGTGTGTTTGTGACTGCATTTGTGTTACACTGTTCTGAAGTAACTGTAATCACTTGTAAAGAACTTTCTGTTTTGTCAGGACTTTTTTTTTCTACAAGTTGTTGTTCTGGGATCACTGCTACATTACTGTGGGTATTTTGGGTCTCTGCTCTCAATTCTAAAGCAAGCTGAGATTCCTTTTTATTTTCCTCTGTCATAGCTAGCTGTTTTTTCACTTGTGTACTTCGTGAGGCCGGCACATTTTCATTCTGAGATTTTCTTCCATAAGGCCTTTTAATTTTTAACTTTACCATTTCTTCAGTTGTAAAATGATGCACCAACTGACAGTGTGCCCGGAGGTTAGAATTTCTTGTAAATGTTTTTGTACATGTAGGTACTACACATTTAAAGGGAGCAAATTTCAATTGATTCTTCTTAATTTCAAGAATCATTTCTGGAGTGTATTGATGAATTTTACCATAGTGCTTAAACAGTGCATCCTTTGTCATAGCACTGTAGTTACAGCCTTGGTTTTGACACACAAAGGGTTTATTAACTTTGTCATTAAATTGAATGTTTATCATTTCAGAAACTGGCTGAACAACTGTGATATCTGCAGTTGATTTAACAGGCGTGGGAGTCAGTGTCACTGATGTATTTATCAGTACACACTGGGATGCTGGAGTGGATAGGTCATTTTCTAATTTTAATTTCTGTAAGCCTTCTAAAATTTCCTGTATTTGATCCTCCTTATGTGATATTTCAGACTGAGGAATGTTACTTTTTGTTGGCATGACACTTATAAAGGAGGAAAACTGAGAAGAATCGGGTAATTTGTTATTTTGCACAGTGTTTACTGAAGGAAGCTGAATGTTATAATTTATTTGAGCATTTTGTGATGTTTCACCAGCACCCTGAGATCCACTTTTTACCTCAAGTATTTGAGAATTCATAGCAGTTTTAATAATTTCAAGAGTCTTTTCAAAGTTTTGTATAACATTGTCTTCAGAAATCTGCAAATCAGAATTTATTGAAGTTGTGCATGAATTCAAAGCCATCATTTGGGAATCACCATTTTCAGTTTTTAATGTTAAAGGGGCTAACACTGTATGGGACTCAAGACTGGTTTTGAAATTCTCTTTTACATCAGTCATAAATAACTGATTGTTAACATTATTTAATTTCTGTGTTAGATTTTCCACCAAACTCTGAGGTTCACAACTTGGAATTACATTTGAATGAAGGTTAGTAGTTGGGATTTCAACACTCTTTGCTATGAGTCCCATTGTTGTTAAGTCACTTGTTACCAAGTTTTGGGAAGCGTTAGGCGCAATTAGTGGAGGAGCAACTTTCTTTCTTCTCTTAGAAGCACTGTTTCCCTTTTTATTTAAATGACTGGATCTTGTGTTCTGAGGACCACTTATAACAGAAACACGAGAACTGTTACTGGTAAAATTCTGTGATGGCCCACCAGAATTAGGAAATGAACTAGAGCACAAACCATTTTCAACAGTCTTCAGTAGTAAGTCATTCGTTGGAAAAACAGGCAAGCTGCTACATTCCTCAATGGAGGAAGTTTTGGAGTTTGATGTCCTATTCTGGTTGGTCAGCAAGGTGTCTGGATGGCATACAGTCTGCAACAGGGGTGGCACAGTTGGATTTGGCATCACTGTTGCATTTACTTGTGATGCATCGGAGACACAAACTGTTGAAACATGAGAAAGCATTTCGGCACCCTCAAATGTACTGGGAATGCCAGCAGTTTCCAAAGCCTGTTTAATAATTTCACTACCTTCTTGACTGACACTGGTATTAAAGTTAGTCACACCAGGCCGAGGAAATGTATTTGGTAAAAATGTTGGCGAGCGATTTTCAGCAGCAAGAAGCTGTAGAAATGATGGATCTTTAAAACATGCTTCTGGATTGAAGGTAGATTGTTGTGGCTGTTGCAAATTTACTGCATTTGTGGAGAGAATCATGCTGGCAAGAAGAGAAGGCTGTCCATTACTCTGCAGAAGTTCTTGAGCAATTTCGGCTCCATCCAGTGGTTTACAGTAAGATCGCTTGGATAAGTGCCCACCCAGTGATCTGGGATTAGTAAAAGCCCTGTAACACCTGCTACAGATAAACTTCCCATCTCTGATAATTGCAGGCCATTTGGCCCTTTTGTTGTGCTTAGGTTTTCTTTCCTTCCCATTTGGGCCCCGCCCACGGTCTTTTTTAACTTTTTCAGGTGCAGACTGTTGGGCATTGGTGCTACTGAAGTTATCTGCAACATTAACTTGTGAAGGAAAAACTGCATTTTCACCATTACCCCCCTTTAGAAAGGAGGAATTAGTGTTTCCTTCAATGTGTGAGGAATAATGATTTGTATTATTTTCCAGTTGGGAAAAAACAGAATTAGTCCCACTATCTGCTGGTGAAGGGAAGAGAGACATTGAACTACTTTCTGCAGGTAAAGGAAGGAAAGGATCCGAGCCACTGTCAATATTCAAAGGCAGAACTGTTTTGGTTAGATCTTCCATTTGTGCTGGCAAGGCAGTACTAGGTAAATTTTCCATTTGGGAACATAACATACCACCTTGTTCATTTTTATCCTGAGAAGTTATATTTGGATTTATGACACTTTCCATTGAGGACAACAATGGAGTTGGTACAGTTGCTAAATGAGCTGGAAAAATGGGAGGTGAGACATGCTGCAACTGGGCCGAACAAGCAGGATTCCCACTGGCTTTGGTCTGTGATGTAAAAAATGGATTTGAGCTGTTCACCGGTGATGGCAAAAAATAAACAAACTTTCCATTATTTGGTGTATTTAAGTTGTTAGCTTTCTGACCTTTTTTACTTTTGCGCTGCATTTTAAATGCAGCATATTGGTCAGGGTGTGCTGTCTTCATGTGTTTCCCAATACTCTGTGAAGAATTATAGGTTCGAGTACATCCCTCAACCTGGCAGCTGAATTTCTGAACTGGAGCTTTTGGAGGCACTGATGGAGTTTCTAATGAATTACTTAGGTCGGACTGCGGCGGAACAAATGCAATACTTTCTAATGTCTTAAGAGGTAAATTATAAAGACTGGATGATGTTTTAACATTATCTCCACATTCAAATTTGGAAGTTGGTAAATTGTTTTGAAATCCTGCCTGATTTTGCACAGAAAAGGTCATCAAGTTGTTCACTTGTCTTTCTAAGTTTTGTGGGGTAAGGTCACCTATTTTGAGAGTTTCTGAATTTACTAAAGAATTCTGAGTAACATGGGCATCATTAAAGCAATCTTGTTCTTTTCTCTCCCGGAAACCTGGATGACACAAATCATTACAAGTATCTTCAACTGGCGTATGTAAGTCTGTGACCAGTGCTTCACCACTGCCTTCCACAGTTGAGTTTTCTTGCTTTCCAAAGTTATCCCCAATCCCCTGATTGAGAGACACCTTAAGGGACACAGCCACTTCACTGGATTGAAGCAGAGGAGTAGTGGCAGGGTTTTCCAAACTATTTGACAATGGTCCATTAGCTTGCCTGAGCTCAGAGGCAGACATCTGGTCTTGTTTGGTCACAGCTGATTCCGATTTGCTTTTATCCCAAGCATCACTTCTATCCGCTAGTAAGCTGTTTTCAATGTTATTTTCTGAAGGAAGCATAGATTTTTCTTTTTCAATATTCTCTGCTGTGTTCTGATTCACTTCAGAAGGCTGAATGGAATCTCCAGATGAATTAAGTTGGGCTTCAGGAGGCAGTACTTTTTCAGGAGGAGTACTGTGATCATCCAGATGCTTTTCCAGCTCACCCTGAGAACGATAAACTTTACCACAACCTGTGAACTTGCAAGTGTATGTATTATAATGTTGTGCTTCATGATCATATAGTAAATAAGCTTCCGAAAAAATTCTTCCACATTTAGGAAACATACATTTTGCTCTAAAGACTTGATGCTCCTTTCGGTGGGTTAAAAGCTCGGCGTAACTATTAAAACCAGCTTTACATTTCATCTGTATACAGATATATGGTTTACTGCCACAGTGCATCTGTAAGTGATCATTGAGATGAGTAACACTCACAAAATGCCGCCTACAGTACTGGCAAATAACTTTTTTGCTCTGCATTTCAAGAAAGCGCTTGGCATCTTCATTATCTTTATGCCCCTTCACATGAGCAATTAAATTTTTAAAGTACTTAAAGCCCTTTTTACAAAAAGTTACAGGGCAATTAAATTCATTAACAGGTACTGGTTTCTGGACTGGAATCACTTCTGGCTCATAGGATTTATCTTTGTCATCATTCTCATCATCTGAACCATCATTGTCATTAAACACTATAAAATCTGTTGAATAGAGACTATTCTTTTTTATAGGTCGCTGCTCCTGTTTAGCCACAGTATTAGTCTTCTGATTTTCATTGGTAGTTGTGATCTTTGGAGGCCTTCCCAATCTTCTTAATGGTTTCATAGCTGCTAGTCTCTCTTTACTAGATTGTTTAACATGCAGTGTGACATGAGGGACAAAAGTTTCTTTAGAATTAAAGTTCTTTGCACATATGGGGCAACTATAAATTCCATCTTTGTAATGTTTCTGAGCATGTCGTACTATTCTGTGACCAAGGAACTCTTTATCACACAACACACAATACTGCATGTAGGCTTGCCAATTCCTAAACCTAGCAGATATAAATCCCCTCTCTCTTAACTGTTTTATCTCTCTCTTCTTCTGCTTTTCATCACCAATGTCTTTAAGAAGGCCAGAATTAGCACCAACTCCACCAGAAAGCCCATTCATAGAAGTTTCTTTACTCTCTTCTTGGTAGTCTACCACTTTTTCATATACTTCACTGTCATTTAGTTCATCTATTGAAGACACAATGGATGCTTCTTCTCCCATTAATGCAAGACATTGTCGTTTCAAGGTTTTCCAATCCCAGAATTCTGGATCAAAGGGCCATTGAGTTTTCAAGACAAGTAACAGCTCACAGCGTAAAGAATTTGGTATTGGAAGATTCTCTTCATCATATTTCTGGTCTGGCTGATTATACAACATTTCCACAGCATAATACGCATCTACTGTAGGCTCAATAAGAAATTCACTCAGTTGACAAGCACGTTTAACTTCCAGATCATCAGGCAACAAACATGAAATGGTCTTGCAAATAGATATTTTCACTTCAGTATTTTCAGTAGACTCCAAGCGAAGAGCTTTTACACACAGTTCTATACAGGTAGCAAGTCCAGCCCCTTCAGTCTGTGAAAAAAGCAAATAGGAAAAGTTAATTTAATCTACACTAATCAACACTAATTTATTTCAGAATTTAGTTAAGATTGAGATTTGTTTTTCTCAAATCTTGTAATAGCAACTTATGAAAGGATTCCCCTTCTAAAGCACTGCAGCTTAGTCTGGTATGTGTGTATGTAAAATGAACTGCATAGAATGGCAGAAAATGCATAAGTATTAGAAGCTAAGACCTTGGTATGAAATTATTTAATGGCTAGGCAAACTTGGAAGTTATTTAACTTTTTTGACCTTTCATATCCCACTTATAAAATAGAGGCCAAAATAGCACTTAAACTTCATTAAATTGCTGTATTAAAGGAGATTAAGTATGTGTTATAGTTTAGTATAATGTCTGGCACATAGTAAATGATCAATAAATGTCATCCTTATTTTAACTCTTACTTCCTGTTTGCATAAGCAATCTAACTGAAACAAAAACAACTGAGAACATCCCCATATTTCCAAACTTATCAGTACTGAAAGAAATAATTTGCTTCTATAAAATAAGGTACTTATCCCTAATAGTGGAGATTCTAGTGCTATCATAAAACCAAATGTCAAATTACCTACCTCATGGCTGGACCAGCTTAAGAATTAGGAGTAGGGGTAGACATAGCTCAACAAACTTTTTCTTTTGAATTAGCATCTTGAACTATTATTATTAGATAGCAATAACAAAGGTAAGAGTCATTGGAAAGACACATGGAGTAAAGAGAGAAAAATGGGTTTTAAAGACCAGAAGGGAACAATGATAAATGAGAAATAAGATAGCCACAGGATGTGGCCACATTCATTGGAATAAAATATGTACGATACAGGATCAAAAGGCAACAAAGAAAATAAGAGGAGAGAACTGATAGGGCCTCTATTTTCATTAAGTTAAGAAGAAAATATTTTACTAAAACAAGCTTAAACTTGTAGGGCAAAAGTATTTTAGTATTTTTACTAAAAAGGAAAAGGAGCCTGGGATACTGAATTGGTCTTGATTTTAGAAACAGCAAGAGCACAATGACCAATAAGAAAACGAATAGAAAGAGTAGCATGAAGAGACCTATTTTTAAAATGATAGGTTAGGCTGGCTGCGGTGGCTCATGCTTATAATCCAAGCACTTTGGAAGGCCAAGGCAGGATGATCGTTTGATCTCAGGAGTTCGAGACCAGCCTGGGCAACATAGGGAAACCCCTATCTCTACAAAAAGTACAAAAATTAGCCAGGTGTGGTGGTATGCAGCTGTAGTCCCAGCCACCTGTGGGGCTGAGGAACGAGGATCGCTTGAACCTGGAAGGCTGAGGCTGCAGTGAGCAGAGAGTGCACCACTGCAATCCAGTCTGGATGACAAAGTGAGACCCTGTCTCCAAAAAAAAAAAAAAAAAGGCTGGGCATGGTGGCTCATGGTTTATGCGTGTAATCCCAGTGCTTTGGGAAGGCAAGGTGGGAGGGACTGATTGAGGCCAAGAGTTTGACACCAGCCTAGGCAATACAGAAAGACCTCATCTCTACCAAAAAAAAAAAAAATTAGCTGGGCATGGTGGCATGTGCCTGTAATCCTAGCTACAAAGAAAGCTGAGGCAGGAGGATTGCCTGAAATTGGGAATTCGAGGCTGTAGTAAGCTAGGATTGCACACTGCACTCCAGCCTGGGCAACAGAGCAAGACCCTGTCTCTTAAAAAGAATAATAAAAAAAATAAAAAATGACAGGGAAGATGAAAACTGGGAAGGAAGTAGGACCATATGGGTGTCTCTGGATTTCATATAAACTTGTATATGTTATACTATTCTTAGACAGATCTGTGCCTTAAAACTTGTACAGTAAAACATCTGCATCTCTGTTACATGCCTTAAGGGGCTGCTAATGGTGAACAATTAGGCCACTCCTCTATTACGATATGCAAGAAAGAAAAAAATCACCTGTGGTCTGTGAAGCTGCATACTACACAAAGAAAGACACAAAGAAGTCTGGGAGGAATTAACGGTCAAGTAAACCATAAAGATGATTAAAAGTAATACTGAAGGCACATATAATAATGTCAGAAGAACTGGTATAAGTTCTTACTGGTGAAAGTTCTGAGAAGGGGTGTGATTATTCAGAAATTCAGGAAATGATAGAGAAATAAATGAATTTAAAAAAGGATTCAGAGAGGCCCAGCGTGGTGGCTCACGCCTGTTAATCCCTGAACTTTGGGAGGCTGAGGCAGGTGGATCATCTGAGGTCAGAAGTTTGATACCAGCCTGGCCAACATGATGAAACCCAGTCTCTACTAAAAATACAAAAAATTAGCCAGGTGTGGTGGCGGGTGCCTGTAATCACAGCTACTGAGGAGGCTAAGGCAGGAGAATCACTTGAACATAGGAGGTGGAGGTTGCAGTGAGCCGAGACTGCACCACTGCACTCCAGCCTGGGCAACAAGAGCAAAACTATGTCTCAAAACAAACAAAAAGGATTCAGACAATGAAGGATTTCTAGATGAAGGGTATCTGTCTTGCAGAACATAACTATTTTATATCATATGAATGTTGAGCCTTTTCTCCAGGAATGGCAAAAGCTGATTAAAGAATTCTACTTATTGCTCACAAGACACATCTAAAATTATTTAAAAGGGGAATTCCACTGACATTCTATTCTAATTCAGTCTGCAACTAAATTCAAAGGTTCATTTTGATTCATTAAGGGTGAGGAGCCTCAATACATTTGCTTTAAAAACATTTTCATGTTATAATTAAACCTGAAACCTTTACATTAATGCCAACGAAAGAAAAGAAACTATATTTACAATTTTTTTCTTCTGATCTTTCATGTGTGCACTTGAAAATAAGTGAACAGGCAATATTCAAATCCTAAACTGGCTATACAGCAGGTAAGTTTTAAAAGTTGAATTTGAATTCACAACAATTTTCTATGAAGACAATATAATTAAGTGATTTGCCCATAAAAATCTATTTAATTCATAACAGTTAATCATAAATACTAATAGCACCAGCTTAAACTGATGAGTCACAGGAACAGAAAGCTAAGTGACATTAATTCAGAGGAGGAAAAGAAACTCAATCCCTTTCCAGGAAAAGAACAGCACCAAGCAAGTTGTGGGAAACAGAAAGGTTTGTCTTTTGTACCCTCTTCCATTGCCTTTTCTGTTCTTTTCCTCTGGCTGCCTAGTGTTCTTGACCTAAAGCCACCCAAGGCTTGCATGTTGCTTTTAGTTTCCTATGTAACATCCCATTCAGTCCTTCCCTACCCACTCATAACATCATGCTTTACCCTGTTTTAAAACTCTTTAAATAATTATCATGTATTTCAGAATAAAATATAAACCTTAGTGTGGAATACAAAAAGGACTTCACAGTCTGACCACTGCCTCATCTGTTCTAGTTTCCTCTTTTATCTTTCCCTCTACTCAAACAACTGAGCTACCTGTAGTTCCCCAAATATTCCATTCTCTCATTTGTCTTGATACTACTTTGTGTGTTTTTTTTCTGTGACTAGGAACACTCTCTCCTCCCTCCTTAGCTATTACTAATTGAGTAACAAAAACAGACAAGTGGGTTATTATGGCCCACTTCTTTTATTCATTCAGCACCTACTTTATACCAGGCACTGCACTAAGCAATGTACCCTCACCGGATATTCAAGATTCCACTCTAGTAGAAACACCCATATAATATCGCTACTGGTTTTAAGTTTCCATCAACAGACTACAAAATCCTTAAAGGCAGGGATGTATTTTTCAACTCTTAAACCTCAAGGAGTCTAGGGAAGAGTATACTATATAAATAAAAAGATCCCAAGCTATCTGCTCCAATTCCTTTGCAGATCTCAATTAGGATTTAAGACATTAATTACAGTTGTCCTTCAGAATCTGGGGGCACTGGTCCCAGGATTCCTGTGGATACCAAAATCCACAATGCTCAAGTCCCTTATATAAAATGGCATAGTATTTGCAAACAAACTATGGACATCCTCTCACATAATTTAAATCATCTCTGTATTACTTATAATACCTAATACAATGGCTACATATTACTTCATTTGCATAGATTCAATATAGTACGCTTGTGGCAAATTCAAGTTTTGCTTTTTGGAACTCTATAGAATTTTTTTTCCTTTTCTTTTTTGAGACAGGGTCTCTTTGTCACCCAGGCTGAAGTGCAGTGGAGTGAACCTGGCTCAGTGGCATGATCTTGGCTCACTGCAATTTCTGCCTCCCAGGCTCGAGTGATCCTCCCATCTCAGCCTCCTGAGTAGCTGGGATTACAGGCACACACCACTATGTTTGGCTAATTTTTTTTTTTTTTTTGGTAGAGATCAGGTTTCACTGTTTTACTCAGGCTGGCCTCAAACTCCCAGGTTTAAGCCTTCCAAAGTGCTGGGATTACAGGTGAGCCATCACACCTGGCCTCTGAACATTTTCAATCAGTAGGGGTTGAATCCACTGATGTGGAACCTATGAATATGGAGGGTTAACTGTATTTTAAATTAACATATGAGTAGCTGGTTGATAGTCTTCAATTCCTGGAGTTTTTTTTTTTTTTTTTTTTTTTTAAGGGTTACCAGTTGGCTGGGTGCAGTGGCTCACGCCTATAATCCTAGCACTTTGGGAAGCTGAGGTGGGCAGATCACCTGAGGTCAAGAGTTCGAGACCAGCCTGGCAAACATGGTAAAACCCTGTCTCTACTAAAAATACAAAAATTAGCTGGGCATGGTTGCGTCCGCCTGTAATCCTGGCTACTCAAAAGGCTGAGGCACGAGAATCATACCTCCTTGTACCTAGGAGATGGAGGTTGTAGTGGGCCGAGATTGCACCATTGCACTGCAGCCTGGGCAACAGAAGGAGACTCCATATCAAAAAGAAAAAAAAAGGTTACCAGTTAATTCAAATCACTACATCGAGGTTAACCTCTATATGGAAAATGAAAAGAGTTATTACACCAGAATCTAATCATTATAGCTTAACTTTAAGGTCTCTTCAGCCCTAAAATAATAATAATCTATGAATCTAGTTTTAAGATAAAACCTCTGCTTGATCAGATTCAGAAAGTAGAAAAAAAAGGGAAAAAAATTTCATGCAATAAGAAGGTTTTTGGACAAAGAGCAATTACCATGGTGCATACTATTCCTGTCAAGAAGGCTGCTGCAAAGGTCATGTGTGGTAGCTCATACCTGAATCCCACCACTTTGGAAGGCCAAGGCACGGAGAATTGCTTGAGCCCAGGAGTTGGAGATAAATCTGGGCAATATAGTGAGACCCCACCTCTACAAAAAATAAAAAAATTAGCCAAGTGTGATGGTACACACCTGTAGTCCCAGCTACTTAGGGGGCTGAGGTAAGAGCATTGCTCAAGCCTGGGAAGTTGAGGCTGCAGCGAGCTGTGACAGCAGCACTGCATTCCAGTCTGGATGACAGAGGAAGACTCTCTCAAAAACCAACGAACCAACAAAAGCAAACAACAACATAGAAGGCTGCTGCCATTGCCAACTTCCAAAGCTATTCATACTTTTAACTGCTTTTTTATATACTCTAATTCTGAACCCAAACTCTCTAAAATACTGTTACCCAACAGAACTATTAGTGATAACGGGAATGTTCTATATCTGTGCTGTCCAATAGGATTGCCACTAGCAACATGGAGCTACTCAGCAACTAAAATGTGACTACCATAATGGACAATGCAGCTCTTGTCCAATATTTTTGCACCCCATCCTCTGGCCCACCATGGTCTCTTTATGAGTAGTGAGTAAAACTGAAGAAGGATGGTCACTTTTACCTAACCTCCTCAATTCATCTGATTTAGTCATGAAACCTACAGTGATTAAGGTCAATTGCAAGTCAAGATTTATACCCAGTTTGGCTTCTAGTTCCAAGTTCTTTCTACTCTACTCTATCATGCTGCTCTTTAAGTTAGTGGCACAACCTATGATTTAAAACTGCATAGTAGTTTCATAGGAAACTTATTATTGGCCCCTTTCAGGTTTTTGTTTTGTTTTGGAGACAGGGTCTTGCTGTGTTGCCCAGGCTGGTCTCCAAATCTGGGGCTCAAGTGATCCTCCAGCCTCAGCTTCCCAATTAGCTGGGTCTCAGGCATACACTCCCAAGCCCAGCTACTTTGTTTAACTGCAGCACCACAATATATAAAAAATAAATCAGGACAAGTTAACAAGGTTGACAGAGGAAAAACTGGAAAGCAGGATTCATTCATATTCTTTCCTCCTGAAAATGAAGAGAAATTATTTTTAGGAGAGAAAAACGAAGATACATCTAAGACTTACTGACCAATGACAGATTTTAAAAGGTACTTATAAAGAGGGATAGGGAAGTATCTTTTGGTCTTTCCTTTCAAAAACAATTTAAAAATACAAATAAAAAACAAATAAAAAATTCATTTAAAAATACTTCTTGTTATCATGCTGCATCTCGGTTTTTAGATTCTACACAATGGTAGCACCTTTGGAAGGTGTTTTCTATGTACATTTAAATGGAAACCAACTGCATTTCTACAAAGGTTACTATAAGAAAATCAGTAACTTTATGAAACTTGAGTTGATTAATACTTAATAGTAAAAAATAAATGGAAGCACATATGCAACCTCTGTTCATCAACTCCCTCTTCAGTTGTGTCTAATCTGTATAATCCATCTGCTAAAATTTTCATTTCGATAACTATGTATGTTTATTTCCAAACATTCTTTTGACTCTTTTTACGATCTGCTTGGTCATTTTGACACTGTCTTTCTCATACTTTAATTCCTTATTTTAAGTGTTTAAATACATATACTTCCTAGATTTTTCCATAATTATATTATTTAAAGTATTAGGCAAGTAATCCTATTATTCCTTTGCTGAAAGTCACTCAGGTCAGATAGTTTTGTATGTTTATAAATCTTAATGGTGAACTCAGGCTAAGCAGGGCTTTATGAGATGCCTGTGTTGACAATATGTCCCTCCTAAAGCAGTTCTGCATTTCCTTCTGCAGGAATCTTAGGTATTCATCCTCACCTTCTTAAACATTTACTTACTTAGCATAGGGATTTCTGAACTACACAGCTAGGGTAAATGTGGCTCCCAAATCTGTATGAGGGTAGACTTGTAGTTATAACTTCCTGAAGATTTTCCTCCTCTGACCTAGAGTCCAGTTGGACATACCTAAAATTCCCTACCATCCATCTGTGTTAGAATTATTTTTCTAGTCTACCTTTTCAATAAAATTACAGTACTTCACAGGTTCCAGCTTCGTGTAGTGCTTGTGCATGCATGCACGTGCGTGCGCATGTCTGTGTGTGTGTGTTGCGGGTGGTGGGAGGTGGTGGTGAGGGGGTGGTTGTTTCAGATCTACCTACCCAAGTAGACAAGTAGAGCTGGCCCAAGATCTTTTCTTTTTTTTAAGACCAAGTCTCGCTCTGTCTCCCAGGCTGGAGTGCAGTGGTATAATCTTGGCTCACTATAACCTCCGGCTCACTGTAACCTCCACCTCCCAGGCTCAAGCGATTCCTGTGTCTCAGCTTCCAGAGTAGCTGGGACTACAGGCACCTGCCACCATGCCCAGCTAATTTCCTTTATTTTTAGTAGAGCATGGTTTTGCCATGTTGGCCAGGCTGGTCTTGAATTTCTGGGCTTATGTGATCCACCCGCCTTGGCCTCCCAAAATGCTAGGATTACAGGCATGAGCCACCATGTCCAGCCTGCTTTTTGTTTTTGAGACAGGATCTTGCTTGTCACCCAGGCTGGAGTGCAGTGGTGCCATCTTGGCTCACTGTAATCGCTACCTCTCAGGTTCAAGCCATCCTCTCACCTCAGCAGGGACTACAGGCAGGCGCCACCAATTCTGGCTAATCTTTATACTTACTTTAGTAGAGATAGGGTTTCATCATGTTGGCCAGGCTGATCTCAAACTTCTGACCTCAAGTGATCCGCCCACCTTGGCCTCCCAAAGTACTGGGACTATGGATGCGAGCAGCCTGGCCCGGCCCAGGATCTTATATCCGTATGGCTATCTCCTGTCCCTGTGTAGATATCAAACTTCCAACTACTTAGTTACTGCAAGTAGCAGCATATCCCAATCTCCAGGTTAGATGAGGCTCAGCATCAGTTCAAGCTTTCTGTTCCTGTTTTTAGGTTTTACCTTTGGAGCCCAAATATTCCTGCAATCTCAGCTGCTATACACTAAAAAAGATGTTTGTTTTATTTTATCACGTATTTGTGGCTGTTTGTAAAATTTTAGATAATGTAATCTTCCCTTCTGCTAGCAGAGGAACCTAGCACTATATATCCTTCTTTATACTTTTTAAATTTCTTTTTTTGTTTGTTTGTTTGTTTGCTTGAGATGGAGTCTCACTCTGTTGCCCAGGCTCGAGTGCAGTGGTGCAATCTCAGCTCACTGCAACCTCCGCCTCCCGGGTTCAAGCAATTCTACTGCCTCAGCCTCCCGAGTAGCTGAGATTACAGGCGCATGCCACACCTGGCTAATTTTTGTATTTTTAGTAGAGACAGGGTTTCACTATACTGGCCAGGATGGTCTCGATCTCCTGACCTCGTGATCCGCCCGCCTCGGCCTCCCAAAGTGCTGGGATTACAGGCATGAGCCACCACGCCCAGCCTACTTTTTAAATTTCTATAGCCAAATTATCAAAGTAGTATAACCCCTAGAACCAAAACAGAAGAATGATATAAATTAAGTATTACATATATTACTTTTCTTCTGGCTAAGTAAGAACAAGCCCCTGGATCTCAACTGCATGTTTAAGTTTTTCTGTATCAAATATCTTAAAGGACTAACAAGAAAATGTTCAAAGGACTAACTGAAAAAATTTAAAAATCACGAAAAGGGTGCCAAAATCATAAAAGTTATAGTCTTTTATTAATGATAATGTATACATTTTAACCTTAAAAATATTCTGATTATTCTTACCTCTGAATTAATAACTTTAATCAGGAAGAAAATGTGATATACTGTTTTCGTTAACAAAGAAAGTTGACGACACCTCTCAAGGTACACTTGTATAGATGGTTCTACTCTTTGTTGTAATTTACTCCAAAAGAGAGTAAGTTCCCTTAAAAAAAAAAAGTTATAATAAGAAAAGTTGGAGCAGTAAGGTAATAATCATGGACCACATCAGTCCACTCATTACATTTGAAATTAAAACTGGTTTTATATTCCAATCCTATATGCATGCTTAAGTTTAAATGCAAGAAAACAGATCCCAATTTTCTAAATACCAAATAAAATCAGAATATGATTTATCATTTTATTAATTAATATTTTTCAGTCCCAGAGAAGCACTACCTTTTACTAGGAAAGCATCTAACATTTTTTTTTTTCTGAGACAGTCTCACTGTTACCCAGGCTGAAGTGCAGTGACACAATCTCGGCTCACTGCAACCTCTGCCTCCCAGGTTCAAGCGATTCTTGTGCCTCAGCCTTCTGAGTAGCTGGGATTACAGGCGCGCACTGCCATGCCTGGCTAATTTTTGTATTTTTAGTAGAGATGGGGTTTCACCATGTTGGCCAGGCTGGTCTCAAACTCCTGACCTCAGGTGATCCACCCACCTCGGCCTCCCACAGTACTGGGATTACAGGCATGAGCCACTGTGCCTGGCCAGCATTTAACATTTAAACAAGTTTTACAGATGGTAACTTTGAGCAACATGTGAACTTTATGTAATAAGAAAGCTCAAGATATGTGTGTGTACATATATATGTGTGTATATATATATAATATATATATAAAAAATCAATGACATGATTTTTAAACAGCATTTATCTTTTATCTTCTAACAAATTTAAAATTGACAATAAGGTTATTATTATTAGATGAATATAAGAACCAATGATGACAACAAACCCAGAAGAAACCAATCTGTGCCACAGTAATTTCTCAGTTGATTTACTGGCTTTCCAGTTGATTTTCTGTCTGAACTCTGTACTACTACTTCTTTGCCCAACTCTGCCCTCACTACTGAGTCGTCAATAAACTCACAACTGCTTATCTTAAACAGTGTTTCTTAAACATAAACTTCTATGTTGCCCTTCAAGAGCTTATAATGGACTGCTTTTGCTTAGCATATGAAACTCAGCTTTTGATGCCTTTGTAAAAACCAACATAACACATTAATTTCTTAGTCATCACTGATTTTCATGCTAGTATAACTAGAAAACCTATTACACTTGTCCTGGATAAATACTTATTTATTCTCCCTTCAGAATTTTTCTGCCTTTCACACCAAGCCTCTCTGTATTGCATATACTATTTTTCCTTCATAACGAGGCTCAATGCTAAGAAATCCTTTATGAGCTTCAATCTTTATTGATTACACAACCATTGATTTACCTTGCCTGTTCTATTATTCATTTGTATGCTGTCATTTGGTAAATATTCTTAAATGTTGGAATTTTATAAACCATATTTTCTTATGTGTTCCCATACTTTCAACACAACACTGAAGACTAACAGTGCTGTTGACTGACCAGATAAATTGTCAGTGTTAGCTAAAGCTAATTTAAGGCAGCTGATCTTCAGTTTTTACATTAACTGAAACCAACATCTCTGTTTCCTGTAGCCTCCCAAAGGATTACATATAACAAGCTATGCCCAGTTGAAAATGTACCATAAGAAGAAATGTATTGCTTACATATCTAAAAAAATGTTATGGTGGCATTAGACAAAACAAGTCTTTCTTTCACTTTCTAACACTTAAAAATTTCCGGACCAAAGATAATTACTGGTATGCATGCTAAGGAATTGTCTGGCCTTTAATACACAAAGTTTTGAGTTGTAACAACTACTTGTTAATAAGTTTGCACAGCACGTAGTATCTAAATATAAGCCTTTTGTCTTAAAAAGATTTTAAATTATGTTCCTAAGTTATATGAATTCTCACAGCCTATTTTGCATTCTTAACAAATATTTCTTAAAAAAAAAATCAACTCACCAAGCGCAGTACATATCTCCTTGTTGGAGCTGACGTGACAAAAATGCAGTACATAAGACAAGAGCGCTTTTTTCATCACCCTCAGATTCTAAGTTACAGATCATTTCCAGTGCATCTTTGCAATCAACTTCTGAAATCTAAAGAAAAAGCCAATAGAAATATGCCACAAAATGGTTTTATATTAGGATATAGAGCAATATACCTTTAGTTTTTCATTATTTAGATAGTTTTTATGAATAAAATACCATTAATTCATACACTGTCAAGTCAGTCATAATTCGCCATTACTGGGACAAAGATTGGCTGCAGTTAAAAAAAAAAAAAAAAAAAAACACCTTTCTTTATAGCCAGTAGAAATTTATATAGTAATTCTGAGAATATCAAGAAACACCGGAGAACCAACTATTTAAGAATTTACAAGCATTTATATGTAACTAACTGATGGTAACTATAAGCACTCTCTACCCATTAAATCAGATCTGATCATGAAAAAAAAAATGCGGTACTTTTATTTTTTCCCCTTTTATCTACTGATTTAAACAAGCATTAGAATCAACAGAGACACATAGAGAGGTACACTGGGTATAGACTAAACTACATATCTATTCGTGAGGGAAAAATACAGTATGAAGCATTTTATGTAACTATACCACTTTTAAAATAAGCTCACCTCAATTTGCTACAAATCTCCACTATTTTTCTTTTCATATAAATTTACTCCATCTCAAAGCTTGCCAACAGTCATGCATGTGTACGTATAACCTAGACGAAGGCAACTTGCTTCATTTAATGATGCACTTACATCTATAATTTCTTTTTTAAAAAATTAAAATTTATTACCTCATTGCAATGATGTACTATATAAAACGAACAGACTTTACCTGTGATTGCTACAAGCATCTGCTATAAGACAAGGGATCTGACAAACAGCATACAATCACAAATTACCAGTGTTCCACAGAATAGAAAGATTAATTCCAATATGATACAACTGACAGATGGCAAAAAGAACTGAAGACAAAACAGACCATTAGCACTCACGTACCACAGAGGAGACTATGCCTCTCCTAGTTGATTTTCTCTCTTTCATAAAATATTGAGTAAGCAAAAGTGTGCATGTGTAAAATGTAATGTGTTTAGGATTCAACAAGTATGTAAATGAGGAATGCGGGTAATCCTGAGGTCAATCTTTGATAATGAGGATAAACGCTGTGGGGCAATAGATTCACAAGTTCTATTTTACACATTAAATTGGGCCTTCTTAGAAAACACTAAGACAAGAAAAAAAAATCGTGTGTTCAACATAAATGATTACCTAAAGGAATTATGAAGTTAGTGGAAGAGTTAAGACTGAAATCTAGTCTTGTACTACCTGGTACAGTGTTGTTTCCCCTACTCCTCTGTCTGCCTCTTTTTCAACAAATCTTTATAAGCAACTTGATTTAAGCAAATAAAAAAAAGACTGAAGGATATATAAAGATTTAAAAATATCTACAATATGCTAAACACACTGTCAGACATTTTAAGTATATTATTAATCATAACTTTCCCACTAGGTAGGTATTATCACTAACATTTTATATACAGATGGTCAGTGATTTATGATGGGGCTACATCCCAATATGCCCATCCTAAGTTGAAAATAATGTTAAGTTGAAAGTGCATTTTTGACTTAAGATATTTTCAATTCAAAGTAAGTTTATCTAGATGTAACCCCATCATATGTCCAGAAACTTACTGAATATGTATCACTTTTGCACCATTGTAGAGCTGAAAAATAGTAAGCTGAACCATCATAAATTGGGGGACCATCTGTATGATGAATGTGCTAGTTAAGTGGTTAAGCCACAAATCCAATCATGTCTGGCTGACACAAAGATCCAAGCTCTGGCGGGACGTGGTGGCTCACACCTGTAACCCAAACACTTTGGAAGGCCAAGGTGGGTGGATCACCTGATGTCAGGAGTTCGAGACCAGCCTGGCCAACGTGGTGAAATCCTATCTCTACTAAAACATACAAAAACTAGCTGGACATGGTGATGCATGCATGTAGTCCCAGCTACTCGGGAGGCTGAGGTGGGAAAATCGCTTAAATCTGGGAGGTGGCAGCAGTGACACAAAATCGCACCACTGCACTGCAGCCTGGGTGACAGAGCAGGACTTGGCCTCAAAAAAAAAAAAAAAAAAATTCCAAGCTCTTTCCACTTACTTCATCACAATATATTTTATTCAAAGTTATGTTAAACAATTACCCTGTCACACTCATGCAGATAAATTGCATTGCTTGCAGACAAACAGCTTGCCTGGTAGATGCTACTACTTTATTTTATTTCATTTATTTATTTATTTATGAGACGGAGTCTTGCTCTGTTGCTCAGGCTGGGGTGCAGTGGTGCAATCTCAGCTCACTGCAACCTCCGCCTCCCAGGTTCAAGCGACTCTCCTGAGCCTCAGCCTCCTGAGTAGCTGAGACTACAGGTGTGTGCCACCACGCCCAGCTAATGTTTTGTGTTTTTAGTAGAGATGGGGTTTCACCGTGTTAACCAGGATGGTCTCGATCTCCTGACCTCGTGATCCACCCGCCTCAGCCTCCCAAAGTGCTGGGATTACAGGCATGAGCCACTGTGCTCAGCCAATGCTAATACTTCTTTTAAAGAAAGAAGGCCTAAGAGTTAAGTTGCTTGCTCAAAGTTACGCACTTAGTGGCAAAGTCAAGATGTCAACCTAAGTTTAGCTTCATAGCCTGTGCTCTTTCCAGAATTCCACGTGCACAGGCATACTAAGACCATATATTCGTATGATGCTAAATATGGATTTTCACTTGTTCAGGTTTAATAAAAATCCGTATTTCTTGAAAGTCTCATTTATTTTTAATCTTATCATTTTTGTTGTTCTTCTAAAACCTAAGCCACTCTTAGACTGGGCCCGGTGGCTCACGCCTGAAATTCCAGCACTTTGGGAGGCCAAGGGGGTGGATCACTTGAGGTCAGGAGTTCGAGACCAGCCTGACCAACTGAAACCCTGTCTCTACTAAAAATACAAAATTAGCCAGACATGGTAGCAGGTGCCTGTAATCCCAGCTACTTGGAAGGCTGAGGCAGGAGAATTGCTTGAACCCGGGAGGTGGAGGTTGCAGGGAGCTGAGATGGTGCCACTGAACTTCAGGCTGGGCAACAAGAGCAAACCTCTGTCTCAAGAAAAAACAAAAAATTAAAAAAAAAAATCAAATAAAAAATAAAACCTAAGCCACTCTTGCTGAGTGCTCATATGGTACCAAATTTATCTATTATGTACAAGGCAAGAAATTTACTTCCCCAGTGTTATTACTATCATTAGCTTACTCTTTTTCTCTTTTTTTATTTTTTTGAGATGGAGACTCGCTCAGTCACCCAGGCTGGAGTGCAATGGTGCGATCTCGACTCACCGCAACCTCCACCTCCCAGGTTGAACCGATTCTCATGCCTCAGCCTCCCGAGTAGCTGGGATTACAGGCTAGTGCCACCACGACTGGCTAATTTTTGTATTTTAGTAGAGACAGGGTTTCACCATGTTGCCCAGGCTGGTCTCAAACTCCTGACCTCAGGTGATACACCCACTTCAGCATCCCAAAGTGCTGGGATTAAGGTGTGAACCACTGCACCCGTCCAGCTTACTCTTAATATTTAAAAATATAAATGTGCGATTGCCTATGTGTATTTTTTCCATATGCATGCAACATACCAACTGAAACATCTGCTATATTCAGTAACACAGCAAACTTCGTTTTTCATAGGCATACTAATGAAACAACTTTTATGGTGTACTTGGGATCCTTCATTTCTCTTATTTGCCACTAGATGGCTGTCTTGAAAAAATATGACATTAAATAGAATGTAGGAATAAGGAAGTCATATACAAAGTAGTAAATTACTAATTAAAATTATGAAAAGTGAAACATAGCCACCAATGAACAAGAATTATTTAAAAATCCAAAGAAGCAAAATTCAGAGATTACCAGTATATTACCTATACGGGGACTATTCTCTATTGCTCTGACAAATGAGCAAAAATTTAACTACCAGAAAATTTAGAACTCTTAATAAAATATTTAAAACCAATTAGAATGATCTGTTTGCTAAAGACATATTATGCTGAATAAAGTCCCTTTGTACAGCATAACAATTATTTCAAAGATGTAAATAATAATTTGTATGTTTTAAAATGGCTCTTGATGCCAACTATTCAAAAAATATAGAACACTATCAATATTTTATATGAATTTATGAAGTATACTTTTAAAAAGTATTGGCTGTAATCACATTTCAAAAACAGTTCCAGTTGGGTGCGGTGGCTCACGTGTGTAATCCTAGCACTTTGGGAGGCCAAGGGGGGAGGACCGCCTGAGCTCAGGAGTTTGAGACCAGCCTGAGCAACACAGTGAAACCGTCTCTACTAAAATACAAAAAATTAGCCAGGCATGGCGGCGTGCGCCTGTAGTCCCAGCTACTTGGGAGGTTGAGGCAAAACTAATCGAACCCAGGAGGCAGAGGTTGCCATGAGCTGAGATCACACCGCTGCACTCCAGCCTGGGCAACAGAGCAAGCTTACTCTGTCTCCAAAAAACAAACAAACAAACAAACAGTTTAAAAAATAATTGATTTGCTTATCAACATAACATTGTTTTCCATATAGAAAATAAATGTTAAACCTGTCATAACTAGGAAAATAAAAAATCAAGAGTTAATCAAAATTAACTATTGGGCTAGCAAATATTTAATAATCTCTAAGAAGATATTTCACATATTGTTTTTGGAAACATAAATTGCCATAATCTTTTCTGGAGGACAGTTTGAACCTATCAATTTAAAATGTGTTGATTCTTTGATCCAGCAATTTCACTTCCAGAAATTTACCCTACCAGTATACTCCCCACAAGGATACACGGATGTATGTAAAAGGCAACAATCTAAATGTCTACCAATCTGGTTAAAGATATTACAAATCCATACTATGGAATTATGTAGCCATGACAAAGAATAAGGTTGGTCTATATGAAATGATATGGAAACATGTCCACAATAATAGGGGGAAAAGGGACTGGCAACCAGGGAGTGTGTATGCAATTTTAAGTATTAAAAATGCATGTATGTGCAGAGAAGAATGTCAGAAGATTATATATCAAATTTTAATCTTAATAATAATTACCTAGTGGAGTGTTAAATGGGGAAATGAGACAGCTACAGAGATACAAGATAGAAAGTTTTAGTTTTTAAACTTCTATATTTATTTTAATGATCAAACAAATAGAAATATTGGATCTAAACTAGACACTGCTAACTTTATTTTTTACTACTATACCAAGAATCCAGACCAAAGTTCATTCCTTCCAGAAAGGCCAGATAAACACTCATCTCTCCCAGCCCCATTCCTCTGCCATCTACCAAGGCTAGCTGCTATTTCTTTTCTTTTTAAAAAAAAAACAACCTATGGGGTATCAACTAGCTGCTGTTTCTATCACACTGAAAGGGTACTGGGAAACAGTCAATCCCTTGCCTCACTTGGACAAAGATTTCCTCAGAAAGATCACCACCAATCCAGGCCATTGCTGACTCCTTCTAACAAAGTCTATTCCTACTATCCTTTAAGAAACACGTAAACAAAACCAAACCTCAAATACTTGTAAGAACCAGGCAAGTAATGTACATTAATGAAGTGGACAAAGAGTAGGGTGGGCAAGAGAGAGCACAGGGTGCACACCTCTTCTAAAGGGGGCAATGTCTCTGGGTTGGGGACAATAACTCTTAACTCACCTCATATGGAACAATGAATGTTTCTAATGTGTTTATAAGAGAAACATTAAAGAGCAATCAATCTCTAAGCAAAAAAGGACTTTTAACAAAGTAATGTTACTACATATGTGTAGTGCTATGTATGTGTAGACTTAACATCTATCTGTCCTATTCTGCACTATACGATCTAGTTTTTTTCCTGGGATGGAGTATATAGACCTTAGTGAACCCTGCTTATGAACATGAAAAGTCTTAATTCTACCTGCTTAACATGAGAAGTGGGGGGAGGGAAATAGTTCCATATGACATTAAAAGTACCCAGGGTCTTCACAGAGAATTTTCATGATCATCTCCCAGAGCAGGCTGGACTGCTGTTACTCAACTCTGGGTAATTAAACCAAGAAGGAACTTAGGCTCAGTATTGCAAGACTGGATTATTCAGAGAGCTAGAAATACAGATTTTTTTTTTACTGGATTTTTACTTGAGACACAAATTCATAGTCTTCAACTTCAAAGCTAACCCAACAACTCTATGCTTAGATAGTCAGTTTCCTAATAGGAGATATGCTTCTTTAGTGAAGGGCCTATGCCTTATTCACCTTTAAATCCCACCTCCCCCTAATCCCCACCAATGCTTATACAGAAAAAATCATTCACTTAATACAAATCTGTGGAAGGGGAAGGGAGGACAGATGAACCTTAAGGGCAGGGACTGAACTGATAATAAAAGCTTTCGTGGCACTGAAAAATATCTGAGATGCAGCAGCACAATAACTAATGATTTTTTTTTAAATGTTACAACACATGTCAAAGGTGATTTCAGTAAATTGTATACATCTGCAAATTAACTTATCTAGTTATTTTGAACTAATAAGAAAATGTCAGTCTTCCATTTTGCTCTCATATATAGTAGCAATTAAAAGGCCAATTACCTGTAATAAAATAAACAATAAAGAAAAAAATGTATAGACTAGTTGAAGTCCAAACTAATAGTGATATAATATCCTAGGCTACAGACCATGGTTCTACTCCATCTAGCCTACAAACTGTCTGACATTACTCTTCCCAGTATCCTCTACATCCTCACATAAGAAACCCAAAAGGTTTATTTCTAATCTTGGTCCAAGCCTACCACTTGCCTTCATACTTGTCTATTCTCAAGGAAAAAAAAAATCACACAATCATCATTACAAACCTCACGTGGCATTGAGCTTTCTGTATGAGGCTATTCTGTTTTGAGACTGATGACAATACCTTTCTGTCTAAGAGGATCATGCATGCTCTATCAGTTTACTTCTCTGTCTTATATCTCAATTTTTCCCTTAACATATCCTTATGTTTTACCTACAATCCCTTTGTTTTCCTCTCTATTGCTCTGGAGTCAAAGGATATGTATATTAGAGATATAATGATACCTGTACACATTCAGTGCCCACTGAACACTGATCAACCTACTATAGGTTTTCTTTTAATTTTTTTTTTTTTTTTTTTTTTTTTTTGCCATAGTCTTGCACTGTCACCCAGGCTGGAGTGCAGTGGCGTGATCTCGGCTCACTGCAACCCCCACCTCCCAGGTTCAAGTGATTCTCCTGCCTCAGCCTACCAAGTAGCTGGGATTACAGGTACCCGCCACCATGCCCAGCTAATTTTTTGTATTTTTAGTAGAGATGGGAGTTTCACTATGTTGGCCAGGCTGGTCTCAAACTCCTGACCTTGTGATCCGCCCGCCTGGGCCTCCCAAAGTGCTGGGATTACAGGCGTGAGCCACAGCACCCGGTCACTCTATTACAGGTTTATCTAAATTCTTTAAATATACACACCCTGTTTCTTGATCAACAACTTCTAATTCTCCTACCCTGTTTCCAACTTCCTTTTGAAATTTTGAGTCCCTCAAAATGCAAAATTGCAACATTCCCATTTGGATCATGATTCCATTCTCAGAATTTTGTAGTCATAAACTATACAAATATGTGAATACTATGCTTTATACCAAACTAGAAGTGAAAACACAATGTCTCAGAGAGAAAATAAGGTTTTACATTAAATAGGCAAATAAACACGTACTCAAAATTATATATAGCATAGATGTGCATATATATATATCCTATATAGAATTTATATGACTTATCTCAAAGTATTTCCAGAGATAAGTCACAAAAATTCTATAAAGTTACTTAAATTAAGCAGTTTAAAAGATGTGCAAGTATCTTAAAGTCAGACAAGATTGAAGTTAAGGCCCAAAGCTGACAAATATAGATATTTTACTAAACTGTTAAGCCACCACTATCTTTCCCACAATTTAGCCAAAGCATTTAAAAGATGTATATTATTTAAAACAGAAACTAGGTGCAATCAGTTTACATGTAATTCTAAAAGCTACTTAGAATCAAGTTGCCACCACTCAAGAACATACCAAAAATGTAAGATTGACAATGATCTCTTCACTATCTAAGAGAAAAGGAAATCAAAGACATTCTAATTAAAAATTAATTTCTCAACTTAAAAAATAATTACTAATGAAAGAAAACATACTCACCTCTTCGATTAACTTTTCATTTGGTGATGATGTACAAAGACAGACAAGGTAAGTCTGCTTAAAACTACCTTTTGTGCCAATCTCTGGATGGTCAGAACACAGCTTTGCTAGAGCAGTTGCTTGACTTAACTGATTTGTTTTGATTAGATGTTTAATTCTCATATCCAACAAGATGGGACCCTCAAAAGCTAAAAATTCATTCACTTTAAAAACAAGACATAATGGATTATTAACATTTGGTAATAATTCATTTGCAATACAAACGCTTATAAGAAATATTTTTTTAAACACAGGAACTAAAATGCTTTTTTTCATTTTCTATTATTGCTAGTAAGGCTATCACAAAAGACTTGACCTTATAAGCAAGAAGAGATTACATTGCTAACTTTTAAAAGTTAAGTACTTTTGGCCCTTACATAAGGGACCATTTAGAATGAGCTGAATAAACTTGTTGATGATGAAAATAATTCTGTGTTAAATGCTAACAGTCATTGTTATTAAAATTACACTAAATTTTTTTCCTACAGTAGTTATTCTTCAACACCAGCAGTTAGCATCCCTAAAATTTGTAATGCTAGGGCATTACAACCTTACATGATGAGTAACCACAAAAAGCTACTGGGACATTCCAGAAGAAGAGATTCAACTAATATTTTGTTCAATATTGATGGTATATTTTTCATTTCACAAAGCTGAAATCTAACTTTTAAAAATACATGTTTTATTAATGAATCAAAATATCTACAGAAAAATAAATAAGATGGGAGAAAAGTTTGCCAAACAATAAAACTTCTGTGGGTTTTATGTCGTTAGTTTTAAAACATCAATGAATAAACTCAGAACAGTCACTTATGCATAAAACATTTCTATTTTGTTCAAACCTCTGACTATCCCCTAGTGCTTGTTTGGTCATCTACAAATAAGAAGTAATATTTTTATTTTTTGCATTTATGAAGGAGAATTTAAGTTTTAACAAGTGCAAGTTTAAATTTTTCCCTAAGTGTTCTTTACCAGAATAGAAATCATGTTTAAAAATTTGCAATGGCTAGCCTGAAACCTTGGGAAGGCTTTTAGTAATAACATTTAAAATGCTCTATGAATAAAACACACTATCTTCTCTGCTTGTTAACAGACTGAAAGATATGTCTGGTAAGTAATTTGCAGGTTAGAAGACAGAAAACGAGAGATGTTCTTTACTTCTTGTAATATCCTTTGTTTCCCTCCAGTACTTTCATTTTTAGATCTAACTGTACTCCACTATAGAAAAGATTTGTCTATAAAATGCTATGATCAT
Organism: Hylobates moloch; assembly: GCF_009828535.3. Lineage (NCBI taxonomy): Eukaryota > Metazoa > Chordata > Mammalia > Primates > Hylobatidae > Hylobates > Hylobates moloch. The sequence continues at coordinate 104,902,787 of NW_026652277.1, read as the reverse complement.
GGCTCGTCGGTATTAAAACCATAAACACACAAGCAATAGAACACAAGATCTCAAATCTAATCCTTTTCTTGAAGTCTAGACCTTTTCACCTGCTATCCTCTACTCTTTACATTACACTAAATCAAAAGGCATAAAGGGTAAGCACAGATAAATAAAGCATGTGTTTCTGGTGCCTCTGACTATACGTCTTTATGAGATAAAGGGCATTACTTTTCTTTTTTAATATTGTATTATCCTATTAGGACAATTATATTGCAGTTACAGTTTAGTTCACTGCCAAAGCAAAAGATTTGAAATACAAGATTAAAAAACAAAGTTATAATAAAGTTATTCTGGCTATAAAGAGCTTTAGTTTCCTAATTCAACAATTTTCTCCAAAGGAAACTCTAGAGATACAAAGTCTGGGAATTATTGCAAATATTCTCACAAAAAAGTCATAATCAACAGACTCTAAAAGATCATGGTGAAGAAATAACGTAAAGGTGGGAAGTATTTCACAAAACTGATGGTCCCAATCTCAAATAGGCCCTACATGCTCAAATAGCAGCATTTAAGTTAGAATGACAAATTGTGTAATTTCTGCATTAAATCAATGTAGAAAAATATTAATATTGCAAATTTCAAAACCATAGGCTTTTGTTTGTCTCTTAATGATGGGAAACCACTGCCACACTTAGGGTAAAATGGATTTCAAAAATACACAGAATATTTGAGTAGAAGGAAATTTATAGATCATTTTGTCTGTTCCATCATTTGGCAGATGAGTAAACTGAGGCTCAGAGAAGACAAGTGACTTCCTAGGGACATAAAGCCAATTAATGACATAGCTAGGAGTAGAATGAGTCTTCTGACTTCTAGCTTTATACAGTGTGAGATAAGAAAAAGAATTTTTTTTTTTCTATTTGACTACTGGGTCTACTTCTCATTAGAATGGCACCTTACAGCAGTAAAAACCTGTGAAGCAGCATGAGCCTTTAAAGGAAGATAATTATATATTCTGAAGATCATGATTCAAATGGATCAAAAGTGGATTACACTCAATTCAGTCCTATTGAAAGCTCACTTCTCTCCCTCTATTTCTTCACTGCAACAAAGACTGTTTTCATGCTTCTCAGACTTATCTTTGAGTAGTTTAGACATATCAAATTTCACTCCCTAGCCTGCTTTTCCCACTAGCATCCCACAAAAGTATAAAATATTTATAATTTTACTCGTGTCCCCTTTTTATGTTTTCTCTATATTCACAGACTTCAACAGAAAAGCAGGCTTTACTATATTTGGGCCTATCAAGAGAGCTATGTGACATAAATCACGCTACCACACTACTTTACATGGCAATATAAATAAATGATATTTAGCCAATTTCATTAAAAATGTAAAAGAGCCTTCTTCCTATGTCACTTTCTTTTTTTTTTTTTTTTTTTTTTTGAGACGGAGTCTCTCTCTGTCACCCAAGTTGGAGTGTAGTGGTGCAATCTCGGCTCACTGCAAGCTCTGCCTCCCGGGTTCATGCTATTCTCCTGCCTCAGCCTCCCGAGTAGCTGGGACTACAGGCGCCTGCCACCACGCCCGGCTAATTTTTTTGTACTTTACTTAGTAGAGACGGGGTTTCACCGTGTTCACCAGGATGGTCTTGATCTCCTGACCTCGTGATCCGCCCGCCTCAGCCTCCCAAAGTGCTGGGATTACAGGCGTGAGCCCCCACGCCTGGCCATGTCACTTTCATAATATTAAAAGTAAACTACTAATTCCTACATTAAAGATAATTAAATACAAAATATGAGTTGATTTTCTGTGATAATTACACAAGAATTAATTGTGTACTATGTACCACAGGTTACACTAGGTCCTAGATTCCCCCTAAAGTGGGGTCAACTCATTTACTGGGTTCCTATTCTGATGCCCAGATTTGCACATGATTTCCTTTGCAGCATCTTTGACTAGCTGTTTCAAAAGCATCTCAAACTCAGCATACAAAATCTCTACACCACATTATGCGTCATCACCACATTTCCATCTATTCAGTTGTGCTCAAGGCAGAAACCTTAGAGTCTGCCTTAAAAATGCTCTCTCCTACCTCCTTTTCACCCAGACATCAATCTATCACCTAGTTGTGTCACTTCCAATGCCTAAATACTCAATTCCATTAACTCTTCTTCATCTCCACTTCCACATTGTTCCCCCAATCCAACCCAACCCAGCCCAAATCACTAATCAGACTATTTCCTAGCAATCTGCTAGTCTTCCATCTACCCTTACCACCTCCATCACTTCACTAGAATCCAGGGTGCTTCTGATATTACTTTAAAGCACACACTTGATTGTCTTCCCTGTTTAAAACCTTCTAGTGGCTTTCCCTTGCTTTCAAAGCAAGGATCACTTATCCTTTTTAAAAATACTTAATTTGTATTCTCTCTTAGAAATAATTCAGCAATTACGCCGGATGCGGTGGCTCATGCCTGTAATCTCAGCACTTTGGGAGGCCAAGGCGGGTGGATCACCTGAGGTCGAGAGTTCAAGACCAGCCTGACCAACATGGAGAAACCGTGTCTCTACTAAAAATACAAAATTACCCAGGCATGGAGGCGCATGCCTGTAATCCCAGCTACTCGGGAGGCTGAGGCAGAAGAATTGCTTGAACCTGGGGGGTGGAGGTTGCAGTGAGCTGAGATTGCCCCATTGCACTCCAGCCTGGGCAACATGAGCGAAAACTCCATTGAAAGAAAGAAAGAAGGAAGGAAGGAAGGAAGGAAGGAAGGAAGGAAGGAAGGAAGGAAGGAAGGAAGGAAGAAAGAAAGAATTCAGCAATTAGGCAAGAAAAATAAAAGACATCAGGATTGAAAAGAAGTAAAATCATCTGTTAGCAGATGACATGATCTTGTATGTAGAAAGCCCTAAAGATGCCATTTAAAAACTACTGCAACTAATAAACAAATTTGGTAAAGTTGCAAGATATAAAAATCCACACATAAATATCAGTTGCATCTATACACTAACAATGAACAGTTCAAAAAGGAAATTAAGAAAATAATTCCATTTACAATTGCAACAAAATAAAATAATAAAACTAACCAAGGAGGAGGCGAAAGGCGAAAGACCTGTAGACTAAAGATTATAAAACATTGTTAAAAGAAATGAAATGCATAAATAAATGGAAAGGTATCTTGTGTTCATGGATGATAAGACTTAATATTATCAAGATACTAGGCAAAGCAATCTATAGACTTAACACAATCTCTATGAAAATCTCAATGGCATTTTTTTTTTTTTTGCAGAAATAGAAAAATGCATCCTAAAATTCATATAGAATCTTTAAGCCAAAATAACTGACAAAGAACAACAAAGTTGAAGGTCTCACACTTCCTGATTCAAGATGTATTACAGAGCTCAAGTAATCAAACACTGATGATACTGGCATAAAGACAGACATGTGAACCAATGAAATAGAAAAGAGTCCAGAAATAAACCCTATCATATATGGTCAAATGATCTTTGACAAGGGTGCCAAGGTGGCTCAATGGGGAAAGAACAGTCTCTTCAACAAATGGTGCTGGAAAAATTAGATACCTAGATGCAAAAGAATGTAGCTGGACCCTATTCCTGCACCATATACAAACATTAACTCAAAACGGATTAAAGACTTAGATGAAAAATCCAAAATTACAGAACTCCTAGAAGAAATCATAGAGAAAAGCTTTATGACAATGGACTGGCAATGATTTCTTGGCTATGACACCAAACGTGTCACAGGCAACAAAAGCAAAAATAAAACTACATCACAACTTAAAAACTTTTGTGCAAAGGACACAATCAACAGAGTAAAAAAGGCAACCTTTTCACCAGAGTGAAAAGGAATGAGAGAAAATATTTGCAAATCATATCTCTGATAAGGGATTAATATCAAGAATATATAAAGAGCTCCTTTAATTCAACAACAACAAAAAAACCCAATTAAAATATGGATTAACAACTTGAATAGATATTTCTCAAAAGATAACATACGAATGGCCAACAAACATATGAAACATCAAAAATCATCAGAGAACTGCAAATGAAAACCACAATGAGATATCACCTCACACCCAGTAGGATGACTACTACGAAAAAAACAGAAAACAAGTGTTGGTGAGGATGTGGATTAACTGGAACCTTCGTACAATACTGTTAGGACTGTAAAATGATGTACCCTCTATGGAAAACAGTACAGAAGTTCCTCAAAAAATTTAAAATACAGCTACCATATGATCCAGCTATCCCACTTCTGCTTATACCCAGAAGAACTGAAAGCAGGGTCTTGAAAAAGTGTTTGTATGCCCATGTTTATAGTAGCACTACTCACAATAACCAAGAGGTGGAAGCAATCCAAATGTCCAACTACGACAGATAAATGAATAAACAAAATGTGGTATAAACATACAATGGAATATTATTCGGCATTAAAAAGGAAGGAAATCCTTTCACATGCTACCACATGGATGAATCTTGAGGACATTATGCTAAGTGAAATACGTCAGTCATAAAGAGAAAAATATGGTATGATACTGTTTATATAAGGTATCCAGAGTACTCAAAATTATAGAAACAAAAAGTAGAGTAGTGGTTACCAGGGGCTGAGGGGTAAGGGAAAAGGGGAGCTGTGGTTTAATGGGTATAGTTTTCACCTTGGGGTTCAAGATGAAAAAGTTCTGAAATATGTTTACAACAATGTAAATGTATTTGACATTACCAAACTTAAAAATAGTTAAGACGGTACATTTTATCTTGTGTGTGTGTGTTTTTTTTTTACCACAATTAAAAATATACTAAAAAAACACAATTCAGCATCGTTGGTCAAAAAAAAATCCAAATTAAGATATTTAATAAAACACAATGCTTCAAGCTCTAGAATACAGGTTGCCCAGAGAGTCTAATTTAATTGGTATGAGGTAGGGCCCTGGCACTGGTCTATCCAAAACCTCTCCAGGTAATTCTAATTACAGCCAGGATTGAGACTACTGCTCATGGTAACTTCCAAATGACCAATTAGAGATAATCAACCTTGACCTCACCTCTTATCCTTTCCTGAAGAAAGATGTTACATTTTCAGGAAATGGAATTAACTTTCAAAGATTAGAAAGTATTTCATATCATAGATGAACTTCGTATGCTACAATTTTTGCATAAAATAAGATTTAATTATGAGTATTAGATTTAACTAAATTCTGACATATTTTTCCATGTAACATTATAAAATATACCCATTAAGGCCAGGCATGGTGGCACACGTTTGTAATCCCAGCACTCTGGGAGGCCAAGGCAGGTGGATCACCTGAGGTCAGGAGTTCGAGACCAGCCTGGCCAACATAGTGAAACCCTGTCTCCACTAAAAATATAAAAAATTAGCTGGGCATGGTGGCGCATGCCTGTAGTCCCCGCTACTCGGGAGGCTAAGGGAGAAGAATCGCTTGAACCTAGGAGGCGGAGGTTGCAGTGAGGCAAGATCACACACTGCACTCCAGCTTGGGCGACAGAGGGAGACTCTATCTCAAAAAAAAAAAAAAAAAAATAAATATATATATATATACACACACACACACACACACACACACACACACACATCTACACACACTAAAAAATAATGTACTTGTCTAGGAGGTTTAAGAAACCAAAGAGTGCGTTTAAAAATCCTTTTTAGTAAAACTGAAAACTTTGGGTCATATAATTAAATACTTATATTTAATTATGAAATAGTAGGGTATAATCCGCACGTAATCAGATCTGACCTCACTCTATTTACCTGGGCAACATTAGTTATCGCTAGCTCTCTCCTCCCATCCACTCTCCTGCTAAAATATTATTGCATCTTAGGTATGCTAATATCTAGCAAACTAAGAGCAATTTTTCCATTTTCACTTTAAAATGCAAAGTTCATTACTAAAATAAGGGCTTATTTCCCACAAAACCATGAATGATTTATAAGTATCATGGAAAATCTTAAGCTTTAGAAATTTCCTTTGAAAACAAAAGAGTTCTGGGGGGAAAAAAAGAGAACTGCAGTGCTCAAGATGCAAGAAAGGACTGGCAAGCTGACAAAAATGCAATTTATGCAACTGCAAATTAACCCAATATAGAGGTAGAGGGAAAGTGCCTAAAAAATTCAGTGTGACTAGAATAGGGAGTTATCTTAGAGCTTAGAGTTTAAAATAATACATACAAAAGAAGGAAAAACAGGTTTAAGACCAAGGATGCACCACCATGAGTGTCAGACACCTGGTGCTAACAACCTATGCAAAATGTTAATAAAAGTAAAACCCAAGATGACACCTAACTCACCAAAAATGCTGAGAACAATAAAACTGAGCATGGTGAGACCTTCTTGGGAAAGTCTGCTACTTGGGTTTGATTATGTACTATTTATGATAGCAGAGAAAAGTATATTTCTTCTACTCTTACTACTGTATTTCTTTGATAAGCTTAAGATTTAAGAGTAGAACAAACCATAGAATAAGTGAAAACAGATGGCAAAATGTAATTTTCAAAACAGGGCTGATGGTACTCCTTGCTAAACTGTAGAAACGGCAACAGATGTAATCCTGAATAAGAGTTTAAAAATTAATTATATTAAAAAAGATGGGTTGTGATTGTTCAGAAAAAGAAGTGAGACTAGTAAGAGCCAAGATGAATTCACTAAACATAAATTAAGTTACACTTTTCACAGAAATTCATCTCAAAATGGATCATATACCCGTATGTAAAATGCGAAACTATAAAATTTCCAGAAAAGATCATAGAAAAATCTATATGGCCTTGGATTTGGCGATGAGATTTTAGATAAAATACCAAAAGCATGATCCATGGAAGAAAAAACTGGGAAGTTGGACTTTATGAAAATGTAAAACTTCTGCTCTGTAAGTTGCTCTTAAGAGAAAGGACAAGCCACAAGAGGATTCTTTCACAAGAGGGAAAGAAAAGATTTGCAAAACACGTATCTGAAAAAGAACTTGTACCCAAAATATACAAAGAACTGTTAAAACTCAACAATAAGAAAACAAACAACCCAATTAAGAAAAAGGCAAGAGATCTGAACAGATGCCTCACCCAAGATATACAGATGGCAAATATGCATATGAAAAGATGTTCAGAATCATTTGTCATTACAGAAATGCAAATTAAAATAACAATGTGATATCACTACATGCCTATTAGAATGGCTAAAATTCCAAAAACAGACAATACCAATTGCTGATAAGGGTATGGGGCAAAAGGAATTATTCATTGCTGATGAGAATACAAAATGGTACAGGCACTTTAGAAGACAGTTTTTTTTTCAAAGCTAAACACATTCTTACCATATGACACAGCCATCATACTCCTACGTATTTTCACCCAACTGATCTGAAAACTGACATCCACACAAAAACCTGCATGCAAATGTTTATAACGGCTTTATTCAAATCACCAAAAACTGGCAGCACATACATCAAAAACTAGCATCCATTACATGGCTGTACCACAGTTCGTTTAGCCATTCACCTTTAACAGGTGAATGGATACTGTCGTACAGCCATATAATGGAATATTATTTAGTGATAAAAAGGAATGAGCTAATAGCTCATTGGTTTAACAGACACGTAAAGCCCTGGATGAATGTTAAATATACAATGCTATGTGAAAGAAGCTTGAATGAAAAGCTTTAATTACATGACATCCCGAAAAAGGCAAAACTATAGAGATGGCAAATAGATCAGTAGTTGTCAGGTGTTTGGGAGAAGGCTGGATAGGTGAAACACAGTTGATTTTTTTTTTTTTTAGGGAGTGAAACTACTATGTATACTACTGTAATGGTGGACACATGACATTATTTTCATTTGTCAAAATCTGTAAACTATACAACACACAGAGGGAATCTTAAGGTATGCAAATTGAAAAAAAGTTATTTAAGAGGTTCAGGAAGCCCAAGGTGGAATAAAGAATACAACAAAATAACTGTATTACAAATGTACGAAAAGAACCTCACTGAAAGGAATGGGAGAAATAAGATGCTCACCTAAGTAACTTTGGAAATGAGTGGAGAATGTAAGAATAAAGTACAAAAGAACTGTACAAAAGCACTGTACTGTAATTAATAAAGTTTTTTCCTATAGGGGTATACTAGGATTAAGTAAATGGATGGCCAATGGTGGAAGAATCTAGTCTGAAAGGCTACATACTATATGATTCCAATTATATGACATTTTGTTGAAGTGGGAGGTCACAGATAAGCAAGGGAAGGAGGCTACAATGATCTTTGTGTTAATGAATTAGACTTGGAGACATCAGTAAGAATTCATACTTAGTTTAATATAGATCTTCGTTTCTAATACCATTCTCCAATAAAAGGAACAAGTCCTCCCTAGAGAAACAGTTGATTCCAGGACTCAGGCAGGAAATACGCCAGATGAGCCTGGAGCATATTACAGTGCCAGAAAGCAAGGAAGTAATCACACAAAAAACAAAACCCACTGACGAGGGACACAAGAGTCAAAGAGCTCCCATGCCAAAGCAGGAAGAAACTGAGCAACAAGATAAAGTAGTATCAGATTATGACCAAAGTATAAAATAAATATATATAAGGCCATACTAATATAAATGACTGATTGAAAAAATAAATAGGGAGGAGACAAATCTCCTGTGTAGAATTCCAGATAACATGTAGATACTGCCTCCTCAAGGAGGTGGAGCATAACTTCCCACTTCAAGTTTGGGCTGCACATAGTATTTTCATTCTAAAGAATATAGCATGGAAAGGGAGAAAAGAGTAACTTCACAGTGGAGAAACCTGACACACGCTGCCACAGCTAGGTGGTCTAGGTTCACACCAACAGTGGTAAGTCAGCTGGGTGTAGTGGCTCATGCCTGTAATCCCAGCATTTTGGGAGGCCGAGGCAGGTGGATCACTTGGGGTCAGGGACTCGAGACCAGCTTGGCCAACAAGGTGAAACCTCAACTCTACCAAAAAATACAAAGAAGTTTAGCCAGGCATGGTGGCACATGCCTGCGGTCCCAGCTACTCGGGAGGCTGAGTTGGGAGAATCGCTTGAACCCAGGAGTTGGAGGTTGTAGTGAGCTGGGATTGTGCCACTGCACTCCAGCCTGAGAGATGGAGTAAGACCTTTTCTCAAAAAACAACAACAAAAAACCCAAAAAACCTCAAAACAGTGATAAGTCATGTTGACAATAGATACCCTTTATATAATGTGATGGCAATGGTACTTTACCTTTCTGGTCTTCCTCCTCACAACCCATAACCCCAGTCTAATCATGAGAACAATATCAGACAAATCTCAATTGAGGGACACTCTACAAAATACCTGACCAGTACTCCTCACAACTGTCAAGGTCATCAAAAACAAGGAAAGTCTGAAAAACTGTCACAGCCAAGAGGAGCCTAAGGAGACATGACGACTAAATGTAATGTGGTATCCTGGATGGGATCCTGGAATAGAAAAAGGACATTAGGTAAAAACTAAGGAAACGTGAATAAAGTATGGACTAATTAATAACAAAGTATAAATATTAGTTTATTAATTGTGACAAATGTACCAAACTAATGTAAGATATTAATGAGAGTGAAAACTGGGTGTAAGGTATATGGAAACTCTTCACAATTTTTCTATAAATTTAAAACTATTCTAAAATAAAAAATTTTATGTAAAAAATAAATTGGGTCAGACTAACCTCAGTATTGAATAATCTTACATAAGAGAACCTTAGCCAAACATTTGTCAAAAACAAGGAAAGTCTGAAAAACTGTCACGGCCAGTTTTTCACAGCCACAAACACTTGTTATGGTCTTTCACCAAATCCTTTAGACAGAAAAGGAGAACCATGGGCCAGCATTATGGGAAAATAGGTGTATTTGATAAAACAATAATCATCAACGGGTATGGATGTAAGAACTAAAGGCAAGCAGAAAGATTTTTTTAAGTATCCCAGAAACTTGATTTCTGGACATGATCTTTTTATGGTTATGATGAAGAACCTGGATGCCAATATGGTATATGAAAATGAAGTCTGCAAAATGAGAGGAAATTGGGAAGGACAAAATCCTTGAATAACAAAATCAAGATTAAAAAGAATCTTGACAAGTTGGGGAGACAGAATGGATCTAATATGGTAAAATTACACAGGAAGAAAAAGGTAATACACTTGTATACCAAAAGAAAAAGAATACGAACGTAGATTGAGAAGACATAATTAAAAGCATTTATTTTTTAAAAATTTTAAATGATTTTAGTAACCTCATTGAGTTGTGAGAATTACATGGCTGCCCAAAAACGTAATGTCATCTTACATCACACTAACTTAAGTATAAATGGTTAGCATGAAGAGAAAGAGGATACTCTGACCTCAAAACTGGCCAGATCATATTTAGAGTACAGATGAAGTGCTGAGATTTACACATTTAAGAGAACTACAAAAACATAAAATGCACTCAAAAAAGAAGAATCACGATTGTAGATTTATAATCATGCCACATTAAGGTTTTTAGTCTACAAGACTCCCATAAATATATACACCTGCTATATATCCACAAAATTTAAAAATTAAAGAAAAGAAGACTAAGTGTAGACATGATGGCAATCTTTAAAAATCTCAATTGCTACCAAGTGAAAGAGAGATTTATACTTTACTATGGCTTTAGAGGCAGCACCAGATCCAAAAGATGGAAACTCCAAAAATTAGTTTTCACAATTTTCACAATGAAGATTTTCTAATCACATGCTAAGAATAGACTGAACTACATAAGTACCACACTGTAGAAGTGTTTGAGCAAAAGCTAATTTATCAGTGATGTTTTAGAGGGGAATTAAAATTAAGTAACAAATAATTGAGCATTAAGTACCTTTCCAATCCCAAGATTATGACTAAAGAGAGGCATAAGTAATATTTAAGTATGCCTAAAGTTCCTTTGATATTCAAAACCATCTACTTGACTTGTATTGGTTTAGTTATTAGAGCTACCTCACTCTAGGATACTCAAATGTTGACGTGAAACCAGTATCTTTGAGTCCTGTCCACCCTCACTCTCCCAAATCAAAGAGTATTTCTTGGTTGAGCTGGGCTTTAGTAGGTCCAAAATCAGTCAGTTGAAAAAAATAAACTAAAATAACTCAGAATTAATCAGACTATTCACTGTTCAAATACTACATCAAAACTTCAAAGGCTTCACTATAAACAAATGAATGAGTATAACCTATAGAGGTATACTCTTTTTCTGGGCTCTTATTCTTCTCTTCAAACTTACTGCAGGCTAGATTATGGCTGCAAATCTCTCAATCATGTAACATCTCTCTGGTTTTTTCACAAGTTGTATTGTATTAGTTTGGCTACCTACAATCCATCTAATTTGCAGAAAACTCCCCTGGCTGCATAGTCCTAATTATTCCAGTGGCTATGACAGATAAAGGTCAAGAAATAAAGCAGCACAGAGATGGGCAGAGACATTGGTTAACAGATAACAATGTTAGGCACGTTCAAACAAGTAAAGAAATCAAGCACATTATATTTTCAAATAAAGCTGAAATCTCTGCTAGGATAAAGGTTCCTTTTTCCTGCTTTAGCATAATATGTGAATTTGGCAAAATGCTGTTCAGAAATTGACAATGGGACAAGGAGTTACTCCTTTATTTAGAGTAGGTACAATTCTATTTTATTAGGCTAGATGCAACAGGGCATAATAGGGAGAGGCTGAGGTCTGATTTTAATTCCTGGCTCTGCCTCTCATCACTGGTAATGTGGTAAGAAAAAAATACTCATCTTTCTGAGCCTCTATTTTCTCATCTGAAAAACAGGGACAACAAAGATCCTATCTTTATCACAGCATTCACTATGACGGTTAAATAAAACCATGCATATAAAAGCACTTTCCAAACTGTGAGGAACTCGTAATTTGATATTATTACTAATATATCACATCTAATATTTCTAAAAGCTGAGAAGATCAGAAAGTATAATTTGGTGCTAGAAGTAAAGCATACTGGTATTAATCTATTGGGAATAAAGTTAATATGGCAAGGCAAAAAAAGAAATCTAAGATTCTCAACTTTTAAATTTATTGTTAGGCTGGGTGTGGTCAGTGACGCCTGTAATCCTAACACTTTGAAAGGCTGAGGTGGGAGGATGGCTTGAGCCCAGGAGTTTGAGACCAGCCTGGGTAACACAGGGAGACCCTATCTCTACAAAAAATAAAAATACAAAAATTAGCTGAGTGTGGTGGCATGTGTCTGTAGTCCCAGCTACTCAGGAGGCTGAGAGGATCACTTGAATCTGGAAGTGAGGCTGCGGTGAGCCATGATTGCACCACTGCACTCTAGCCTGGGTCACAGAGCAAGACCCTGTCTCAATAAATAAGTAAATAAATAAATAAATTACTACCATTATTTTAAGTAATGAAAGGATCTCCTTCCAAGGTCTCGAGAACACTGTAGCTAATTTTTGGATATCCATGAAGGTAGGGGATACTAAAAATAAACCTCTTGTGAAAACTAAGAAACAAGTACACTGCTAGAACGATCAAGAAGGCATGGAGAAAATGGTGAAGACAGAAATCAAGTAGGAATAACCAACCTAAAGAGAAGTTTGAAGATTGGCTGGGAAGGCTTTGCGTAAATATCAAAGTACCAGAAGAGCTCACAAGCAATAGACTTAACACTCCCTTCTCATGGCCTTCATAACTTGCTATCATATAGCAAAATTTCCTAGAATTTGCCACTGATCATCAAGAAAAGCAGCAATAAATGACGGAAGAAGCTTACAGTGGTAAATATATGCTTTTCCATTAGATAAATTACAATTTCTTTAAAAAATTTACTTCTTCAGTTAAATACCTTGGGAAAGGTTAGGGTGATATTTGGGCACATTTTCCTAAATAATCTCAAGAAAAGTGTCTAGAAGACAACTGTACTTTTCTTCAGGGTCTATATAAATTTTAAACTCTAAAAAACATTAAGTGTTATACATATAAGTAATTTAGCCATCTACTTTCAATAGGATACCAGGCTGAGCTCATATAAGAAAAATGCAGGGGATACAATAAGACTGAGCAATAAACTGAGAAAGCATATTAATCTTAGAGACAAAAGACTTAGAGAGTTCTAGCACTGATTTCTTATCTTATTTTGAGGAAGAGCATTTCAGCACCCTATTTCTGTTTCTCCCAACTATCAAATAACTTATCAAATATAAACTGGATTGCCACCTGTCAGAAGTTACAGAAGGAATTCCTCTATTAAAAAGATGTTGGGAAAAAATTCTAGTTTATCTGTTAATCTACGATTCTATAATCGTATAAATACATCTTCCCCAAAATAAAATAAAGGCGCAGGGCCTCAAGCACACCTCAGAAGATATTTAATTAAATGGTCCTTCTTTGGAATATCTTGAGATAAATTGTATCAAAACAACTTTAACACTTATTTTTTCTAGTCTAATTATTCTTTTTTTCTCTCTCTCTCGAAAATTTACCTTTATCCTTATCCAATGGTTCCTGGGAAAGAATAGTGCACAGTACCGGGTTTTTCCACACCCCAGTCTCTTGAGCTAGAGTAGCTAAAAAATGCAATTCACAGCTGCCATTCTCCATCAGCTTTTCATGAGCTACCTATAAATATTAAATAAACATCCAAAGAATTACAACAGATTTTTAAAAGCAAGCTTATCAGGCTTTAAATATAACACTAAACTTCTGAAAAGACTTTCATCTTAAAAATTTCACATCACATTACAAAGTACTCAATTCCTTTACTTCTAATATTTAAAGATGAATTTCAAGGATAAGAAATAAATCATTTACAAATCTTAAATAAATATAATGTATTTACAGAAGTAAGTCTGTATTTTTTCTTCCCCAAAATCTAAGCCAGGAGTAAAGTTATTCCTCAAGAAAGCAATCAGAATATCCATACGCATAAAAGACCTTACACATTTTATATCCTCTGTGTTTAAAAAAGTTTTCCCCCAAATCTACCATTAATAAAAAGATTTGCATAACAAACTAAGTGACAACTTATGCATATTCCAATAAAAGGGAATTACGAAAAGAAAATAACTAAATGTATGATTTTTTCATTTATTCATTGTATAGTTCTGGCAATTCCACATTAAAGCTGATGATGAACGTTGCCTGCTAGTTGTTTCCAAGTGTTCATGAAATGGGGCATAGTCTTCAGTCCACAAAAGACCAATAGTCTTTATTCAGTTCAGAAACTGTTTATTGAGAATTTCTATGAACAAAGTTCTAGAGAAGAGCAACTAGTCCCTGACTTTATGGGGCTTATCCTCTAGTGGGGTAAAGAAATGTTTAAATAGTTAAAACACAGGGGAAATAAATGCTGTTAAACAGGCATAAACTAACCTTGAGGAAGCTCAGAAATGGGAGCAAAGTGTTGTAGAAACTCTTAAAGCTGCATGCTATGTTCAAACAAAAAGTCTAATCCTCAAAGCCATCCAAATATTCCCATTCCAACAAAGTTCAGGTGCTTTACTAAGTTTTCTTTAAGTAACTGAATGTAGAGGGATGTAAAGAGTTATTTCCTTCATAATCCATCTAAAAAGGTATTAACTAGTCCTTTTGTTTCAAAAAGGAAAGTGTAAAATTTTGTCTTACGTTGGCAATCAAAATCAGTAGCATTTGGAATTCTGGTTATGCATATTAATTCTGTGGTAGGGTGTATCTGAATGGCAAGCAATAGGAAGTTTCAAAGTAATTTACCTAAAAATACTTTCTGGAAAAAAACCCTAAGATACAAGTTACAGATATCTGAAGTAGAATATGCATGATCAAAAGGTTAGTTGCAATGTGACAAACAGGACAAGACACTTTCATTTCAACAAACAGTTATTAAGCATCTGTTACGTGTAAGACATTATGCAGAATCCTATGATGTTAAATAAGATATGAATTCCACCTTCAAGGGCCTGTTGCACTTGATGTAGATTTTAATGTTTAATATTAAAATAGGAAAGTTTATTTCTCTGCCTAACTATAGCTTATTTTACATGCTTCTAAAATTTAAGGCTATACCTCTTTAATATATTTCTTACAGAAAATCTTAAGGCCTAAAGATATTTTAAGAACTCTGGATAGAGAAATGGAGAGAAAGAGAACTACAGCTTTGAAACTAGCTGGCAGGAGCATTCTTTTTAACTAACCAATTAATCAAAATTTAGTTGAAGCCATAATACATCCAGCTCTAGTGCTTGAAACAAAATTTAACATTCTCGAAAAAACTTCAAGACAACTAACTGCTAAATTGTGTAGTACCTCATATAAGCAGAATAACAACACTAAATAAAATAGACAAAGCATGTGTTTTCAGACAGAAGAAAAGGCATGGGCTTTGGAATAAAGAACCTTAGTTCGAATTAACTACTATGTGATATTAGCTAGTCAAGTTTGGGCATATAATTATTTTGGAGCGTGAGCCTCAGTTTCCTCACCTTTAAAATGGGGAAAATATACCTACCCACACAAATTTTCATGAGGATTAAATGATATATGTGAAATTCTTATAAAGCGCATTGAAGACTTTCAGAAACCAGTTTAACTGTTTCTAAATCCAAATGAGGGCACTTTCTTTTGTGTTCCCTTGCTGCTCTTACAAAGCCCTAATTATCTGATCATAAAGATTATTCAATCTATCTAAATGTATATACACACTTAGCAAACATTTGTTGAGATCTACTATATGTAAGACACTAGTGTCAATAAGATCAGTAATTAATGTATGTCATTATTGAGATGTCTTAAAGCTTAACTGAATAATTTTTTTAAGAGTAAGGAAAACTGACATAAGATATACCTGTATTAAATCTAAAGATAAAGATTCTCACCTGCACCAGTGTCTGAAATTGTTCCCATTGTTTATCTGATAACTCAACAGGCAGACACAGTAAAAGTTCAACACAGCTTCTAAAAAACAAAAAGTTGGTAAGGAGAGGAATAATTATTAAAATTCAAAGGAAATTATAAAACCAGTAATTCTAGTATCATAAGCAGACTCCCCATAACTAATCTATTTAAAATTAAACTATAAGACTTCAGATTTAATGTTGTGTGTGTGTGTGTGTGTGTGTATTTTTAAAGCTAAATCTAGTTTATTTACTCAAAGGTCTACTCACAATGCCAAGCGTTCCAGAACCAAGGCTACATTTTCACATTCAGAGGTAAGATAAGGTCGGGCTTTAACATAACTTTGGATAGCCACTGTGTATACCTCCAATAAAGGTAAGGGATCTTCTGAAGTTTTCCATTTCTCTGCATATTCTAGGAGTGTCTGTTTTGGAAGGAATAATAAAAAGTATTCAAAATGTAAATCAAAATATATATTGACTCATCAGCTGTGTTTTTTCCTGAAAAATTTTGAAAAATACAAATTTTTATTTATAAAAACAAAGTAGTTTATATTGATTAAAATATTACATGAAATAAAGTCATAGTCATATTTTTGGCAGCTCTCTGTAGGAGAAAAGATTAGTATTAATTCATCCAGCAACAGCATCATTTCATCAAGCCTAGTTTTAAATAGTGCCAAGAGTCATCTCCTCTATTCCCTGGTAAGTTTTAAAAGTTATTTTAAAAAGACACCTGGGCAAGTAATACTTGACCAGGCATGCAGTGAAGAATTTGAAATAATATCTGTTTTCTATTCTCGTAGAAGCAGCAGAAAATTCAGTATTGAACAACAAAATGAATCATGTATGGTCAGCAAAGACATGTCCTTTTTCACTCCATAAAAAAAACAAAACAGTACATACAAATAAATAATTTTTTGACAAGCACTGGCAATTAAAAAGTCATCCAAAGACTTTCAACATATAAAATCAACATTAAAGATATTAAAGAATTATTATAAGGTTAAGTAATTTTTGTAACAGTGTTTTTTTAATTAAAAATATTTTTCATCTTTCAATTAAGTAAATATTTTAAATTTACCTCATCAGAATTACTTTAAAAGACGCTATTTATCTTACTAAATAAGAGATGGGAGATAATGGAAAGAGAAGTTATACAGAAACACACATGTTAAGACTCTTATCTAAAAGGTTCTATAGTTATGCTAAATGAAGAGAGATTCTAATTAAATGTTTTTATAACACAGAAGACTGCCACAATTGCTCCTCTCCACACTTCAGGGTTTAAGACTCATTTAATCAAACATATGGAAATTCAGGTGTCTTTTCCTAGAAAATAGGGTATTGAAGGAAAAAAAAATTTCCTGAGGGCCTGTATCCTCTGGCATACAGAAGCACTTTTAAAAACTGGAGGGAGGGAAGGGGGTGGGGGGGATTGTATTCTGCTACCAAGGCACTTACTACCTTGTCCTCTCTACTGACTTCCAACTAACAGAATTAGTAAGTGATTAGACGAAAGCAACAGAAAAAGTAAGCTGGTAAACTAAAGGGCAACAAAATAACTACTCACCTACTGAGTAGCCATATATTCACAGACCTTGGCTCTCAACTAATCCTTTCCTTTCCTTTCCCCCTAAGAAGTGAGGGCAAATACTGATTGCTAGAGACAGAAGGACAGAAAACCTGCAGCCACAGTGCAGGATGTAGGATGGGGTGTCGGGGGATACTCAACTAGGTCCAAAACCAACTCCACAGCAAAATTTCTCAGTAAAGTTGAAGTGGAAAAACTTGTTTCTCAGCTATCCAGGAAAAAACACCCCAATCTTTCCCAGATGAACCCTGAAACAAATTTGCTCTCATCCACACTTTCACCTCACCTCACAATCCCATTATATCCCAAACCTTCATGGTACAAAATAGATTCTATGTGAGGATAAAACAACCAGAGATAAGTTCCCTAGCTCAATCCACATGAAACCCAAAGGTAAAGCTATTCCTATCTTTTAAGTTCCAAGCAGGGATAGAGATGCTGGGGAAGAGGGGAATCCATGTTTCTGTACCCTCTTGGCACTGTTAAATATAATGATGAACAAATGACATTGTAGCTGGTCAACATGGAACATGAGATGAAGCTGCCTACATTATACCTAAGATGATTCAGCTTCCATGTAAACACACAAATTAAAGCCTTTTATTCGCCTAATCATGTCACTATTATACATATAATCCCAATCCAGAGATTCACTTTTGCAGGTGTTGGGGCTCAGAAACTGATACCCCAAACTGTGGCACTTTGACATGCTGAAGAAGAAGCCTCAGAGTCTCTCTGACCTTCCCCTGTTTCTTCCCATCTCTTGATCCTCTTTCTCCCAAAACACAGTATGAAGTTGTTCTGTGAAGTTTCCTTATCTGTCTAAAGTCCAGGCCCACCAAAGAAGAAGAAAATTACCTTTGATTCTGTTAAATATAGTGAACCCCAAGTTTCTCTTCAAAGAATCAGTATGTCAGTATGTTCAGCTCTCTTATTCTTTGATTCTCCATTTTAAAGTTTAACTTCCTGGTTCTCTTCACCCCCTTGCTTCTAAGCTTCAGTAAACAACTTTCCCGCCAGTCCTAATCAGTAGTTCACATCTGTTCCCTGGTCACCTGGTCCATCCTGACTCATCCCGGTCACCTGCTTTACCTGAGTCACCCCTGGTCACCTGCTCTGACCTAAGTCACCTTTAGTTACCTGTTTCTAACCATCCTTCCCGCAAACTACTCACCCTACCACTCTTGCTCAATCCCCCTGCTCTTTTTAAAATAGCCAATTGGAATTAGCTTAGACTGTGCGGGCCAACCCTAGCCAATAAGGGAACGACACAGCAGTAGGGGCTACCTGCGTCAGGAACAAGAACTCCTTCCCCTCCCCTGTCCAGGTGTGGTCTCACCATTGTTCCATCTGCAAGGGGCACCCTTTCTGCAGAAAGTAAAAATTGCCTTTCTGTGAAAATTAAATTTATGTTTGACTGCAATTTCTTTGTGGCACCAGGAATAAGCATTTCTAACAGTCTCCTCCCTGAGTTTTCATTAACTGAACTTATAGGGCAGGAAGACAGAAGTCTGTCAACACATCTAGCCAGACTTTTGTCACAAACCACTGAATGCTTAGCAGGCTCAATAGACTTTGTAGCAGGCCACTGTATGGACTTGAAAAGTCCATTGAATTCCCCGAAAAATAATTTACAATCCTCCTCTAAAATCATCCACATTTCCCTACCTCCCTTTCATTAATAAATTTGTATGCCATTTCTCCTATTAATCTGCTGTTTGTCAGTTGATTTTCAGTGAACGTTCAGAGGATGAAGGGGAAGTTTTCTTTTGGCCCCTACACAGGAGAATTCTTAACTTTCTTCTAAATAGCTCTCAAATAAAGAAGAACTTATATTTCTTATGGATCTGAAATGGTTATACTCTCCAATCTTCTGACCAGCTAGATCATTCAGAGGACAATGACAGAGAACTATGGACTGCTAGAAATGAAAACATTCTCTTGCATGGTGATTTTGATTAGAGCAATTAAAACCTGAGATTATTTCCTGGTTGAACCAACATGAACTAGGAAAGACTATACAAGAAAATTTGGAATTCAATGATGCAACAATTCAATCAAAAGGGATGTTAAGATTCATGATCAGTCTTTGAATTCAGTTTGTGCCATTGGCAGGCATACAAGTATGGTATAATAAAAATAACTGGTCTTTGTCCTAGGTTCCTAGCACAGAGCTCCTAAAACCCATGAAATCTACGTAAGTGTCTTTTTCATGTTAATGAGGTAATATTAGGCTGAGGAGCTTCTAGATAGCTTTAAGATAGGGACTGGTCACTAGACAGACCATGCCATGATTAGAGAGACGGAACTTGCAGCCCCACCCCCTAGTCTTGCAGGAGGTAAAGGGGCACAGAGATTGAACCCAATCGCCAATGGCCAAGGGTTTGATCAATCATGCCTATGTACTCCACAAGACCTCCTAAACAACAGTAGTCTAAGAGCTTCTGAGTTGGAAAACACATCCATGTGCTGGGAAGGTGGCACATCCCAACTCCACAGAGACAGGCTCTGGTGCTTGGAACCCTTTCAGATCTCACCCTAGGTACTTCTTCATCTGGCTGTTCATTTGTATCCTTTATAATACCTTGTAATAGTAAGTATAGCATTTTCCTGAGTTCTGTGAGTTATTCTGGCAAATTACTGACCCTGAGGAGGGGGTTGTGAGAACCCCTAACGTTGTGGCCAAGTTGGACAGACTTGGGGACCTTGTACTTGCGACTGGCATCTGACCAAAATCCTACACTTTTTTCCCCATTAAACCAATGGTTTTTGTTCCCACACCCCTTCAAGAATGAATGAATTTGTCTATACACATATATTTATACACATATGAACAGACAAAGATAAAAGTCACTGTAATCTGGTTTGAAGATGAGTTGGGGGGAGATGGCACTGAGGCGAAAAGACAAGGAACAAAACCTAAACGTCTTCCTGCAATGCACCATATTGCTTCCATTAATGAGTAACCTGTAAGAAAAATATGGTAAGAAAATTTAAAACTGTTTTTTGATGAATGACTGATGGAACTAGGGATGCTTAATCTGGATATTAAATAATATTTACTGAATATTTACCACGTGCTAGGCATTGTTCTAACAGCTTTACATGTACTACCTATTCAGTAATTAGGTAAATTATAGTAATATGCTTATATTAAAAATTAACAAACCAAAAGTAGTGAAATAACAAGCCGTAAGATCACGGAGCTAGGAAAAGGCAGAGAAGGGATTCAAATCCCCAGTCTGACTTCAGAGTGTTCATTCTTAACTACTATGTGATACATTTCTGGAGAAATGAAAATTGACTTGTAAATCCAATTTTTAAAATTTGGATTAAATTTTAGATTAAATTAGCCAAATTCACAAATCTAGAGGCTTGTCAAGTAAGAGAGGAGTTAATTTTATTCTGTGTGTCTCACAGGTCATACCAGGACCACTAAGTTGAAGTTTAAAAGAGACACTTTGCTGTTTCCTATAAGACAGAACTACCAAACCATTAGAGTAAACCAAAAACAGAACAAGTTGGCCTCCTGAGACAGATGGTAGCCCACCAACTGAAGTTATTCAAAGAGGAGCAAGATGATTCAGAGTTGAAGATGCTGAAAGGAGTCATATATTAAAGACACACTCCACCATACCAGAAGGGACTACACTAGTGAGTATGTGTGTGTGTTCATAAACTAGTGGCTCATGGATGTTTTGATGTGCACATTGTTTAAAAAATATTTGAATTAGTTTCTAATATTTAGAAGTCATATATTTTACATAAAAACTTGGGTTTCTGGCTTTTCTTTTAAAACAAAAAAAACTGGCAACTTTGGGTCCACATCCCAGCATGGCAACTAGCTAGGGCTGAGTGATGACCCAAGATCTCCCACTGAGATCAGACACAGGCTCTGTGGTTGCTACATACCTCACCTGATTCTTTGTTTGTTTGTTTGTTTTTGAGACAGAGTCTTGCTCTGCTCCCCAGGCTGGAATGCAGTGGCATGATCTCGGCTCACAGCAAGCTCCGCCTCCCAGGTTCACGCTATTCTCCTGCCTCAGCCTCCTGTGTAGTTGGGACTACAGGCGACCGCCACCAGCCTGGCCAATTTTTGTATTTTTAGTAGAGACGGGGTTTCACCTTGTCAGCCAGGAAGGTCTCAATCTCTTGACCTCGTGATCCGCCTGCCTCGGCCTGCCTCACCTCATTCTTTAAGGGAGCTACTAGATCCCTACAGTTATTTGTGGCTACTGCATCTGCTCTATAGTGTGTGTTCTGGGGCAGGCCTAGGATAGAAGAAATAGGTAAAAGGTTAAAGGATCTCTAACACAGTGTTTCTCGCGGTGTTTTTCATTATTGTCCCCTCTTAAGGAGACTTTTGACTTTTTTTCCTAATTGTTCGTCATCCTCAATGAAATTTTGATACCACAAATTAAACTATGTATCTGTTTACATGTAACAAACAATTAAAAAAAACCTTTTTTCTTTAAGAGCCAATTTTTACCCCCTTGAGAACAAAAATGCACACTTTAACAATTTGGCTCTTAAGTTTATTTCTCATTATTTAAATCAGCAGAGTCGAGAACATACATGCTTTAGGGAGAAAGAGTATAGATTAACTTCTGATAGCTTCCTTTAGTTGCCCTAAGGATTACTAGGAGGGAAAATAAAAGAGAAATAAAACCACAGGGGTGTTACATTTAATAAACATGGGGATTAAATTACATTATTGTCCTATGTAAAGGTAAGCCTAGTGGAGTGTTGGTTATGTTTATACTATTACATTCATGTTCCACTTTCAATTTACATCTAGGGTTCTCTAGAACAGAAGTTCTCAAACATTTTGATCTCATGACTGTTTACTCTCTTAAAAATTACTGACGATCCCAAAGAGTTGTTTATGTGAGTTACAACTACTGACATTCACCATATTCAAAACGAAAACTGAGACTTTTACTTACTTATAAACAAGTTTAAAATAACAATAAACCGGCCGGGCGCAGTGGCTCACGCTTGTAATCCCAGCACTTTGGGAGGCCGAGGCGGGCGGATCACGAGGTCAGGAGATCCAGACCACGATGAAACCCCGTCTCTACTAAAAATACAAAAAAATTAGCCGGGCGTGGTGGCGGGCGCCTGTAGTCCCAGCTACTCGGAGAGGCTGAGGCAGGAGAATGGCGTGAACCCGGGAGGCGGAGCTTGCAGTGAGCCGAGATTGCGCCACTGCACTCAGCCTGGGCAACAGAGCGAGACTCTGTCTCAAAAAAAAAAAATAATAATAATAATAATAATAATAATAACAATAAACCCATCACATTACTATAAATATTTTTAATAAAATGCATTTTCTGAAAAAAGTGAAAAGACAGGCATTGTTTTACATTTTTCAAATCTCTTCAATGCCTGACAAGAGAAAAGAGTAGGTTTCTCATATCGGTTTATACACTTAATTTGCTGCAATACGACGCATCATGTAAACTTTGGAAAACTCCACTGTACACGACTGAAAGGTGGCAAATAATGTCTTACAGTTTTGACCTTTTAAACCCCGAGGAGCCTTTGATGAATGTGAAATACCCTTTAAAATTTCTAAGTCATTAAAATGTATTTTAAGGTTTTGTATAGAAATGGTAGACTGGACACATTCATTTTGCACCTTACTCTCCTCTCCTCAAACCTCACTGAAACTACAGTAATATTTTTAAGTGGCATAAACCCATAAGAATAGGAACATGGGAATGGAACAAAAAGAAATAAAATCTTAAAAGCTGGAAAGCACATGTAAGACTGACACTCCAAGAAAAGTGACTCCTAAATAGGCTTTAGGTAAAAACAACAACAAAAACAAACAAACAAAACCCACTAACTCTGCATAATCACCAAAGGGCTCAGGAACACGGAGCACCAGATGCCTCTGAAAATGGGGGGTGAAAGTGGGCTAGAAATGAGATAACTGGTTGAAAAGTCTATTTTAGGAGTTAAGCCTCCCTGATTTCCTTCTCACTCTCCACAGCTAGAAAACCCAAGCGAGGTACTGCCACTCTTCCTCAGTAAAGAAGTTTAAAAAGAGGTGTTTGGACACAGTCAACGAGAAGTATCTTACTTTTCAGGGCACTAAGTCAACTTTACATACTCCCTATAGACAGCAAGCCCCTTTTTTCCAACTTAATGCCTGAACTTCCAGGTCCCTAGCTGAGTCTTCTTCCGGGAAATCGAAAAGAAAAGACCCAATATTCTGACACCAAGCCTTCATCAGGGAATAAAACAAACTAGACCCCCTTATTTGTGAAAATCACAACAAATGTTATACATGAACTTGGAGCTCTCAATCACCTTTTTAGCAGTATGCCCCTAAATATGGTATTTAAAGACCAGTAGACATTTTTAAGAAGCTTCTAAAGTTGAGAGAAATCAAAACAAGGGGGAAAAAAAAGCAACTTTGAATAAAGAGAAACCATGCAGGGAGAAAGTAAAATTTCAATAAACTATCAGTGATATTCTTCGACATGTGAGAAAACATATTACATCTATGAACAAAAACACCATGTTATAAGAAATAGTTATAGAAAAAAAGACTAATAAAAATTATGGATAGGAGAAAAAAGATTTTAAAATTTAAAGAGTAATGCTAGAGGTCCCATAATTAATAACAGGAGTTCCAGGAAGTCAGAATAGAGAAACTGAGAGGAATAAAGAAAATTTTTAATTCAAATTAACTTTCTAGAACCTAAGAACATGAATTTTAGGAATGAAAAGACCCACTGAATGTCCAGCACAATTACTGAAAATAGAACTGTACCAAAGTACTTTCTCATAAAATTTCAGAGCTCAAAAACAAAGAGAGGATCAAAATAAGATTGGTGGGGGAGGAGGCAGCAGACTTCTCAACAGCAACACTGGAGCAAAAAGAAAATGAAGCACTGCATTAAAAGCTATGGGGAAACTATTTATATCCAATGATTACAACTATTAAAATAGAAAAGTCATTTTCTGACATATGTGGTCTAAAATTTTTTTACCTTCTAGGCACATTTTTTCAGGATGTTATTGAAGAAAGAATTTCACCAAAATGAAAAATAAAGCAGTAAAGGAGTCAGAATGATATACAGAAAAAGGGGAGCTCTAACATGAGAGAGATGAACGAAGTAAGATTCCAAGAAGATAGCTGTGCAATAGGCCTGGAAAATAATTATAGCATATTAGATGGATTTTGGATAAATTTTTTCAAGATGAAATTGATAGATAACCTAATGTGCTTGAATAAGCTTAGAGGAGATTTAAACAATTGAGGGAGAATTTGGATTGAATTGGTGATAAACACACAGAAAATTAAGCTAAGAAAAAAGATACGATAATTTACGTCTGGAGAAACTAGACTCACCAACTAGAAAATGCACATTCTTCACAAACACAAGTAAAACAGTTACAAAAACTGAACACAAACTAGGCCACATAGACAGTCACATGAAATAAAGAATATGTTTCACATTTTTTATATTTTTTTCACATTTTTCCACATTGTTTGAATAAAACGCAATAAAGTTAAATACTTAACAAAAGAATACCCTAACAAAGAAAACTACAAACTTGAAATTTTAAACTGTACTTCTCAGTCAGGGGTAAAAGAAACCATAATAGAAATCAGAGAATACTTAGACTTGAATTACAGCAAAAACACAACCTATCAAAATTCGTAGGATGCAGCTAAAGCAATCTTAAGAGGGACAGTTTTAGACGCAAATGTTTATACTGTCACTTCTGTTACAGCTTAAAAAAAATACATATATACACATTTGTTCTGATACAACATTAGCAAAACAAGAATTTCTCATTTGCTTATGTACTACTTCTTGGTGCGAAACGTTAGGTGAAAGCAGACAACTGTACCCAGATGAACTGAGCTGCTAGAATATGCAAAATGCACATGCGCACGCAAATCAAACATGTACCAGCTACCTCAGTTCACCATGAGTGTTATTAGCGATACCCATTCACACGTCGTGTTACAACTTTCTATCCAATTTCAGAGAACTCTCCTCCTGCTAATTTCACATTAACTCACAAACTACATCCCTTTCGATACCCACTTTCCTTCTGGTGCCCACTTCTGCAAAGAAACTTCAGATCTTTTTCAAGGTAAACTACCTATGTATTTCTTAACTACTTAATAGGTATAAAACTGCGCTACTGTTTCAATAAGCTTCTGTGTGTGATGACGTTTTTGCATGCTGTGTCTCTTAAGTACACTTTTTCGATAAGCCCTGTGATCTTTAATGTGCAATTTTGCATGACAAAGTGATTGTTAGGAATTCATATATTGTAATAAAACAAAACTGGCTGCATTTAAAAAAGAGAAAATAAAGAATAGCCAAAGAGAATATTATTGGGACAAATAGAGAAATTTAAATATATATTGTAATTAGATAATAGTGATGTGTCAATATTACATTTCCTGAGTGTGATGACTATATTGTGAGTATACAGAAAAATGTATTTGGCCTTAGGAGATAAACGCTTAAAGTGTATAAGGGGGGGGCAATGTCATAATACTGGCTAACTCTTAAAGGATTCAGAAAAGAAAATAAAGTGTGAGATAAAGCAAATATGGCAAAATGTGAATGAAGGGGGAATCTCGGTGAAAGCTATGTGGGTATTCATGGTACTATTCTTTTAACTTTTCTGTTATGAAGAGTTTGGAAAAGCAAACTACTGAGGGTGGGAATTGTGGTAGATTGAATTCTTCACCTCTTCTTGTTTCCCTGTCCTTTGTCACATGACTTTGGAGTACTTATCATAATAGTAGAAAATATTTTCCTAACCCATGTGACTTGTTCTGACCACGAGAATGTGGCAGAAGTGACAGTAGGACAGCTGTAAGTTTAAGCATCTTGTTTTCTCTTATGGTTCTGCCCTCACAATGAGAAGATACGTCTAGATTAGCTTGCTGTTCCCAGCAGGGTAATGAGGGGTAGATGTCATCCTGTTGCTCCAGTTGAGTCCAACCCGTATCAGGTAACAGCCAATCTGAAACGTATCTCTCAGTCCAGCCAAGATCAACAGATACTTGGCCAGACCTCAGATGAGTGAGCGATAATGCTTACATTAAGTGCTACTAAGGTTTTTGTGGTTTATTATGCAATAGTTGGTGAAAATACCTAAGTAGCCAACTTAAATTGGACAAAGAACAGGATAAACTCAGAATATAAAAACGTAAAAGTAATAAAACTAAGATGAGAAATAAATGACATAGAAAATAAAGACACAGATTGTGGTGAAGATGTTTAAAAAAAGAAAAAAATAAGAAAACACACAGAGAGGGTCAACAAAACTAAACCTAGTCATCTGGTAAAGCTGGTCAAGAAAAAAAGAGAAGGCATAAATCAATAGTATTGGAAATGAGAAAGGAACCATAACTACAAGAGCAATAAAGATGTCTTAAAATCAAAATATATTGAATAATTTTATTTGAAATAAGATTATTGAGTAAGAATCATCTTATCTGAAAATAACTTAAAAATCTGAATAAAATGGGAATGGTTAGAACATTACTAAAATGGTCTCACAAAGAAATAGAAAAAAAATAGTCATTTACCTATTAAGAAACTGAATCCAGGTTAAGGAAAAAAAAAAAAAATTACCATACAATTTTTATAGAAAAGTCCAGCAAGCAGACTGGGCATGGTGGCTCATGTCTGTAATACCAGCACTTGGGGAAGCCAAGGTGGGAGGATAATTTGAGGCCAGGGATTCGAAACCAGCCACAGCAACATAGTAAGACCTCATCTCTACCAATAATTTAAAAAATTAGCCAGGTGTAGTGGCACAAGCCTGTAGTCCCAGCTACTTGGAAGGCTAAAGCTGGAGGATTGCTCGAGCCCAGGAGTTCAAGGTTGCAGTGAGCTATGATCTTGCCACTGCACTACAGCCTGAAGACAGAGAGAGATATCATGTCAGGGGCCAGTGGGGTGGGGGGAAAAATCCCAGCAAACAATTCTTTAGGAAACTGATAATCTCTTTATTACAGAAGCTTTTGGATGAAAGGAAGAGTGGGAAAATTCACTAATTCATTGTCTGAGGCTAGTATAAACTTGAGAATAAAACTGGGTACATATGGTATGAGAAAGGAAAAATCACAGGCCAATCTCAGACATACACAGCGATTTAAAAATCCTAAATGTGGCCAGGCGCAGCGGTTCACACATGTGATCCCAGCACTTTGGGAGGCTGAGGCAGGCAGATTGCCTGAGGTCAGGTGTTCCAGACCAGCCTGGCCAACATGGTGAAACCCCGTCTCTACTAAAAATACAAAAATTAGCTGGGCATGGTGGAAGGCGCCTGTAATCCCAGCTACTCAGGAGGCTGAGGCAGGAGAATCGCTTGAACCCAGGAGGCGGAGGTTGCAGTGAGGCAAGATCATGCCATTGCACTCCAGCCTGGGCAATAAGAGCAAGACTTAGTATCAAAAAAAAAAAAAAAAATCCTAAATGTTACCAACCAAATCCTACAATAAACTTTAAATCAAAAAATATATATATTTTGAAACAATCACGAAGTTAGAGAAAAGTTGGAGATACAGTACAAAGACATTTTTTTCCTTAGCTATTTGGTAGTTAGTGGCCAACCTAATGCCTCATTACCTTCAAAGAGTATGTATTTCCTACAAACAAGTACATTCTCCCACATAACCACAGTATGACCACCAGAATCAGGCAACAAACACTGATACATTACTACTATTTAATCTGCAGACATTATTCACATATGCCAAATTATCCCAATGATGTTTTATAGAAAAAGATACAGTAGTAGTACAGTTTGCGTTTGTCATGTCCCTTCAGTCTCCTTAAATCCTAAGTAACACTTGAAAGAGTCTTTCAGGACCCTGGCACCATTGGAGATTATTATAGGCCACTTATTTTGTAGAATGTCCCTCGATTTGGCTTTAGTATTTTCTCTTGATTAGATTTATGCTATGCATTTTTAGTGAGAACAGAAGTAATGGTCATTTCTTCTCATTATATCCTATCAGGTGGTACACATCATGGATGATGTTCATTTTGATCCGTTGATTAAAGTAGTGTCTGCCCTCCTCACTCTGCTTAGGCTTTGACTCGGCATGCTGGAACTAGGCGCCTCTCTAGGTAGTTGTCCCTTCCTGTTCTCCTTAGGCTCTCACATACTATGCCAGGCTGCCCCTATGCCTGCTCACCCTGCTCTGGCTCTGACTCCCCATACCAGGTAGTTCCTTCCCCACCCATGGATGCCTAACTCATCTCACCTGGGCCCTAAATCACCACACACAGCCACCCTAGCCACCTCCCTATGGTACCCTCCTTATCTTGAGTGGGCTCTGATGCCTTCCCCCATCATGACGCTACTACTCAATCTGTTCTTTGACATTCCACTCTGGGCCATTGCAGCACCCCACCCCCCATTGCAGATACATTCCTTGCTTTGACCCACATAATGGCTTCAGGACTGAATTATTCAGGAAGGGAAGAAAAAGGGTTGCAATATACATTTTAAATGTATTTTGGGCCTAGTAGGTGTTATCCTAGAAACGTGAGGATAATTTAAAGTTAGGAAAATCGCTAAGCACAGTGGCTCACACTTGTAATCCCAGCACTTTGGTAGGCTGAGGCGGGCGGATCACTTAAGCTCAGAAGTCCAAGATCAGCATGGGCAACATGGCAAAACCCTGTCTCTACTAAAAATACAAAAAGTTAGCCAGGTATGGTGACATGTGCCTGTAGTCCCAGCTACTCTGGGGCACTGAGGTGGGAGGATCACCTCAACCTTGGAGGTCAAGGTTGCAGTGAGCCATGATCATGCCACTGCACACCAGCCTGGCCAACACAGCGAGCCCTGTCTCACTTTAAAAAAAAAAAAAAGGAAAATATATTAATGTAATTCACTCTAATAACAGATTTTAAGGGGGGAAATTATATGATTACCTCAAAACCATTAAAAAGATATGCAGTAGTCCCCTATTTATTCATGGGGGATAAATTCCAAGACTCCCAGTGGATGCCTGAAACCCTGGATAGTAGTGAACTCTACATATATTATTTTATCCCTATATATACATATACCTAAGATAAAGTTTAATTTGTAAATTAGGCACAGTAAGAGATTAACAAAAATAATAAAATAGAACAATTAACAATATTCTGTATTAATAAAAGTTATGTGAATGTGGTCTCTTTCTCTTCCCCCTTACTATATGTAATACTTTTGTACCAGGGTAACTAAAACCACAGAAAACAAAACCATGGATGGGGCGGGGGGAGGGGAAACTATTGTAATCAAAATGCAACTTGAGGTAAAGAAGAATCAGTATCTCTTTACAACAAGGAACAGAAGGAAAGCTCTTTAACGTGATAGAGGGTATCCAGAAAAACCCACAGCAAACTACATTCTAGGAGTATGAAATGTTAGAAGCATTTCCCTTTAAAGTCAGAAAACAAAACAAAAATGCCTATCACCGCTTCTATTCAAAACTGTAGGGCTAATCAGCACAATCTGAAAAAGAAATAAAAGCAGTAAGAACCAGAAAGATAAGATAAAAATGCCACCACTGCAGACAATGCACACATAAGAACTTCAAGAGAATTCAGTATAGTAGCTAGATATAAGATCCATACACAAAATCAACTGCAATTCTATTTTTTAAAAAAAGCAATTAGAAACTATAATTTTTAAAAAGATAACATTCACAATAACAAAACTTGTGAAGTACCTAGGAATGAATCTAACAAAGTATTTATAAGATCTTTTAAAAAAAAAAGAAGTATAAAACTTTATTTAAAGAATAAAAGGAAGGGTGCATAAATGGAAATACCACATACACAGATAGTGGAAGACAAGTTAAAGATGACAATATGAGCCAAATTTAAAAAGTCAAAGCAATGCCAATGAAATTCTCCACAGGATTATCTACAGAAGTTGACACATTGATTCTAAAAATCATACAAAAGGCCAAATCAATTTTGAAGAGCCAGGTTTTTGAATTTGGATGATTATCTGCCCTAATCAGATAGCAAGACTTATCCCAAAGCTATAGAAATTAAGACAGTGTGATTTTGTTACAGGCATAGATGACAGAAATGAAAGAGCTTTAAAACAGAATTACATACATGTGAGAGCACGGTATATAAAAAAGTCCCATCAGAAACCAGTGAGGAAAGTACAGACTATTCCATAAATAACCTGAAACAACCATTTAAACAGGAAAGAAAAATTATAACTATTCCCAGCATACAACAAAACTATATCCTATATGGACAAGTAACTGAATGTGAAAAGCAATACTTTAAAACTTTAGGATGAGGCCGGGTGCGGTGGCTCATGCCTGTA
Organism: Hylobates moloch; assembly: GCF_009828535.3. Taxonomy (NCBI): domain Eukaryota; kingdom Metazoa; phylum Chordata; class Mammalia; order Primates; family Hylobatidae; genus Hylobates; species Hylobates moloch. The sequence continues at coordinate 104,871,982 of NW_026652277.1, read as the reverse complement.
ACCCCAGCACTTTGGGAGGCTGAGGTGGGCGGATCACTTGAGGTCGGGAGTTCAAGACCAGCCTGACCAACATGGAGAAACCTCGTCTCTACTAAAATACAAAAACTAGCTGGGTCTGGTGGTGCATGCCTGTAATCCCAGCTACTCGGGAAGCTGAGGCAGGATAATTGCTTGAACCCGGGAGGCGGAGGCTGCGGTGAGCCGAGATCATGCCATTGCACTCCAGCCTGGGCAACAAGAGCGAAACTCCGTTACAAGGAAAAAAATAAAACAACAACAACAACAACAACAACAAACTTTAGGATGAAAACATAGGAGAACATCTTAAGACCTTAGGGCAAAGAAGGTTTTCTTAAGACAGAAAATACACACCATAATGGAAGATAATAATAACTGCAGATACAACAGAATTAAAAACTTCTGTTCAACAAAACCCCACAGGAAATCAAATAAAAGGCTACAAACTGGGAAGACATTTTGTATCTCATATTCACAAATGATACATAGTGCCATATGCATAATACAAAATTCATAATATAAATATAAGTCTACCTCGGAATCTCAGGGTTGAGCTTGTCCACCACCATTTTTACTTCTGAGTATGTTGCCTTTATATCATCTCTCTCCCAAATTGTGAGAATTCAGGAGAATCTCTTACTTGTGATGAAATCCAATAATCTTACTTCCACATTGTTCTGGTTGAGACACTTGTTTCCCCATATCTCAGTCTACGGTCCCTGGCAAATGGCCCAGTGCAGTAGTTATTTCAGTAGTAGTTTAGCATTTTCAAAGAAAATCAATTATGAATTTAACATGATTCACATTCCCGTATATACTCAATGTTAGGATGTGAAATAACCATTCACAAAACTGAGTTTCTGATAGCTTTGAATCCCTAAATAATCTCCAAAATGGATGTTATAACACAATCTCCAGACTTTCTGAGAATTCTAAAACTTCTGGCTCCAGGGCCTACTCTCTTCGTAGCATTGTGATGGCACGAACCAATCATAATCCCAAAACTTCCCTATTCCCTAGCCTGACATGGTGTGGCCCATAATTTCTCTGTTCTTGTATATTCTTTGCTACAAACTAGGCTTACAGAAGCAACCACATTGATGCCTTGGCACAAAGGGTTTCAATCTTGCAAAAACACGAGCATGTTTGATGCTAACCTAATTCCTAAGAAACCTGACTTTAATGGGAGCAGAGATTTTTTTAAAAAATATCTAGTATATAACATAGGGAATGTTTTTAGGCTTCATCCACTGAATTAATTCTCATAATGCTATATAACTGTTTCTCCGTATAAAACACTCGGAAAAGGACAATTCTGACTTCAGCTTAGTCTCCACAGTACTTCTGGCTTTGAACTTACTTTCCAAAAACACTAACATAGTATGTCTGGTTGATCTGTACCTTTACATTGTCACGCCCATAGTCAAGCAGTCATAATGAAGGTAAATACATGGCTCAAATCTGAAGTGAAGACTTTAGCCCAACATATAGCTAAATATCATGTGGGAGGTCCAAAATCCTTAAGAGTAAACCCCCTTACACAGAATGTAACCCCTAGTAACTTCAGAGACCTACAAGCCCAGTAGGTACATAATTAGATTCAAAGAAGTAGAGTCTAGCTGCCATAAATAATTATAGCATGAGCCTCAATCTCAACTTGCTGGGGATAAGCCAGAAAGGGTGCCACAGTCTACTGTGTATGTCTATTATGTGCCAATTGGCACACACAATACATCCTTACTTCAGAACATGAAATACAATGGTAGGAAATCCAGCTTTAAAAGTGATTGATTCCTTTAATTTCTATATTCTCTAGTAACTACTCTGAATAGAAATAAAATTCAACAGAAATAGGTTTTCCCTTAGTCATTTATACTCATTGTATAAGTGACTTTTTGATGAAAAAGAAATTAAAAACATTTTCCTAGAAACAAATGTTAATATAGGCTGAACCAGAGGGCATGTGATCCATTCTCAGAGCAGGAAATGGTACTCAGACAACTGAATATCTACATGCATAAAAATGAAATGAGATGCTTACCTTACATCATACACAAAACCCAAAATGGAACATACTTAAATGAAGAGCTAAACCTATAAAACTTCTTGAAGAGTTCTTAGAACACCAAACATGATCTGTTTTTATAAAGTTCATAAATTGGACTTCAATTCATCAAAATAAAAAATGGCTGCACTTCAAAAGACTCCATTAAAAAATGAAAAGCCAAGCCATAGGCTGAGAAAAAAATGTTTATAGATGATATATCTAACAAAGGGCTCATACCCAGAATACATAAAGAACTACTACAACTCTATAATAAAAAGACAACCTGGTTTTTTAAAAAGGGCAAAAGATTTAAACGGACAGTTCACCGAAGAAGGTAAGTGGCTGAAAATGCACATGAAAAGATGTTCAATATTATTAGCCATTAGGGAAATACAAATTTAACTATGAGAAACCACATCCAGTAGAACAGCTATAATTTTAAAAAGACAATACCAAGTGTTGGTGAGTATGCAGAGAAACTGGAACTCTCATGCATTGCTAGGGAGAATGTAAAATGGCACAGTCACTTTGGATAGTCAGTTTCTTAAAAAGTTAAACATAAATTTACTATTCAAACCACCAATTCAACTCCTAGCAATCCACCCAAAACTAATATAAGCATGTTAGCCAAAAGAAAAGTATGTGACTGTTCACAGCAACACTATTTATAACAGCTTAAAACTAGGAACAAGCCAAATGTCCATCAATGGTTTGAATGGATAAGCAAAATGTAATAAATCCATATGGCTGAATATTTTTCAACAATAAAAAGGAATGAAATATTTGATAGCTGTTATCCCATTTAGTGAGAATATTCATGTATTTTGCTGTGTTTATGAAATGCAACCCAAGGACCCTTTGAAGTTATTGTGTAATACAATATATGCACCATATTCTTTTTTGAACAAAGAACGTTTCTGAATTCTGATTCACATCTGGCTCAAACAGTTTCAGATAAAGATTGCAAAGTTCACAGAGAGTAACTTCCCCAAGTCTAATATATTTAAGTACTTCATATCTTATAAAACCCATTCTAAGTCTCATCCATTTCCCAACTACGAAGTAGTTCTAATGTTAATATTTTCTAAAATGACTAACATGGAACACATAAACATGCAATAGGCCGGGCGCGGTTCCTCACGCCTGTAATCCCAGCACTTTGGGAGGCCGAGGTAGGCGGATCACGAGGTCAGGAGATCAAGACCATCCTGGCTAACACAGTGAAACCCCGTCTCTATCAAAAATACAAAAAATTAGCCAGGCGTGGTGGTGGATGCCTGTAGTCCCAGCTACTCGGGAGGCCAAGGCAGGAGAATCATGTGAACCCAGGAGGCGGAGATTGCAGTGAGCCGAGATGGCACCACTGCACTCCAGCCTGGGTGACAGATCGAGACTCCATCTCAAAAAACAAACAAACAAACAAGCAAACATGCAATGGTGACTTGGTTATGTCAGGATTTAAATTTTAAGCTAATTGGTGTCATTTGTTACACAGATCTCTAGCTATCTGAATTTTCTCTCCAACTTACCAAATTTACAGAATCAATTTGAAACTGATGAAAAAGAAAATACTAATCAGTATCTATTAAACATTGCTTAAAACAGCAATGATTCAAACCATATTACTTTTATCTTCAGGAAAAATTAACTATATTTCAGAGAGACCTGTTCTTAAGATACATAAATATTCTTAAAATAGAAATGATCTGAAAATCCCTTTAACTGTAGCACCCTCATAACCCAGAATCAAAGACTGAAAACACACACTGTTGAAAGCTAGAAATGAATGTACTTCTTTCAACTAAAATAGATACTTCTTAGATAAAAAATTGAAACTAACTCAGGCTTTAATGAATGCTTTCTTTTTTTTGAAACCGAGTCTCACTCTGTCCCTCAGGCTGGAGCGCAGTGGCGTGACCTCCGCCTCTGGGGTTCAAGCAATTCTCCTGCCTCAGCCTCCCGAGTAGCTAGGATTACAGGCATCCGCCACCAGGCTTGGCTAATTTTTTTTTATTTTTAGTAGAGATGGGGTTTCACCGTGTTGGCCAGGCTGGTCTTGAACTCCTGACCTCAGGTAATCCACCCGCCTTGGCCTCCCAAAGTGCTGGGATTACAGGTATGAGCCACTGCGTCCAGCCTTACTTAATGCTTTAAAAAAAAAAAAAAACCCAAATGTTAAAAATCTGATATTCTCAAATTGTACTCAGGTTTCAAAAACATTTATGGTACTATCTAACCTACTGCAATTAAATGAAATACTAAATTTTCTGCTACGGGATGGATTTCCAGAAGAGCAACTGCTAGAATAAAGCAAACATATGCTGTTTTACTAACACATTTACTGGCCAGGTTTATTTTACTGGCCAGATTGCTTTCCCAAAAGGTTGTTTTCTCATGTCCACCAAAGTTTGAGAGTGCCTTTCTCTGTATTACCTCTAGCAAGAAGTCATACACAGCCTATTAAATTCTACAGTTTCTCTAATTTGCACTTCTTTAATAACGAATCTGACCTCTTTTCTCATTTGTTGGACATTTGGATTTGTTTTGTCTGTTGCTCTATCACGCTGATGGTCTCTTTTCTTGTCACACTGCAAGAATTTAATATATTACAGAAATTCACCTTTTGTTCATCACCAGTTTTAGAAATAATTTTCTGGATCTATTGTTTTTCCTGTTGGCTTTATTATTTTTACCATAAAAATTCATTTTTATATTATGAAATATGTCTGTCTTTTTATACTTTCTGGGAATAATATAAAGACTAGAAAGTCTTCATTAGGAAGGACTAAATACGCAGTCTCTCAGATTATCTATCAAGATTTTGTGTGTGTGTCATGAACACAAGTAGTCTTTGCTTCTGCACAGTTCTGAAATACACAGGTACCAGTCATCACAGTATAAATAATAGTCCCCAACAACCTGGTTCAACTCTTAGTTACCACAGTGTATCAACTTTGAGTAAGTGCATAGTTTCTGGATGTTTGGTCCACAAATCACTAAGTAAATAAGAGAGGTGTATCATGATCACTAAGCAATCACATAACTTTTCTCAAAATTTGACAGCAACTGGTTATTGGGCACCTGTTTGTTACTCTGTATATGCATGAACAGCAAAGTGTGTAACTGTGTTGCCTTCCTGTCTCCCAGTGATACACTGACTTGACATTTTACAAAAGTAAACAGTCAAAAGAGGGAACTGACCAACAAAAATGAAAGTGCAGCAAGGAAACAAAAAGTGGCAATGCTGAAAGTGGAATTGGAAACTGGTTATGACCAAAAGATGAAGATATCCCAGAGGAAAAAAAAACATCTCATTAAAGGAAGTCTCTGAAATATTTCATGACTTTGGAAATGCAAAGTACTATATAAAATGTTGAAAATACAAATTTAGAAAAGAAAATGACAATTTGGCAAGGCACAGAAGAGATGCTTGCTCCATATCTTAAGTTACACAATTAGAAGGCAAGCATCATTGAAAGTATTCTCGATAAGCTTTTTACAAATAGAACATCCTAATTCTCAATTTTTTTTCTTTTTCTTTTTCTTTTTTTTTTGAGACAGAGTCTCACTCTGCTGCCCAGGCTGGAGTGCAGTGGTGCTATCTCGGCTCACTGCAACCTCCACCTCCCAGGTTCAAGCGATTCTCCTGCCTCAGCCTCCCGATTAGCAAGGATTACAGGCATGTGCCACCATGCCCGGCTAATTTTTGTATTTTTAGTAGAGACGGGGTTTCCCCATGTTGGCCAGGCTGGTCTCAAACTCCCGATCTTAGGTGATCCACCTGCCTCAGCCTCCCAAAGTGCTGAAATTACAGGCGTGAGCCACCACACCCTGCCTAGTTCTCAATTTTTCTAATGTTTCAAATTTTTAGATAATTTTAAATATTTCCTATTTTTTTGTATTTTTAGTGTATTAATTCTTTTCCATTTCCCAATACATTTATGACCAGTCATGGGTATTCTTAATAGTTTAATGAAAATTTTAACGGTGACAGGAAAACTATAAAATTTCCAACTGATAAAGTATTAAAATTGCTTTGCAGTTTCAGCTCTCATCATTTCTGCAACACCTCAATGTGCACCACACAAATGAAGGAGTGCCTGTGTTTAAATATTCATCTAAAAAACAAGTTTGTATATGCTGTGACGGTCCATTTTTGTCTTTGGACAGCCAGTTGATACCTAAATCCTCTTATTAAACTCTTCCCATTGAATTGAACACTATGTTGTTATATACCAACTTCCCAATTTGTACCAGAATTTTTTCACTCTCTACTTGTTCTACTAATATACTTTTCTGTTCCTTAAATGTTTACATATTGCTACAATCTAAAATGTGAAAAGGCAAATCCCCCTTTCACTATCTTTTGCACAGTTATTCTAATCTATTCTTCAATGTTTTACTTTGTCTTAAACTACTAACACTATGTTAAATAAAAATAGTACTAACAGGGATTCCTATCTGTAACCTGTTTACAATGGAGATTTTTGTGATTTTATCATTTAAAATTATGTCCTATTATTTTCTAAAACTTAGTCCCTATTACATTTAGATAATTTCCCTCTATTCCCATTTTACAGAGTTTTTATTGGGAATGGTGTTTTATCGAAGGCCATTTGTAGCATCTACTGAATACGGGTTTTTTTTTTTTTTTTCAAATGAGCTTTTCAATTTAATATAATATATAGACATTTTCAGGTACAGAATCAGCACTAAATTCCTGCAATACCATCTGTTTTGTTTTAAGGATTTTTCGCATATATTGCTGGATTCTATTTCCTAATATTTAAACTTTTGCATATATATTTTGTCATATGTGAAACTGGCCTACAGTTTTCTTTTTAAACATTATTTGTTAGGTTTTGATATTAAAGTACTTTGTAAAATAAATTTGGAAGCTTTTATTTATGGCCTATAACAGTTTTAACAATAGAACTTGTATCCATTCAGACTTTTCTTGATTCAATTTCAGTAGTTCGTATTTTAAATGGAAATCCACCATTTCTTCTTGTTTTCAAATTTGGTGCTACAGAGCAGCAAACTTAGTTCCTCCCCCCAGATCCATGGTTGTCTCCTTATTCCTGATTTTGCCTACTTCTGCTCTCTCTTTTTTCACTTGGTCAGATGTGCAACAGTTAAACTTACTTATGAATTTACTCTTTTTCAAATAATTCATTTATTTTTAATTCTATTTATTTCTGCTTCATTAATTTGAACTTTTCTTTTTTCTAATTTTACATAAATATTAAATTTCATTTTTCACTCTTTAAATTAAAAAGTCCTTGTAAACAGCATTTTTATGTCTAAGAGTGAACTCAAATTATTCACATTTAATTTTATTCCTTCTATATTTATCATTTAATCTCCCCCTTCCTTTTCCCTATTTGTGCTACCAAATTTGTTTTTATTCTGTTTTCCACACTTGTTTAGAAGTTCTAAATTCATTCTGATAGCTGTGCCTTTTCTAGACATATGACATGAAAAAGTTTCCACACCGAATTTCCCGTGCTCCAATTCTCCCCTAGTTATCCACCTAAAGGATGAGACCTTTAGGTTCTAGGGTTATAATACTTTTATTTCCTCTGTTCTTGTTTTTCCTCTTCCTCCATTAGACCTTTAAGATGTTTTATCTCCCTCCTCTATCTCTCCTCATCTTAGTTCCTAGATTTTGTTAAGATAAATTAGTACAGGCTGAGTATCCTTTATCCAAAATGCTTGGGATCAGAAGTGTTTCAGCTTTTTCAAATTCTGGAATATCTGCATACTAATGAGATATCTTTGGTATGAGACCCAAGTCTAAATATGAACTTCATTTGTTTCATGTAAACTCTAAACTTAGCCTGAAGGTAATTTTATATAATGTTTTTAAATAACTTTGTGCATGAAACAAAGGTTGTGCATACCGAGCTGTCTTATTACCCTCGGAGGGCGTGCTTGTGTGGGAATCTGAGTATGTATGTGCAGAAAAGATACATCACAGTTGAAGGGCGCAGGTTGTTTTTCCCCTCGGGGACACTGAATAAACTGTGTTGCGCCTGCATTTTTCTTTTTTTTTTTGGAGGGTCTCTCACTTTGTCACCCAGGCTGGAGTGCAGTGGTGCAATCTTGGCTCACGCCAGCCTCAACCTCTCAGGCTCAAGCAATCCTCCCATCTCAGCCTTCCGAGTAGCTGAAACTACAGGTGTGCCACTGCCTGGCAAATTTTTGAATTTTTGATAGAAATGTTTTTCGTCATATTCCCCAGGCTGGTCTCAAACTCCTGAGCTCAAGCGATCTGTCTGACTCCACCTCCCAAAGTGCTAGGATTGCAGGAATACCACCATACCGAGCTGTGTGGCCACATTTTAACTGTGACCTGTTACATAAGCTCAGGTACGTTTTCCCCTTGTGGCATGATGTCGTTGTTCAAAACTTTAAGATTTTGGAGCATTTCTAATTTAGGGTTCTTAGATTAGGGAAGCTCAACCTGTACTTAAAATTACCCTCATCCCAGATACTTGGAGGCTAGAGCAGAACTGCTTGAGCCCAAAGGTGGAGGCTGCAGTGAGCCGAGTTGCCATTGCACTCCAGCTGGGGCAACAGGAACGAAACCCTGTCTTTAGAAAATAATTTCCTCATATTTAATGTTTTTTGCTTGAAGAGTCTTCATACAACAGTAATTGAACTCATTCCTGGTCAAATCTATTCCTTATCCATTAAGATCCCTGGAAATCCAGCCCACTGAAATAAAAGTACCAGTATGTGTGAACTTAAAATACAGGGACGTGCAATGCAATACTGTTCCTGACGGTCAAGATCTCACAAAAAAGTAAATGTTCATCAGTAGAGAATTAATGAATAAACTGTGATACAGTTACTCTAAGATTCTCATGGAAACATTCACATGAGCCATTATTTATTTAATAATTAAACGCAACGAAGTATATAATTCCATTTTTGAAAAATCAGAACTGACAAAGGCATTGTCTATATGTGTGGATGTATCTGTGTGTGTGTGTACAGAACTACAGGAGCTTTAAAAAATTACGGAAGGGCACAAACCTAATTGAATAAGGGTTTCCTAGAGGGGTCTGGGTATGTGGAAGAGTGTCCATGATAAAAAAATGTAAAATTGTCCTTTTTGTGAATAATTACAGTGTATATTGGAAGGTACAACATGTATGTGGAAGCACAATAACTGACTTATGAATGATGGAATTCTAAGAAACTTACCAAAAAAGTTATTTTCACTAGGGTTAAAAAAAAAAACCACCCTCAGCCTAAAAAGTGCATCTAGATTTATATTCACTTTTTAAAATAACAGAATTGTTTCAGTAGTTCTAGAAAGACTGTTGAGATATTTTATTGGACCTTCTTAAATACAGCAAAAGTTCCAATGAGAAACTGCAACTCATTCTCTGATAAATTAATCCGTAAACCATAAAAACAAAGTTCTATGTTAAAAGCATTTTCTTCCCCGGTCTGTTGTTTGCCTTTTGTGGTTCCCACCATAAAGAGGTTATAAATGTTTTTGTAGTCAAATCTATCAGTGAATCTTTAATCATTTCTAAGTTTGTGTTACCCTTAGAAAGGCTTCCCCATCACAAAGCAAACGTTTATGAGAAACAAATTCTCAAACCTCCCCAGTATCAGGCACATAAAGATTAAAAGTGCCAGGCATGGTGGCTCACACCTGTAATCCCAGCACTTTGGGAGGCTAAGGGGGGGGTGGATTATCTGAGGTCAGGAAGTTTAGACCAGCCTGGCCAACATGGTGAAACTCCGTCTCTACTAAAATACAAAAATTGGCTGGGTGTGGTGGGCACACCTGCACCCCAGCTACTTGGGAGGCTGAGCCAGAATCACTTGAACCTGAGAAGCGAATGTTGCAGTGAGTTGAGATTGCGCCACTGCACTCCAGCCTCGGTGACAAAGCAAGACTCCATCTCAAAATAAATAAATAAAAGCAACAAGGAGACATGATTGTAATTATAAATTATAAAGCTTCAAAAACAAGTGTTGTAGAATGTTTATCACTGCACTTTTGGAGGTCAATTTGGGAATGCAAAATTTTACACAGGCATACCCTCTGAACCAAAAATTCTGGTTCCAGAAAACAATTCTAACCAAGTATTGCCACACACATGTAAAGATATTGATATTAATATAAGGGTATCTTGACATAAACTCTAACCAAAACATTGTTAACAATCTAAGTGTCACTAATAGAAGACTGTTTAATAAAAGCTTGTCCAACCCGTGGCCTAGGATGACTCTGAATGTGGCCCAACAGAAATTTGTAAACTTTCTTAAAATTATGAGTTTTTAGTGATTTTTTTTTTTTAAGCTCATCAGCTGTCATTAGTGTTAGTGGATTTTATGTGTGGCCCAAGACAATTCTTCTTCCAGTGTGGGCCTGGGAAGCCAAAACATTGAACACTCCTGGTTTAACACATTATGGAATGTCCACACTATGAAACATTATATTTAAGGATGTAGTAGCTTTGAATACACTGATATGGAATCATGACCAAGATTTATCATTAGGTTAAAAAAAAAAGTATGGTACAGAATATTATTATATGATCCAACTATTAAAATATAAACATATAAGTACAAATGAATTGTATTTGTGTGAATGTATAGGAAAATGTCTAGTATACTCAATTTTGTAAACAGTTACCTCTGAAGAGTGGAACAATTTAAGGAAGAAAATATTTGTATTGCTTCATTTTTAAAGAAGAATGTTACTTTTATAACTTAAGAAGAAACAGAGAAGAAAAAATGTAAAAAGACTATTAATACTATGTGCCAGAGAGGTAGCTTCAAAGATGTTTATTAACTATTTAAATGTACCTGTGGAGAAATTTTTCTCCAGTCTTCTCAAAAATACATATCCTGGGAGGCTGAGGTGGGCAAATCACCTGAGGTCAGGAGTTCCAGACCAGCCTGGCCAACATGATGAAATCTCATCTCTACTAAAAATACAAAAATTAGCTGGGCGTGGTGGCACGCACCTGTAGTCCCAGCTACTCAAGAGGCTGAGGCAGGAGAATCACTTGAACCCAGGAGGCAGAGGTTGCAGTGAGCCAAGATCATGCCACTGCACTCCAGCCTGGGCGACAGAGCAAGACTCTGTCTCAAAAAATAAATAAATAAAAATATAAAATAAAAAATGAAAATACATATTCACTGGCCTAAGAACTCCATTTCCTGATAAATTTCCCTGTAAGCAAGCATAGGTAATCTTCACTGCTCTAATAACTTAAAAATCTCCTAGGATCTTTCTTAACAATGTGCACTTCTAAGACAATGTTCATTAATGCTTCTGAAAGTACTTGAATGAAGAAAGCTAGCAGTAAAACATAAACATAATAAATTTTGTTAGTTATTATGTGGTATTATGGTTAGCAAAAGGATACCAAAATGGAAGGTGTCTGTATACGAAACTTATATCTTACAATTTTCTTCTCAATCCAAAGACTAGAATATCCCTCTAATACACACATATGCATACATGCATACACACAGAAAGGTTAGGGAATATATCAAAGGGACATACAAGTGAAAGAGTTCCTGTGGGCAAAGTTGGAACAATCTGAGCAACAAAATAAAGTGGTGTTGGATTACTAACCAAAGTATAAAATAAATATCCATGAGTCTATACTGACATAAATAAATCACTGAATAAATATAATGTGGGAGAAGAAAAATTTCCCATGTAGAAGAATCCCAAATAGTTTATCTCGATTCTGCCCTCAAGGAGACAGAGCCTAACCTCTTAAGTGTGGGCTACAAATAGTGGCTTCCTTCCTTCCAAGTACAGTATGGAAGGGGAAGGGTGAAGAATAACTTTACAGTGTAGAATCTGACAAACAGTATTAAACCACCCAGGTAAGTTAACATCAACTGTGCTAAGTCATGTTGAGACTATACATCTTTGATGATGGCACTTTATCTCTGTGGTCTTCTTCCCCCCACCCTGTAAAAAAAAACATAATCCCAGTCTAATAATGAGAAAAATATTAGACAAATTCAAGATATTCTACATACTACATTACATGGCCATTACTCCTAAAAGAAAAGTTTGGAAAATAATCATGCTCAGAGGAGGCTAAGGAGACATTACAAATGTAATGTGTATCCTAGATGGGATTCTGGAACAGAAAAAAAAAAATTAAGAAAAACCTAAGGAGATCTGAATCAAGTATGGACTTAGTTAATAATAATAATAATAATATATGAATATTGGATCATTAATTGTGACACATACTATGTGAATATAAGATCTGACTAATGGAAAACTGTGGCTATATGTGAACTCACTATACTATCTTCCCCATGCTTCTACAAATTTAAAACTAATATAAAATTTATTTTGAAAAAGACTTATTTTTTATTTTATTTATTTATTTATATTTATCTATTTTTGAGTTGGAGTTTCACTCTGTCGCCCAGGCTGAAGTGCAGTGGTGCGATCTCAACTCATTGCAACCTCTGTCTCTCAGGTTCAAACGATTCTCATGTCTCAGCCTCCCCAGTAGCTGCAATTACAGGCGCCCACCACCATGCCCGGCTAATTTTTGTATTTTTAGTAGAGACAGGGTTTTGCCATGTTGTCCAGGCTGGTCCCTAATTCCTGACCTTAGGTGATCGGCCTGCCTCGGCCTCCCAAAGTACTGGGATTACAGGCAAGAGCCAAGGCGTCCGGCCTGAAAAAGACTTTAAAAGCCTTCATTATTATGTTCATTTGCAAACCTATAATAATTTATCTGCATTGTATTTAAAAAGTCTTGTTTAGATTAATATATAGCCAGCCATAGTAATTTTTTTATTAAACAGTTTAATTCACTGTTGTTTTTCAAGTAAAAATAGCCAAAACAACAGTGAATTAAACTGTTTAATAAAAAAAAAAATTACTACGGCTGGCTATATAGTAATACAATGCAGAAAATTAAACAAGAAAACTGACATTCTAAAAACTAATTTTAACATAAGCATTTTGTAAGAACTTTAAATAATCATGTAATTTTCAAGTTAACATGGTTACAAGCTAGTGTTATCTGATTTGCTCTCCTCTATCCTTCCACTGAAATACTCATAAAATCACTCTTGGATATATACAATGTTTATATAGTTCTAGAAGCTTAGAATACTGGTTAAAAATCTGAGATCTCAGGATAAATTAAACAGAGCATAGAGGCTTATAATAGAAATATAAGGCCAGGAAGACAGTAAGGGATTTCTACATTATCTGTCAGTTGGGTATCTTTACCTTAGCGATTTCTCTTTGCTCAAGGTATCAAAAGAGCCTGAGTTGTTTCTCTATCCTAGCCATGCTGACCATTTGTACACCCGTTTCCAAATGCATTCAGAACCGTACAATTTCCAGGTACGTGAATAATGACGAAAGCACAGAGACCACGGTAGAATTAAAGAATCAAAACTCACTATCAGAGAGTTGTTTTTCATGTACCACTGGCCAACTACAGAATGCTCAAAATATCTAAGAATAAATTCCCCAGGCATGTTTTATTTGGCTCATACAGTCTTTTGGGGTCTTTTCCCCCAGATATTTTGAATTAATTGCCAATATTTCAAAATTGAGACACTATACACAAGCAACTGGACCTAGTTCTCACTGAAAAATCAAAAGACTCAGCAAACACTGGCCAGCATTCCCATATGGCAGTAATAAGCAGATAGGTAGCGGTTGGTGAATCAGGGTAAGAGCTCTCGTTTCCCACTGTCCTTTCTCTATCCAAGTCATTAATTTACATGCCTGGGGTCTACAGGCATTTAATTTTGCAACTACTCATATAGGGAAACAGCTTAGTAGTAAACACAGCTTTTAATCTAGGAGCATCAAACTATATTAAGTCAACAGCAAATATCAAACTTTTTTTTTTTTTTTTTTTGAGACAGGGTCCCACTCTGTTGCCCAGGGTAGAGTGCAATGGTGCAATCTTGGCTCACTGCAACCTCTGCCACCTGGGTTCAAGTTATCCTCCTACCTCAGCCTCCTGAGTAACTGGGACTACAGGCATGTGCCACCATACCTGGCTAATTTTTGTATTTTTAGTAGAGATGGGTTTCACCATGTTGGCCAGGCTGGTCTCGAACTCCTGACCTCAGGTGATCTGCCCACCTTGGCCTCCCAATGTGCTAGGATTACAGGTGTGAGCCACTGTACCTGGCCAAATATCAAACATTTGACCACAGAGTGGGTTCATTCAACCACTCTCCGGTTTAAGATCTGACTGTAAATATGTATGTTTTCAAGCAATAAGATTTAGTAAAGTGAGTTACTGAACAAGATTTTCTTTTAAACTTTACTGATATTTATCATGATTGACCTGGACCCATAATTAATAGTACTTAATATACATTTAAATCAGAGAAGACTGACAACTTTTTCTAGTTACTGCAGGAATTTCTTTTTTCTAAAACTTTGGATTACTATTTGTCTTAAGATTAGAAATTAAACGCAATGTCACTGAAGTGAGGAAAAAATTTACTAGCTCATATAATATTAATAACTAAAAAAGACTAGAATGATATACAACTATAGTCCTGAACTGAGAAAATCACACACACCAAAGGCTCTAGTCTTACCCTCCTCATTTATCCCATGAACCCTTGCTGCTAATGTAATGTGAGTAGCTGGAGGAAAAATTTTTAGTTCACGCGTTCAGAGAAACTTTAAGTTCTGGAATACAGGAACAACTATAACAAAAGACTGGACACAGCAGCAACTGGGAGGCTTGCCTCTTTGGAGAGCCTTCCACTCCAAATTATCCTTCCTCCAAATCACCTGTACTTCCCTGCCTGTTTTTTGAGACCAGGTCTTGTTCTATCGCCCAGGCTATAGTGCTGTGGCATGATCATGGCTCACTGCAGCCTCAATCTCCTGGGCTCAAGTGATCCTCTCACCTCAGTCTTCCAAAATGCTGGGATTACAGGCATAAGCCATTGCACCTGGCCATTTCCCCATACTTATTATCTACCTGAAATCTTATTTACTTAAGGCACATCCATACAGTATCATAAGTTAGTTCATATTATTTTCTTTAGCAGCTAACTGAGCTCTCCTATATTGAAGGAATAGGTTTGAGTGAAGATGCAAAGTGTACTCACAGAAATATGAGAACATCAGCTATTTGAGAAAGAGGACTGGAGAAGGAAGAGGGAATGAAAATGAAAATGAAGTGATAAGGCATTCCCAAAACAAAACTCTCAATTTGACAGTGGTCTTTCCTGCACAGTATCCTGTTCCTAGAATATAAAGTAACATTACAGTTTTACTGTGAATTTAAAAAATACTTTTTGTAACTAGTCTGGGAATTTAACCTAGAAAAATATGCCTGAAGGCTTCCTTGTATATTAATGAGTTGACTGATGGCTGGCAGCCCATAGGTAACTTCAGGACAGGGGCTGGACATCAGAAAGGCCAAAGCATGACTACAGGGTTGAGACTTTTATCGCCACCCGCCCCCCCAACCTTTGGAGAGCGGAGAGGGGCTGAAGACTAAGTTGATCACCAATGGCCAATTATGTAATCAATCATGCTTAGTTAATGAAACTTCCATAAAAATCCAAAAGGACTGGGTTAAGGAATTTCTGGATAGCCGAATGTGCATGAGGTTTCTGGAGGAAGGTGTACCCAGGCAGGGCGTGGAAGGTCCCTGAGCCCCTTTCCCCCATATCTTGTCCTATACATCTCTTCCTGTCAATATTTTGTAAAATCCTTTATAATAAATTAGCAAATGTTTAAAAAAAATTTAAAAAAAAAGAAAAATACAGAGGGCTGGTTGTGGTGGCTCATGCCTGTAATGCCAGCACCTTGGGAAGCTGAAGTGGGTAGATAGCTTGAGCTCAGGTGTCCAAGACCAGCCTGGGCAACATGGTGAAACCCCGTCTCTATCAAAAATACAAGAAATTAGTTGAGTGTGATGGCACGCACCTGTAGTCCCAGCTGAGGTGGCAGGAATCACTCGAGCCCGGGAGGCGGAGGTTGCAGTGAGTGAAATTGTGCCACTGCACTCCAGCCTGGGTCACAGGGCAAGACCTCCTCTCAAAGAAAGGATGCTTCAAGTTCTAGAATATTCTAGAATACAAATGGTACACCAACAGAATTAAATTACTGCATTAATTAAATTGTGACACCGGTAACGAAAGCAGTGCTCATCATAATCCCAAAACACACAATCCTAAATGTTGAAATCCAAAACAACAAAATCTCGGAAGTCTAAAATCCTGAAAATCATAATTCTGAAAGATTAAAATCTTGAAATGTCAAAATCCTGAAAGTCGAATTCTGGGGAAAGGTTTAGCGCATTTTTGGGTTGTACACAGGATATTTGCATCATATGAGTTGCATCATGTTAGGTGGAACTATTACTTTGTTAATGTCTTTATTTGGAAACTAAGTATAGTTTAAGGAAATGTGTATGGGTATATGGTCAAAGGGCAGACTTACGGACTTAATTTTAGGTGTCATCTTGACTGGATTAAGGAATACCTAAAAACCTGTTAAAGCACTATTTTGGGTGTGTCTGGGAGGATGTTTTCAGGGGACATTAGTGTGTGAGTCTGAGTGGACTAGGTAGGGAAGATCTGACCTCACTGTGGGCGAGCACCATCAATGGGCCAGAAGCCAAGAGAGCAAATACAGAAAATGGACTGGTCTCTGAGAGTTAGGACAAGACTTTTCTTCTGCTTCCTTGGATATGAAAACTTCAGGCTCATGGGCCTTTGTACTCCAGGACTTACACTAGCAGCCCCTCAGGGTCCTTGAAGCTTTCAAGCTTTCAACCTCCCACTAAGAGTTACACCACTAGCTTCCTTGGTTGCGGCCTTAGGAACCGGACAGAGCTTTGCTACTGCAACCCCCGAGTCTCTGGCTTGCAGATGGCCTGTTGTGGAACTCCTCAGCCACCAGAATCTCTTACGTGAATTCTCCTAATAAATCTCTTCTCATATATCTATATATATATCCTATTGGTTCTCTCTCTGGAGAACCCTAATACAGACCTAGTATTGGAGAAGCCAATCATTCCTTCTTATTGTATTCCTTACAACACAATGGAAGACATCTATGGAATTGTTCCCTCAAAAAAAAAAAAAAGGCTATGGTAAGTTGAGCGCACTAAGCTCCTTAATGGTGAAAGACAGAAGTTTAAAAGCTAATTATTACTGGTGATGTGAAAGCAGAAAAATACTTAATTGCAATGGCCAAACAATAACCAGACTTCCAAATAGACAACATATACTTACAAAATGTGTGGAGTACACCACTCTCCAAAAGTTCACAGAAGTGAAAATGCAGGCAAAAAGCAGGGGAAATCTCCCATGCCAAATTATTCAATCACGTTTACTTCTGCCCCTTCACACATTGTGCCAATTAGCTATGCTATCTTTCATCTTCACATCATTTCCAATACTGGAGGTATAAATTGTATAAAGGTTTAGAGAGTTCTAATTCGTTATATGCATTTTAGTAAATGTGACTCTACAAAAGTGCATTATCACAACACTGACTTTGTGTGTAAGCAGTGTGTATATGTGAAAACGTTGAAATTTCCATAAATAGAGATGTCCTTTTTTTACATCTGTATTTGTGAAAGACAAAATCCCTTGAGATCTTGGCTCTCTGGGCAACTGCATATGTGGTGGTGAGGATCATTACTGTTTTTGGCTGACCTCATCAAAAGACTTAGTTGTCCATCATGGTGTTTTAGATGACTACAGCTATAATACTGCGTGTATACAATTACCAACCATAGTGATACGTATTTACACATTTCACTTTGTGACCTATTTCTTTATGAATATGGCTTATCTGCTCATAACTGTTATACCCATGTGACTATCCTTAGTATATCTATTTATGCTTGCAAAAATATGTATGTCATTACTGCCTATTTTATGGTGTAAAGTGGTTTATGTTCTATGGTATTTTATGATTCTCAAATCCCCTTTTAAAAATGTAAATAAACATCTTTTAAAAAGTTTGTAAAAATTATTTTTTCCAGAATTAATGGAATTTCAGTCCTTTGGGATTTTAGACATTAGGGATTTTGATCTTTCAGGATTTCAACATTTGGGATTATGGTGTTCAGGACTGTGTCTTTTAGAATTATGATTCAACCCCAACTGAAGGGACCATTTTTTTTTTTAAACAGTAACTTCTTAGATACAATATGCTTGAATTTCATGTTATATTTTCCTGCAGGGGCCAGCCTGTAAGAAAAAAAAAGTATGTGATAGCAATATATATTTTAAATTATTTTATTCCCTGTTACTGTCTGTTGCAAAGCATTCTATTTGCCTTTAAGATTATTAGATGCAGCTCTTTGTAATTATAAACTTCCTCTAGTACTTAACACCCTTACTGACTCTAAGGTGTCAAAGACTTGAATGAAGCATCATTCTCTTAATTGCAGGGGGAAAATGACTATTTGTAACTTTATTGCAAGCATTTTTTCTTTTTCAGCAACATTCACTGTATACACAGTCATTTATAACCTAAGTTTAAAAAAACTGACTCCTACACAGAAGTCATCACTGCTTTTAAAAATTTATGTAAAATACTATCTCCATGAGTATTTCACTGGGAAGATCACCTACAGAGCCAGGGCCATCAGTTTTATCTTCAATAATATCTCTCTACACAAAGTTGTCACAAACAGTGAAGTTAAAGCAGTAGGACCAGGAAGCAGAAAATCTCTCAAAAAGATTCTGGTGTCCTGCTGTTTTACTGATTTATTAAAAATAATATAATTTACTTAATACAAAATGCAGGCTCATTACTTCTATACTAATGTAAAGGCTACTGGATATAGCAAATTTAACACGTTGCTATGGAATCAATAATGATTGTTAATTTGCTTTTATTCTTTCCTCCTTCAATTTCTAGAAACATATCATCATCACCTATTTTACACATATAACTTCAAAGGAAAAGTCAAATATGAAAATGAACACAATCATATTTAGATGTCTACAAATGAACCATCTATTAGTAACAAGTTAGCACTAATAAATTAGTCACAATAGCTCGTCTTCTGTCTCTCTGCCTCACCAACCCCACATCCTCTGAAAGTGTAGGAGTGCTTTTCTTTTACCCGAGCCTCCTAGTTGGGGAAATTTTTAAAAGATAATTTACATGACTGTCACTTGCTAATTTACTCAAAAGGAAATAACCAGGTGGAAATTTTTTAAGCTACCAGGCATGATAATAAAGTAATAGAACTGAAAAGTTCTCATTTGATGTTTCTTGTTTAAATTAAAATATAATAGACTTTTAACTATGGAAACACACTTACACAAGTATTTCATTCTCTCAGCTCATTTTTGGGATCGATGACTTTTAAGGGCTACTCCTGCATAGTAATATCCCACTAGGGTGAATAACTGCATTTACAACCATGATATTTTTTAATAACAAAGCTAGTTACCATGGGCTAGCAGTGACCCAAATATGCCCTGTATATGAGTGGGTGAGGAGGAAGCATTGGTACTAATCTTCAGTTTTCAAGCACGAGGATAATATGTAATTTAACTCACTTTAGCCCATTGCATCTGGTAGGATCCAATCAAAAAAATGAGAACTGCCAGGCGCCTGTAATCTCAGCACTTTGGGAGGCTGAGATGGGCGGATCACCTGAGGTCAGGAGTTTGAGACCAGCCGGGCCAACATGGCGAAACCCTGTCTCTATTAAAAATAAAAAAAAAAAATTAGCTGGATGTGGTGGTGCATGCCTGTAATCCCAGCCACTTGGGACGCGGAGGCAGGAGAATTGCTTGAACCCAGGAGGCGGAGGTTGCAGTGAGTGGAGACAGTGCTACTGCACTCCAGCCTAGGCTACAGAGCGAGACTTCATCTCAAAAAAAAAAAAAAAAAAAACAAAAACAAAAACAAAGAGAACCACACCCTAACCTGAACAGGCAAAGTTTCATATACATATGAACAGGAGACAGGAAAATACTGGGTAGAAGAGGGCGGATCCCCGGCAAATGCCCCACCCTCAAGTCTGAAGACCAGTGGCCCTAAAAGAGGACGGCCATTCCTGTTTTTGCGCCCAAAAAGTTGCCTTTGGCCCACCACTTCCCCCATCTTGCCCCCATTTAACTCAAGACCTTAGTGGGCACACACACAAACTGCTGAATGTCAAGAGGAGCGGTGGAGAGCGGCAGATAGCATCAGGGTGGCATGGCAGAGGAGGGAAGAGGCACCTGAATATTGAGAGGAGTTTGGCTGAGAACAGCTGAACTCCAGGGGAAGGTTATATCTCCCACCCCTCCACCTTCTGGCTCCCCATCCATCTCACTGAGAGCCACTTCCACCATTCAATAAAATCTTGCACTCATCCTTCGAGCCTGCGTGTGATCCGGGACGCTGGGGAACAGCTTGGGATATGGAAGGCTGTCACACTGGCCCTCTTCCTTGTAATAAGGCAGAGGGTCCATTGAGCTGATTAACACTCAAAGCCGTCTGCAGATGGCAAAGCTGAAAGAAAGAGCTTTGTACCAGTGGGGCTGCAGGCACTCACCCCTAGACACTACCATGGGGCCAAGGGCCCAAAGCTTTCGTCCTGGTCTCTGCACCTACCTGTCTGCATGCTCCCCCTAGGGGTTTGAGCTGTGGGGCGACCAAGCAGGTGAGCCACACCTCTGTCACACGTCCTGCAAGGGGAATCAGGGAACTCTCAATTACAATTATTAATTGTAATAGGAAAACAATTATCAATGTGTAATGAAAACTCTGAAGAATACTCAAGCACTCAGGGGCTGAGTGAGGGTATCCACGGAAGGAACAAACTTAAAAGAGGGTCTCCTCGCCAAAACTAGGGTTCAGGCCTTATTGGAAGTATGGCTGCAGCCCACTGGATGGCAAAGTAGTTCTCCCTGCGTGGTTGCTGGGACTTAAGGGGCTCGAGGTTGAGCACACACAGTCAGTTGGGACATTGAGAATCTGATTACCAGCAGGACCTGCACAAGGAAAGCCCTCCTGAATGTAAGCAGACATGCAGGGGAAGTTGGAATATTGGCAGCTGGCTCTCCAGAAAGCAGGCATGAGGTCTGGGGTGTGCAGCCTCATGCTGGGAAAACTACAGAGAGGAGGTCACTAAGCTGAGGCTGGGGCTGTAAGCTAGACAAGGGTCTGACTGCTCTTGGCACATACCTGGGGCAGAGGACCCCTGGATATCCATAGCCACACTACTGGCAGCCGTGCATGCACAGTAAGAAGAAACAAAACCATATGCCCGCCCTTGTGCACTGTCCTTCCAGCACTCTCTACTCACAAAATCAACATCATACAAAGAAGAAATGCTGAAGGCAAGCTTGTTCAACATGTGGCCCAGGATGGCTTTGAATGCGGGCCAATGCAAATTCGTAAAACTTTCTTAAAACATTATGAGGTTTTTGTTTCGTTCTGGTTTTTTTTTTTTTTTTTTTTTTGAGATTCAGCTCATCAGCTATTGTTAGTATATGTTATGTGTGGCCCAAGACAATTCTTTCAATGTGGCCCAGGGAAGCCAAGACATTGGACACCCCTGGGCTAAAGGGTTAGGCTCCAATATTGCAGATCAAGTAATGAAGACGTAATTTAGAGCTGGGAGAGAATCTGATAACTGGCACACTCAATACTTGGGGATCTTCATAAAGAATACAACATGGCAGAAGCAATAAACTAGAAATACACAGTAAATTAAATTTGACTAAAAGATAGTATGAAAAAAATCTGAATGGGCTGTTGCTGTAATGTCTCAGTACATGGAGGAAATAGGGCAAATAAATCAGGCAGTTATTTAATAATGTATTCTTAGAAAACTTCATTACTCATAGCACTATAAACTAGTGGTTTCCAAACAGAGGATGTACACTGAAGTACAGTAGGAAAAAAATTCTATTAAATTGTTCTAAAACATAAAATTATATCATAAACAGACTTGAAAAACTATATAAGCCGAGATAGTATATATATTTATACGTATGATTTATAATTAGATATACTTATATTGAGGTTTCCTATTCAAATGTTTGCTGGTAAGGTACCCAATTAAAAAATTTAAAGAACACTGCTGTAGAAAATACCCCTACTTCTCTCCACAGATTTTACATACTCCTTTATACTATATAGAGTCCACGCTGGCCAGGCACAGGGCTGATTCCTGTAATCCCAGCACTTTGGGAGGCTGATGCGGGCGGATCACCTGAGGTTGGCAGTTTGAGACCCTCCTGGCCAACATGGTGAAACCCTGTCTCCACTAAAAATATAAAAATTAGCTGGGCATGATGGCGCACACCTGTAATCCCAGCTACTCGGGAAGCTGAGGCAGGAAAATCTCTTGAACTTGGGAGGTGGAGGTTGCAGTGAGCCGAGATCACGCCAGTGCACTCCAGCCCGGGCAAAGGAGTGAGACTCCATCTCCCAAAAAAAAAAAAAGAAGACACATATATCACAAACACAGACTTATTTTTGTTTAATCCAATAAAACAAACAATATTATATTAATATTTAAAGATTGGGAAACAATGTCTTCAACAAATTGCTATCACTATAGTTCATAAATATGTATTGTTCACCTTTAAAGGACCTATACATCACTCAAATTCAAAACTAATGAAATTCCCACTACTATAGAACAAAGAACCCTAATTAGTACATTCTTAAATAAGGGTATTACTCAGACTCCACAAGGGTAAAATGCTTACATTCTGCTTTCCTGAAACTTAGTTTCAAAACATTAAAGTTTTCTTTTACAAATTCCTTTAGTACCCTAAAGCAAATTTCAACAATCACACCTACACACTGTCCCTAAAAAAAGAAATAAAATGTTTTACTTAAGTTTGGGTTCTGCTTTTCTTGTGTTGTTAAAAATTCCTAGTTACTTGACTAGGTCGTTATTTTACGTCTCTGTACCTTAGTGGTCTCATAAATAAACAGGGATAGTAACCACCTATTTCAGAGAGGTGCTGACGACTATAAATTATTTCCCTCTCTCTTATACACACAGGCAGACATACACAACACACAAACGTCTAACAGTTCCTGGCACATAACTTTAATAAATGTAAGCTAATAAGAGTACTACTAATTATACACTCACATTTGCTTTATAAGAACTGTTTGATCAAACTGAATCCTTGCCCTGAATATAGATACCCAATTCAGAAATGAGATGAAATAAGAATAGTCAAAAGTAACATAATTTCAGTAAAGAACAGCTTCTTAAAGGCACAAAATTCACCTTTCTTCCAAAAACTGAAACCACCTATTTAAGGAGAAAACCATTCAACAAGATTTAATTACCTACAATTCAGCAAACCAGGCATGGTCCCGTTTTTTAAGAACACCAACTTGGGAGGTAGAAGAAAGAAACACAATCATAATACAAAGAAACTATGAAAAACATACACAGTTCAATAAAAAGAATGAGGAATACGTAATTAAACCCCTTTAGTAGCATAGGAAGGCCTAATGAAAAATGTAGAATTTGAATAGCTTTACCATAGACTAAAGCAAAGAGATGTGGTGAAACCCAGTCAATAAAAAAAGAAAACACTAAAGGAGAAAGCTAAGGTAAATGCACAGAAGTGAGGGAGGATACATAAGCTGTAGTGTAAGAACAGACTACAAAGCCCTAAGACTACAAAAAAATAAGAGATATGGTACCAATCAGTCAGGATGGGACACTGGAAGCATGAAAGATTCCTGACTGTAAGGTTAATGAGCTTGAATTTTAGTTTTCATGGAACAACAGCATTTTACATGGTGCTTGTTAATGTGATGTGCACTGTACTGATGCCTCATTTAATCCTTACAAACCTATGAAGTAGATATGACTACTATCCTCATTAAAGAAATTAAGAAAATGAGCCCACAACTAGTAGATGGTGAGGTTGGGATTTTAACTCACGGTGTCCAATCCAGAATTTGAATTCTTCAATATCACATAGTCTTTTAAAGTCTTTAAGGAACAACTATGGTATCTGTGCTTTGGAAGGATAACTAATAATCTTAGTGACAGTATAGAAGACAGATTTAAAAAGAAGTGAATGGAGGACAGGAAAGTACCTTCATGAAAAACAAAAGTATTTGTTAAATTTTCCTATGGCAAGAAAACTATGTAGCTAGTAATGACATACCAAATTTAAGCAGCAAAGGATACAGGAAATAGTACAGGAATAAAATTGACAAAACTTGGTAACTGGCCTGTGGAAATGAGAGGAGCTAAAAATGACTGAAGGATTCAAAACATTTTTTTTTTTTGAGATGGAGTTTCGCTCGTCACCCAGGCTGGAGTACAGTGGTGCGATCTCGGCTCACTGAAAACTCCGCCTCCCAGGTTCAAGCGATTCTCCTGCCTCAGCATCCTGAGTAGCTGGGATTACAGGCATGTGCCACCACCCCCAGCTAATTCTGTGTTTTTAGTAAAGACGGGGTTTCACCATGTTGGCCAGGCTGGTCTTGAACTCCTGACCTCAGGTGATCTGCCTGCCTTGGCCTCCCAAAGTGCTGGGATTACAGGCGTGAGCCACGGTGCCTGGCCAAGGCTTAAAAACTTAAGTGTGTGTGTGGGGGGGGGGGGGGGAGGCGGTGCATTAGAATAGCAACAGGCTTTCTTATTGGTGGGAGGATGGAGGGAAAAGTGGGTGAGTTCCATTTTAGACATTTAATTAGAAGTACTTACTGAACATCCACGAGCTAGAGTTCCACAGGTGACTGAAAATGGAAGCCAAGGGCTAAAAGTCTATAAAAATAATGGACACCTGGAAATCCTATCCAGAGTGAGTGATGGGAGATACTGTCAGAGTGGATGACTGCTGAAGATGAGTATGTAAAGCATGGATTATCAACCAGGCCATCAGGAACCACTTTCTGAGGAGAAAGTCCTGCCTCAGACATAATGATGAGTTGGGAAAAATGCTTGAGTGTTGCTAGTGAAGAGTGAAAGGAAAACATTGAGGGTGATAGGGTTCAGTAAACGCTATCCCAAAATATGGTACCTTGGCATTTGAGAAAGTAGCAGAACCAGGAAGGTTTCTGACCTCCTCCCACCCTTCTCCCCTGAAACAGGCCATAAAACAATTTTCTGACCTTCCTCTAAAGTAGGTCATAAGACCCTCATTCCAGATGTGCCCTCGCTATTCCCTGAGGAAAGGAAATGTCCTTATCTCTGAAAACACAGGGACATTAAGAATCTGCACAAACAGGCCTTGCTAAGTTCCCCCCCCAGTTTATTACCATTAGATCCTACCTGCTTTGTCCAATCATATTTCCCCACCACTGTCTATTCTTCATCAAATCTAAGCACTGAAATACACAGGTTTCCCTGTATCTTTGGGTCTTCATTTCTGAAAACTTCCATGTCATGTAAAACTTTTATTAAATAAATTTGTGTTATTTTCTCTTGTTAATCTGTATTCTGTTAAAGGTGACTCAGCCACGAACCTAGTGACAGGTGGGAAAAAGATAATACTTTTTCTTCCCTGCGAGGGAAAGCCCCCCCACCACACATATACTATAAAACTTTTGGATCTAGTCCTCTTTAATATATTAATAGCTACCATTTACCTTCCAGAAGGTGAAAGGAAGAGTAAAGACAATAAACAGTCACAAACGTAGAACCAGGAGCCTAGTGTAAATAAATTGAAGGTAAGTCTAGGTGGTGTCGCAAACATTTTAAACAGCCAAGAGGGGTTGGCCAGGAAGCCATTTCAGTCCAGAGCCAGGCATTAGTTCAATATTGCCAGATGTTCTGATTTTCCAAAAGCCCCAAACTCTCATTTCAATATGAAAGTTTATGATTTTTTAAATGCTGACAAATTTTCTTTAAAACAATGTATAGGCACATGAAATAGTCTTTGAACTACTGGGTTGCTATGCAGGTCTACAAGTACTACAGATATGCCCAGCCAAGTGACCATTAAAAGAACATTTTCTTGGTCAAGGGTAGTGGTTCACATCTGTACTCCTAGCACTCTGGGAAGCCAAGGCAGGAGGATTGCCTGAGGCCAGGAGTTCAAGACCAGCCTGGGCAACATAGTGAGACACTGTCTCTACAAAAAATTATTAAAAATTAGCCAGGCATGGTGGTGTGGGCCTGTAGTCCTAGCTACTCAGGTGGCTGAGGCAGGAGAATCACTTGAGCCCAAGAGTTCAAGGCTGCAGGTAGCCATGACTGCACCACTGCACTCCTGGGCAAGAGTGAGACCCCAACCCAAAAAAAAGAGAACATTTTCTTTTGAATGGTGAGGAGTTGAATCCAAACTGCAATGAAAAAGTAATGAAGGCAATAAAAACAATACCTTTCCAAGAAGTCTGGCAATAACAACGAGGGGAAAAAAAAGAATTAAGGAAAACCTTTTTAAGGAAGGAGAAGTTTCACATAAGGAGAGAAGTCAGAGGAAGGGGCAAAATCTGAAGAGAGATGACCAGTGAAGCAAAAAGATGAAAAAGACATGTACACATCTATAGGCTAAAACACAGAAGTGATGAAAAGTGATGAAGACTCAAAACAGTGGGATGGTTCTCTGAAGTGGTGGGGATCAAGTACACATACGGAAAGATGCACTTTGGAAAGGGAACAGCCAGTTCTTCCTTAGGTTTCCCAGGAAGGAAATGAAAAGTCCAGAGAAAATTTGAGAAGATGACTTGAGGAAATGTGTAAGATAACCTCGGTCTTCTTAATAAATTTTTAGAAACATTAGCACTGAGTATTATCTGTATAAATTTCACTGTCTGATATTATTGTTCCTCTGATAAAGTATAATTCCCCTATTCATACTATATACACATCAGTGCCATGATTCCAGAGAAATATATTTAAAATCTTAGGTACCAAAAAAACGAGTTTAATGTACCTTAGTACGTAAGACAAGAATAAGCAGCATTTAAGTCTTTAAAAATTAAATCAAAGGTATGAAACTCTTCAGGAATGGCTTTATTATGCCTCTAGGACAAGAACATTCACTATCTTAGTACAGAGAAGCAAGCAGTAGAAAGAGGAAATAGGAGGAAAAAACAACAGTTTAGGAAGAAAATACTGTCAGAAGAGAACTACACTTTAACTCCCTTCACGACCCCTACCAACAGTGCTGTTATATTCTAGAGCACTACTTGTCAAACTGTTCTGCAGCAGTAACTTCTTTATTTTATAAATCAAGGTATCAGGTAAGACTGGGGAGAAAAGGGAGTTTCCCTATTCTATTTTTTTAACTGTAAAACCACTATCTAGATGACAAGAAACTGAACAGTATTTTATTAACACTAAGATTAATGTTCTTGGACAAGCCACATGGCTGCAGGTTGTTCAGAGGTGCTGCCGCAGGCTGAACATGTCCTTCCTTTCCTAGAGCTGCCGACCTATCCTGCTGCTTGGGTGCTGGTGAATTCCTGCCTGGTGGCCCAGCCAAAACCACATCACTCTGCTACCTTAACAGGAAATACACTGGCATTGCAGAGAAGCTCAATGTGAAGCTCCGGCACTATTCTGAGAGCCTTTTAGGTGTCCCCATTGCATATAACATGAAAGTTGTGGTGAACTGGGAGATATTTATGATTATCAAGAACGCATTAATCTTAACATTGAAGCAGATTTTGTTATTTTCTGCCCTGAACCAGGGTAAAAGGTTATAGTACAGTTAACAGTGTCTTCTAGTCAGACTGGCTATTTTGTACAAAAATATTTTAATACGTCCATCCCTAAATCTGAGATGTCAGCCGAGCAGTGGCAGGCTGTGGAGATAAATGTGGGTGATGAACCAGAATATGAAGTGTTTCATCTAGATTAAGATGCTGCTGAAATATTCTGCATTTAGGGAAAACAATCACTAGTTTACAATCCAAGAGCTCTGAAGTTTCTGATAAACCAGCACTGAAGAAGCTTTTGAAAAACTTCCAAAGAAGAAAAAGAGAAATCAGAAAGACCCAGAGATGAATGAAGTGGATGATGGTACCAGAAGCTAGCAAATTTTGCAGATGTCACCCCAAAGGAAGAGTTAGACTTACAGATTATTACTAATGTGAATAGCCTCTGGGAAGATGAACCAAAGGAGGAGAAACAGAAAAACCATCAGGACCAGGACCTTGTTTTCCAATGCAGTGACTCCAGCGGTTATCAAAGTGACCATAAAACAAAGAAAAAAAAAAAGAAAGAAACACAGTGAAGAAGCTAAATTTACCCCACTTTTGGAATGCTCGCCTAAACAGAAAATAAAAAAGTAATCTTCTTTAGGGAGTTTTAAATATGATTCAGTTTTTAAAATATTGACTTATACACAATGGATGAATAAATGTTTTGAATGATATAGAATGCTAGTGTACATCAGCAGTTTACAAAACAGGGAACACTTGATAAGGAGTTGGATTTTTTTTTGTGCAAAAATTACAAAACTGACAATAAATTAATCTGGAGAATTCCAGTATTATTAAAGTGCCATTTTACTGTATATAGAATAAAAAAGTAAGAGCTGCTGTCACTCTCAACTCTTCCATCTTTCCAGGTTTTATACTACATAAAGTTATTCCTATAATCTTAAGACTATCAAAATGACATTATAATACAATATTATATCATTAAAACATAAGTATAGGTTTTTAATTTTATTTGAAACAGATTTCACCTTTAATCATTACATGCCATTTCATTACATGCCATTTCATTTCATTTTTTAATTAAAAAAAATTTTTTTTTTTTTTGAGACAGTCTCATTCCGTCACCCAGATTGCAGTGGTGCAACCTTGGATCACTGCAATCTCAACTTCCCAGGCTCAGGTGATCCTCTCATCTCAGCCTCCTGGGTAGCTGGGACTACAGGTGTGCACCACCACGCCCAGCTAATATTTTGTATTTTTTATAGAGATGAGGTTTTGCCATGTTGCCCAGGCTGGTCTCAAACACCTGGGCTCAAGTAAGCCACCTGCCTTGGCCTCCCAAAGTGCTGGGATTACAGGTATGAGTCACCATGCCTGGTCCTATTTTATTTTGCATTTTGAAAAACTCAGGGCATTTCTTGGTATTAGGTTTTCCTTTATCATGACTACTATAGTACTTCTATTGTTTAACTTAGAATGGTTAAACATTCTAAAGAATGCTTAATTAGTCTCCAGGGTGCTAATGAACCATGCCACTCACTGACTCCTGGGGAACAATACTCACTATTCTTTCCCACCAGGTGCATATGTATTGTTTTCTTTTTTCTTTAAGTCTAAGAGGTTGATGAAAAGAGCTGTTCTCTTGTTACTTGTCCATTTGTGCCTCTACCATTCTGATTCTGGTGTGTCTTCGAGGAGGAGTCAGATGAAGGTAAGATAAATGTGATTCTGACTACTGGGAAATTTCCTGATTACTTTTTAATGATTGGGGTAGGCTATCATAAATTGTTCTAAAGAGAAAAACAGCTGTTCACTGCTTTCACTGAGAAAATGTAGCAAACAAGGTGGATGCAGTTCCTTCCCTCATACGGTATCATAGGGGAAACAGTACACAGTAAAAGAGACTACAGAAAATTAGTAATTGTGCTAAGTGCTATGAAGAAAAAGAGACTGCCCATTCACAGTTACCTTTGTTAGTATTTGCAAACAGATAAATGGTTGAATTGAACTCTCCATATCAGGCATTTTTGTTGCCATTTACCTAGTACTAGACATAGTGCTAATCTCATAGTTTAATGTTCAATAATAAGTACGTTTCGCTAGTGGTATATCTTGATTTAAATCTAGGTGATAGGATATAGAGGTTGGAGAGTGGCAGACATTCACACTGGTTTACAAGTAGATGTGCCAGACAATGAAAGGGTGCAAACCAGTATATTTCATTACAATTGAGATTCATGTGAGTATACAGCCCTTGAAATGTTAACTAGTCCAAGCTGACATATGCCATCAGTATAAAATACATACCAGACTTTAAAGATGTACAAAAAAAGACTGTAAACTATGTCAACTTTTATGCTGGTGAAATTACAACATTTTTGGTATAGTGGGTTAAATAATTTTTAAAAACTAATGTTATTTTATGACGGAACATTTTGGATCTACTCCTCTTAAATGTATTAATAACTAACAATTACTCTGTAATTCTAGCACCATAATAAGCAAAGTACTCAGCAAACATTATGCCTTAATCACAACAGCTTTAAGCAGATATTATTACCTCTAGTCTATATGTAAGAACAGAGATTAAAACAAAACAAAACAAAACAAAAATCACAACCCTGAAGTCCTTCAGGAAGTGCCAGAGTTGGAATTCAAATCATAGTTCAAATCTGTTCTTTTAGTTACTATATAATCCCAGCTTCTCTCTCATCCCCAGCCTCTCAAATTCTAGTTTAAAATTTTGGACAAAGGAAAGGTTTCAACTATAAACCTTATAAACTAATCTTCTCCTGGTACATTCACTCCCATCAACTAACTCCAAACCCTCCACCAAACACATGCAAAAGGATCTTTTATAAATTATTATAAAGTCTAATCCTACTTTCTTTAAAATGTAGGCTTCAAACAAATTAATAAATCAGTAATTTAATGTTATTTTTAAAAGTGATAATCATGGGCAATTTGAAAACAGTGGAATTATTAATGTTTTAAAATTATGCTAGGTCATATCATACATAAAACATCCAAAGTGTTTCCAAAGTAGTCTAAGTGTAAATGAAAGTGTTACTTTATATTACAACAATCATTTAAAATAATTATGGCTTTCATCAATTCTAATAACAACCACAAAAGGTCCCCAGTTCAAGGAATGAAACAAAGAAAAGAAACAAAGAAACAAAGAAAACTACAAAGAAACAAAGAAACAAGGAAAAGCTACAAGTGGCATGCCAAGGTCACAATAAACAATATGTGAAAAAACCAACATCCTTAGAATCCCAAGGTTTTAATTCACAGTATCTAATGGGCTGTCAAGTAAACTATATATGAAAGACAAAATCTAGGATGTAGTTTCTTTTGGTCAAGTAAAACAAGACCTATAAAGAATGGTTTTCATGGAATAAAAAACCCACACCACAAATATTTTCATTCTATTATAGGTAAATCCTCAAAGGTCTTTTGGTGTTGAAAATAATTTCTCCTTAGGCAGAATTTGCAGTATCAGGTAATCTTTTCAAAAATATTTCATAAGCAAGTCACAATACTGGATATACTGATCAATTTATTGCCAACATACTCAACTTCACTTACTAGGGTTAATTCTTAATTACTAAAAAAGCAGTTTTATGACACATGCATTCAGAAATGCTTTCTACAAAATATCTTCATGCTGATGAACTTCATGGTCAGTTTGAGGATATAAATTTTATTGACAATGTCATTTTATGCAATGTGCACTACCCTATTTTAGGGAGGCAATTAAAAAAAATCCCAAGCCAAGGTTTAAAATAAGATTATACAAATATGAATAGGTTAAGTCATGGAATAAATCACCAGATTCAAACTACTTAAGTATCAGGCTTTTATGTTTTAGTCTCCTAAAATAATATAATAATCTTGTAGAAGTTTTGTTTTTTTAAAAATAAAAATTTGCATTATTTCAGAATATAAATTGACAATGCTTGAGTTATCGTATAATGTTTTAAGTTTTATGTATAGTGAAATCTATCACATTTGCAAAAAGTAGGGAAAGATCAGCAATACATGCATATGTTCATATAGAAAAATGCAAAATGTAAACTATTTTGAGTATATACAAATTCTAGGCTGGGCACAGTGGCTCACGCCTGTAATCCCAGCACTGTGGGAGTCTGAGATGGGCGAACTGCTTGAGCCCAGGAGATCAAGACCAGTCTGGGCAACATGGCAAAACCCTGTCTCCACTAAAATTACCAAAAATTAGCTGGGCATGGTAGCGCACATCTGTAGTCCCAGCTATCCAAGAGGCTGAGGTGGGAAGATCGCTTGAGCCCGGGAGATGGACGCTGAAGTGAGCTCTGATGGCGTCACTGCATTCCAGCCTGGGTGACAGTGAGACCCTGTCTCAAAACAAAACAAAACAAAAAAAACAACTAAATGCTAATGGCTCATCTTTTAAAAGTAGCATAATCATTCCTATTTACCGGAAATAATTTTCTCAATATCACAAATAACTACTTCAATTAACTTTGGTAAATCAAAATTAGTGCTAGACTTAGATTATTTGTATCAAATAGTTGATATAATAGCTTTCTGATTATCTGTATAACACTGTCTGCAATGAGGAACCAAGCCAATTGTTAATTACGGGGGTCCCTCAGTATCCATGGGTTCCGTACCCATAGATTCAACAAACTTCGATGGAAAATAACATTTTAAAAAAAAAGCAGGCCGGGCGCAGTGGCTCACACCTGTAATCCCAGCACTTTCGGAGGCTGAGGTGAGCAGATCACTTCAGGTCAGGAGTTCAAGACTAGCCTGGCCAATGTGGTGAAACCCCATCTTTACTAAAAATACAAAAATTAGCTGGGCATCATGGCGCACCTGTAATTGCAGTTGCTCGGCAGGCTGAGTCACGAGAATTGCTTGAACCCGGGAGGCGGAGGCTGCAGTGAGTCGAGATAGTGCCACTGCACTGCAGCCTGGGCAACAGAGCAAGACTCTGTCTCAAAAAAATAAAAATTAAAAAGAAAAGCAATAAAAAGTAACAATACAACAATAAAAATACAAATAAAAAACCAAAACCGTATAACAACTGTTTACATAGCATCTACAGAGAAAGTATTTGGGAGGATGTGCCAGGTTATATGCAAATACTATGCCACTTCATTTAAGGGACTTGAGCATCTGGGGATTTTGGAATCTACGGGGAGTCCTGGAGCCAATTCTCTATGAATACCGAGGGATGATCATACTATTTTTAAATTTAATTACCTCTTTCTAAATATAAAACCTGTTACTGGCCAGGAGCGGTGGCTCACACCTGTAATCCCAGCAATTTGGGAGGCTGAGGTGGGCGGATCACCTGAGGTCAGGAGTTCGGGACCAGCCTGGCGAACATGGTGAAACCCTGTCTCCACTAAAAATAGATAAATTAGCCAGACATGGTGGTGCGCGCCTGTAATCCCAGTTACTCGGGAGACTGAGGCAGGAGAATCACTTGAATCTGGGAGGCAGAGGCTGCAGTGAGCTAAGATAACGTCACTGCACTCCAGCCTGACAAGAGTGAAACTCGACCTCCAAAAAAACTATTACGAAGCTAATATATAACATCACCTCCTATATCAGGCATCAATAAGGATGCCAAATGTTCCACATGAAGACACTGTCCAGGTATTTGAAATTTTATTTTTTAAAGCACTGCTTAGTTTTAGCCATTTAACCATATGCCTCAGTCTTCCTAAACAATCACTTAATAAAATTTAACATTTCTTGATGACACTGGGTCATACTGAGCAAGTATTACATAGTAGTAATGATGAGTTCCTAGGAGGCAATTTGAATTAACTTGGACACTAAAACAAACTAAATGGTTCTTGAATCCTATGATCTCCTAGGTCTTCAGATTAAAGAATTCATCGTTAGTAAAGCATCTAACAGTGCCTGTTCTGAATACTGATTCCCTTTCTCTTCAATCTGGTTGGTCTTGCCTCTAACTCCAAGGTTTCACCCATTTGCAGATTATGGAAATTAGGTAACTGAATTTCCTAACTTGTAAGTAAAACAACGTTACTGATTTTGGACAATGACAGTCTGAGTGAGGATGGGTGCCTTCAGCCAAAGACAATGCAGAAGCTTCACTAAGAGTCCTTTTGGTTCTGCCTTTATAGGTAAAGAAAGGACTACACTCTGGATAATCACATTTAATTCTGAATGCCAGTTAGGTGGCATTTTCTGAATCAGCCAAGAATTCCTACACAATCTTAGTTCAAATTACTTTCTCAACCACTTAAAGAGCAGCAAAATATATCTGACAAACATAGCTTTCCTCAATCTCATAATTTCAAAAGTATTACAGGAAAACTAAATGTACAAACAGCAATGTTGTCATTAAAACAGAAGTTTTTTGTTTTTTGTTTTTAAGACAGCATTTCGTTTCACTCCTGTTGACCAGGCAGGAATGCAATGGCACGATCTTGGCTCACCGCAACCTCCGCTTCCCTAGTTCAAGCGATTCTCCTAGCTCAGCCTCCCAAGTAGCTGGGATTACAGGCATGTGCCACCAAGCCCAGCTAATTTTTGTATTTTTAGTAGAGGCGGGGTTTCACCGTGTTGGTCAGGCGGGTCTCAAACTCCTGACCTCAGGTGATCCACCTATCTCATCCTCCCAAAGTGCTGAGATTACAGGCATGAGCCACTGTGCCCGGCCTAAAACAGAAGATTCAAGAGTCAGCTTTACTTTAACTGAAAACAAAATGTACTGAGGGAAAAAAGATTTCAGGATTGCCTTCAGAAGTTTAGCTTTTGCAAGTTTTTCGCTGAAGTGACAGCAAATTTTTCCTATACCAATAGTACAGTGTCTGCCACAAATCAAGCACCAAGTAACTGCTAATGGAATAAATAAATGATTTTTCCTGCAGTTTATTTCCTAGTCTAAGGAAATAAATGGTAGTATTTTTACTATTAAAATAGTTTTCCAACACTACTACAATAAAACAGTATAACCTATTTCAGGAAAAGAGTCAAGTAACTCTTTAACAATAGAACACGGGAGACACAGGCAGCAAAATATACTCAATTTGAACCTGGATTCTAACCATATCCTAACTCTGGGACCTTGGGCAAATCAAAACTCAAAAGTGTTAATATTTGAGGACAAGTAAAGCTCTGAGAAAAAATCTCAAAGAAATACTTACGGAGAACTTACTACATCAAAGCATTGTACGTACAATGAAGGAATCCAAAATCTGAGGACATAAAGCATGCAATATAGAAACAAAAGGCAACAAATGCATACATATTTATGACTCATGTATACTTTCCTAAACAAAATTGACAAAGCTTGAAAAAATTTTCAAACACTGAAAATAAAGTTAAATCATACTGAAAAATCCATGCTATACAAGCAACATAACATAGTCAATGACAGAAGTCAGAAGTAACTCTCAGAGCAAGTGCAGACCAGAGAAGGGTATACTTGGAAAATACGTGATCACGCTGGGCTTTAAGGTACAAGTAGAGTTGAGAATGACTCAAAAACTACTTGTTTATGATGTCTTCCTTGTGCCAGACACTGTGCTGGGAGCCTTCACCAGTGTCTCTTACTACCCTCTATGGGTGGGTATTTATCATCCCTTACCTCAGCCTGATTTTTTCAAAGAAAGCATGACTTACAGAGCTAAACATTTCTCCCAGATTGTGGGAGAGCTCATAGTTGAACTCAAAGCCATTTGGCTTTCCACTATTGTAACACTGCAAAGTTATCTAAGCAGTCACAAAGGCAGTAAAATGAACAGATATGCTTGTGAGGAATTAATAAATTTAAATGGAGCAGAAAGTTCCTGCAGAATAATAAAAATGCTGAAAAAAGTAAACAATGAAGGAGGGAGAGCACTGGGTTCATGCTTAAGAGAAGATTTTTTCCTATGCATCAGTATTTCTCAAATCGGGTTCTGTGAACATAATATGTTGGGTTTCTAGCATTCACTTTAAGAAATGTAAAACTGTCCAGGTGACAGGGCTCCCGACTGTAATCCCAACAGTTTGGGAGGCCAAGGCAGGCAGATCACCTGAGGTCAGGAGTTTGAGATCAGCCTGGTCAACATGGTGAAACCCAGTCTCTACTAAAAATACAAAAACTAGCCGGGCTTGGTGGTGCCTGCCTGTAGTCCCAGCTACTCGGGAAGCTGAGGCGGGAGAATCGCTTAAACGTGGAGGCAGAGGTTGCAGTGAGCTGAGATCACGCCATTGCACTCCAGCCTGGGAGACTAGAGCGAAACTCTATGTCAAAAAAAAAAAAGAAATGTAAAACTGTATTTTAATTTTGATGCTTCTCCTAAATAAAAGAATGTTCTGGGCCAACTAGACTAAAAGACTAGCTTAAACATAGGAACTGCCTACTTTTTTACTTACTACTGAATTGAATCCCAGTGACCCTCTAAAATAGTATTTTTCAAACTGTGGGTTATGACCTATTGGTGGATTATAAAATCAAGAGCAACATTTTAAAATAAGTGAAAAACAGAATGTATCTCACATAGTAAAGATAAGTATTGTTTTGTGGTCATTTTGTTTCGGTGTGACAACTAAATGGTGAAGTAAAATAAAGTTATATCTTACACCAGGTTGAGTATCCCTTATCTGAAAAGGCTTGGGACCAGAAGTGTTTACCATTTCAGATTTGGAATGGTTAACCTGGATAAGCTGAGGTTAATAACTTGTAACTCTAACTGAGATCTACAGACTTACTCTCTTTGATTTCTGCAAACTGAAATTTGAGAAACACTGTTACAAGAGGTAGACTGCCACTGAGAAAGACAAAAGCAGGACTTTGGGGAATTTCACAAACTGAAAGGAATGTTAAAAGCAAGTTCATTGGGACGAGAACTAGGATGTCATTATTAGACTATACAAGGTAGAGATAATGTAACACAACAAATTCAGACCAGGTTTAATATCAAGGTAAAGAACCATGGTAAATAAAGAGGTCATTCTGGCCAGGTGAGGTGGCTTACTCCTGTAATCTCAGCACTTTGGGAGGCCGAGGCGGGCAGATCAAGAGGTCAGGAGTTGGAGACCAGCCTGGCTAACATGGTGAAACCCCGTCTCTAATAATACAAAAAAAAAAAAAAAAAAAATTAGATGGGCGTGGTGGCGCATGCCTGTAGTCCCACCTACTTGGGAGGTGGAGGCAGAAGAATCGATTGAACTGGGAGGCAGAGGTTGCAGTAAGTCGAGATCACCCCACTGCACTCCAGCCTGGGAGACAGAGCGAGACTCCATATCAAAAAAAAAAAAAGAGGTCATTCCACAAATCTTCTAAAGTCTCAGTGATGGGGTGGGGATGCCTCTCTTCTATTTAGAGATTGAGATCAGAAAGCAGGAATGGGAGCCACTTTTGCAAATCGAAGGGACAGTCAGATGTGGTTAGAGAAGATGAGTGACAAAAAAGAAAGCAGAGGCAGTGCTACTGAAAGGAAAAAAATTAAATGTGTCTTATAAAAGTGCCTCACACTACAGTAGGAAATAAAGGGAAAAGGGACATGCGGTAGAGTGTTATAGAAACGGTCGCTAAAGAATCACATCTCCCTGTACCCATAGCATGTGTGGTCCCCTTCCCACAAGGCGGCTGAGCTTGACCACTTAATTGGCAGTAGCTAACGGGACATCATTATAAATATGACACCAGGAGGGGCATACAAAGTAAAGCATGTGTGGAAAATAACTTACTCTCTTGATGCTATGTAAAGAAATCCAGGCTACCTTACTAGAGAAGGCTAAGAATAGAGAAATGAGCCAGCCCAAGTGAAGCCTTTAGATCAGCCTGTCTGACAACCACCAGACATATGAATGAAACCATCTGGGACTATTTAGCCCCAGAAAACCTGAGAGCTGACTGCAGAAAGACTCAGCAGACCCACTGACTTGTGAACAGTAATAAAAATGGCTGTTCTTTTAAAGGTACTAAGTTTTTGGATAGTTCGTAACATGACAATAATGGATACAGGATACCTGGGGGGTCAGGGTGGGGGAAACAAGGGTTGTAACATTCTGAATTTAACTTTTATTTCAATGCCTCAAACTCAGAAAGATGAGTCTTTAGGCCATGTAACCATAAATCTACGCTTATAAGATTAATCAAAACTTCTTGGCTTGGCATCCTAAAGTCTTAGTCTGGTTTTAATCTATCCTTTCAATCCTATCACTTGACATTTTTTCCAAAAATGCCAGTTTGAATAGTTGGTCCATTTATCTGAGCTTTTATTCTCATCCCTCCCACTTCTCTTTGGTTATCCAAAATCCTTCAAGATCCAATGTAAATAGTGTTTTCCTTTCCTCTTCAATTTTCGGCTAAAATAATTTCAAGATGCTCTACTTCTCTTAATCCATACTTACTACACCGCTAGATGCCTTACTAATACTGTCACTTAACAATAAGAGGTCCACTCCATAATTCTCCATAGCTACCTTAGTGTTCCCACATAAGAGCAATTTAAACATCTGATTAGAATAAATCAAAAGATACATGTAACTAAAATGTATGTGGGTTTTTTTGAGGGTTTTTTTTTTTTTTTTGGTTTTTTTTTGAGGCGGAGTCTCGATCTGTCACCCAGGCTGGAGTGCAGTGGCGCCATCTTGGCTCACTGCAAGCTCCGCCTCCCGGGTTCACACCATTCTCCGGCCTCAGCCTCCCAAGTAGCTGGGACAACAGGCGCCCGCCACCACACCCAGCTAGTTTTTTGTATTTTTAGTAGAGACGGGGTTTCACCATGTTAGCCAGGATGGTCTCCATCTCCTGACTTCATGATCTGCCTGCCTTGGCCTCCCAAAGTGCTAGGATTACAGGCTTGAGCCACTGTGCCCAGCCCTATGTATGTAACTGAATTTTAACAAATCTTCTTAGCTGAACATATATACTTAGAAACCTTTAGTCTTTCTTTTTTTAATGTAAGTCAAGGGGGAAAAGGTAACATTTTTATTTTGAGATACATTGTGCAACTGCCAATGCCAAAAGAAAAACAATGAATCAGGAGGCTCTCCTGGAAAATAACACATTGTTAAACGTTGCAGTGTATGTATGCTGGGAAACATATTAATGAAAGCAAACTTTCCATTTTACAACTATATGAGGATACTCACATTGATTGGTTAATTTTATAAACTGAATTTGTCTGTAGGAGTTGGGAAAAATAATGTAACCTCTCATCTTTGACAGAATCTCAAGAAAGTAAGTAGAGCAGCAGTTTAGTCAAAAACCTATGAAAATCCTCTTTGGCAGGTTAGTAAATGTTATGAAGTACAGCTGCAGAATAAATCTTCTCTTCCCTCATTTTAATTTAGGACCAAAAAGGATAAGAAGGGGGCAAGCAAAGCTTAGTTTTGCTAAAACTGATATAAGCATACTCTGCAAAGTAGAATTTATTATCTCTAACATGCAATCATACTAATTATGAATATTTAAAAAGTTATTTCCTATGAGCACTATCTAAACTTCTAAAAGTTTAAATGAGTTATTGCTCCCTCAATACCTAAAGTAATTATCACTAATTAACAAGCAAGCTATCTTTTCTTCTGATTTGAAGTGTCCTACAAATTAAGATAGCCTCTAATAGTCAAAAAGAAAGTCTAATTTTTAAGGAAAATGCTTAGTTTCAAAGATCTTGCAGTTATAATGTAACATGTATATAAACAAAAGAATCAACGTGTATCAAACTGATGAGACATAAAATACACAAAGAAATGTCCTAAATATGTAATCTAAATATTCTGTAGCTCTAACAGTTTTAATTTGGTTTTTATTTCTTATACCAATCAGGCACCAATAATGGCTAATAAAGGTAATCAAGACTAGCTCAAATAGTACCTCCTCAGTAAAGCCTTCCCTGATACCCCAGCCTGAAGTGCTTACTACCTACTTTGAACTCTTTAAGTTGCTATACATAAAATTAACTTACTCTCCTAAATATCCACTGATAACGAACTGATTAATTAGACCCAGCCATAAACTAGAATTACTATATACTATAAAACGGAAAGCCATAAACTTACATGAGCAGCTATGGAATGAGCTAGAAGATGCTTTTGGGGGGAGGGAAAGCAAGATGCAGTGTAGTTATCTTTATTTTCTTGAAAAGAGCAAACTAGTTCTGGAAACCATTAGGGGATTTGTCTTTGTGGAAATGAGACCGGAACTCTAGAATGGGAAAAAGATCAAGTTTTCATTGTATGCCCTTT
Organism: Hylobates moloch; assembly: GCF_009828535.3. NCBI lineage: Eukaryota > Metazoa > Chordata > Mammalia > Primates > Hylobatidae > Hylobates > Hylobates moloch. The sequence goes on along the minus strand of NW_026652277.1, from coordinate 104,832,119 downwards.
CTCAGGGTGAATTTTAAAAAAATCATTTCAACTAGTACATTTTCAATTTAAAACAAAACAAAACAAAACAACAAAAAAGCAAAACTAGGCTGGGTGCAGTGGCTCACGTCTATAGTCCCAGCACTTTGGGAAACCAAGGTGAGAGGACTGCTTGAGCACAGGAGTTTGAGACCAACCTGGGCAATGTAGGGAGATCCTGTCTCCACAAAAAATTTTAAAGTTAGTCAGGCATGTTGATGTGTACCTGTGGTCCCAGCTACTCAGCAGGCTGAGGCAGGAGGATCGCTTAAGCCCAGTTGGGCAAGGATGCAGTGAGCCGTGACTGTGTCACTGCACTCCCACCTGGGTGACAGAGTGGAGACCCTGTCTCAAAAAATAAATAAATAAATAAAAATGAAGCAAAACAAATTTGTTAATACACTGCCTTTTGACATCTTTTCAGCTGTCATTCTGAAGTGATATTTAAATATTATCTTACTAATTTATATCCCACTAGCTGCCCGTATCTTTTATCTCCTATAACATCTAAACCTAGGTCCTTGCATATAAATGCCTTCTTAAAAGTACAGAATTTATTATATCGAAATGTGAAATCTTTAATCAGGATAATTATGCTGAATTTGCTACCCTCTTTAACCTAGTAAAAGCTGTTTTACTAACTGTTTAAGTAATTGCTTGTAATTTCTGCTAAGAAAGTAAAAAGTTTCTTGATCTCTCATGGTCAGTATAAAGTACACTTAAATATTGTTGAATATCATTTACCTGGAACTGTTCCAAATAAAGTATATTTCTGAAGCTTAACTATCTCAATATGAAAAGAGCATAAGGACTAAAAAAAAAAACTTCTAAATATACTATTTTTCTTTCTGTTCAATGTTTCTGAAAAGGGTACTTAGAGCAATTATGTTTTCATTTGTTGGGACGGTCCTGATCACTTCAGAAAATTTAGCATTCAAGGTCATGGGCACTAAATGCCAGTACCACATCCCTAGTCATAGCAACATCCAAAAACCTGATCCCACATATTTCTAAGTGCTCTTGAAGAGAGAACTGGAGGTAGGGAAAGTACCATGCCCAGTTGAGAAGCACTGCTTATATGAATTAAAATAATATATATATATATACACACACACATACACACAATCAATTATATATATATACACACACACACCGTATATAAGTATACACACACATCATATATATGTATATATACACACAAACACTTTTTTTTATTAGAGTCTCCTGTATCTTATATCCTTTGTAACACCTAAACCTAGGTCCTTGCATATATATATATATATGTGTGTGTGTGTGTGCATATATATATACACACACACGTATGTATGTATACACATACACACACGACTGTAATTCAACCCTTTAAAACAACTGTCAGCCACCAGATCACTACTGATCAATGGTCAGTAACAGTTACAATCAACCAGTCAGCCAGTCCAGTATATAGTGCTGTCAGCAAATATCATACTCCAACAAATCAACTATTAAAATGGCCAATTTTTCCAACGAACTATTATTTTAAAATCCCTTTAGAACAACTTCTCTGTTGGAATGCTTCTTTTAAAACTCCCAAATAACCTCCCTCTTTACTGTACTCATCTCAGTGATAAAATATATAAATCATAGTTTACTACAATTACCTGTCTACCTTCCTCCAGAGACTATAAACTCTTTGAAGCCAGGGACCATGATCATCCTTGCCTAGCCTGTATACAGTAGATGTTCAACAGAAATGTTGAATGAGTGACTACTGGCCTGGTCTAATACAATTAACTAGTCTAAAAGGTTCCAATTATAACCAATTTTTGTACAATAAATACAGTAATAATCCTAAAACAAGTAAATGCAAGAAATTACTTCTGGTTATTCTATATACTTATTCTAAGTCAATTTTAAGAAAATGAGTGGTTATATTGCCCATATTAAAGCTAACTTTGAAAAGATACAAGGAAATTTAAGAGCTGGGCATGGTGATGTATGCCTGAGGTCTCAGCTACTTAGAAGGCTGAGACAGGGCCGGGCGTGGTGGCTCATGCCTGTAATCCTAGCACTTTGGGAGGCCGAGGGGGGCGGAACCAGCCTGACCAACAAGGAGAAACCCTGTCTCTAGTAAAAACACAAAATTAGACGGGCATGGTGGCACATGCCTGTAATCCCAGCTACTCGGGAGGCTGAGGCAGGAGAATTGCCTGAACCCGAGAGGTGCAGGTTGCAGTGAGCCCAGATTGCGCCATTGCACACCAGCCTGCGTGACAGAGTTAAACTCCATCTCAAAAAAAGAAAGAAAGCTGAGACAGAAGGATCACTTGAGCCTAAGAGTTTGAGGTTGTAGCGTGCTATGATCATACCTGGGCAATACAGCAAGACCCCATCCCTCAGAAATAAAATAAAATATATAAAAAATTTAAAATTTATGACATGCGCTCTACTATGCCCATCCTCTACTTACTCTTCCCTCCTCCCACTTAAGCTTTAAGCAAATTCTCATTTAAATAAGCAAAGGCGGGGGCGGGGGGGGGGGGGGGCTTATTTCCAGAACTGTTAATAAGAAAAACGTTTAATGCCTTTCGTTTCTATTTTGCTACTCAGAATTCAAAAAATCTATTAATCTCCTACCTCACTCAAAAATAAAAATCTATAAACTAGGGATCATAAGCAACTCCTATTTCTGTGGGTTTCACCACATTCTCCAGAAACTGAACTTTTGCTCATAAAAATTACATAGCATGTAAACTAAGTCATTTTTTAAAGTAAGTGCAAAACTAAGGGTTACACAAGCACTGAGCATCAACACTGACAGAATATTAATTCTGAAGCCCATTAACGTTGACAAACGTTTATTCATCTTTGCCTTCTTGAAGCGTGTGCCTATCCCAGTTTTACAGGAAAAGCTTAAATAGAAAAAGTTAAATAATAATCTCAAGGTTAGAAACTAAAACATAATTTCTAGCTCCTAGTATCCCTGGTACTATATTTAGATTGCACCAATAAATTCTATAATTGTTAACCATTGCTTCACTCAACTTGGTATCAAAATGCTAGGTAATAATTGCTAAGATACAATTTTATTTTTTTGAGGCAGAATCTTGCTCTGTCACCCGGGCTGGAGTGTGCACAGTGCACCATCTCTGCTCACTGCAACCTCTGCCTCCCGGGTTCAAATGATCCTCCCATCTCAGCCTCCTGAGTAGCTGGGACTACAGGCACTCGCCACAGAGCCTGGCTAATTTTTTTGTTTTGTTTTGTTTTTTGTATTTTTTGTAGAGAAGGGGCCATGCCATGTTGCCCAGGCTCAAGCGATCGCCCAACTCGGCCTCCCAAACTGCTGGTATTACAGGTGTGAGCCACCTCCACCCCTGTAAATAAACATAAATAAACAATTGTTTCAAGTTACCTCCACTTGACAAGATCACTAACATAAATAGGTTACCTGAAAAACAAAACAAAAAACCTCACCTCAGAAAATGTTCCAGAGGAAATCAGACACACTCTGTATCGTTTCAAATGGAGACTCCTTTTAAGCATATTTAAATTATTCTGAGATTACAGTGTATGAGATATTCTATAATTTTTGAAATCCACAAATCCAGCATTCGTTTCATTAGTGTTTGATGTTTTTGTCAGTAGCATCAATAACAATTTATGTGGTAAGACTAATCACTTAATGAAACTAATATAGGAAATTACTTTCATTCTGATTTTTAAAATGCTGTTTCACTCATTAAAAAACTCAAGTCTGGCGGGGCGCAGTGGCTCACACCTGTAATCCCAGCACTTTGGGAAACAGAGGCAGGTGGATCACCTGAGGTCAGCAGTTCGAGACCAGCAGTTCGAGACCAGCCTGGCCAACATACAGTGAAACCCCAAACCTCATCTCTACCAAAAACACAAAAATTAGCTGGGCTTGGTGGCACACGCCTGTAGTCCCAGCTACTTGGGAAGCTGAGGCAGGAAAATCGCTTGAACCCAGGAGATGGAGGTTGCAGTGAGCTGAGATCGCACCACTGCACTCCAGCCCGGGTGACAGAGCAAGACTCCTCTCTCAAATAAATCAATAAATAATCTTTAAGTGATAACTTTACAATGTCACACACTCACAAAAAGGGTGGGGGGAGTCCAGCTTGCATGAGATTCTATTTTCCCAGAATTATTAATCCTGCTTATAAATATTTCTGACAAAAAAGAATTTACAGTAATTAGCCTTAAAACTATCAGTAGACACTATTAGGGGAAAATGTCTTTCAGCAAAGCTAGACTTTAATAGTTTTCACTGATTATTATATAAAAACTGATTCGACTTACAAATGAAATACTTCCTATTATGGGTGCCTTAGAGAAATTTTTTTATCTCTAAAATAAATCTTTAAAGACCAATTAAGAATGAGTGGGTACTGCAAGGTAGAGAAACTGAGAAATTTCAACAATTTTTTAATATTAGAATTCAAAGGAATGAGACTTTAATTTTGCCACAGGTACTCACCAGACCTGTTTACCTAAGTAGGGAGCTTTCACATTGCACATCCTCCTAGACGTCACCACTTGATCTCACAGTTTTTAAGATTATGAACAGCCATCAAATAATTTGTGACAATAAAGTGCATATAGCAACGGAAATTCTTTTGTATGTGATCACGTATCCCCGACATAATAAAGGAAATATTTCAATATTTGGAAGCTAAAAAATAAGTGAAAATGTAATCTACTCAGCTAAAATGGTCAACCATTGTTCTACGTTTAGACCAATATTTTTCCAAAACGAATTCTCTGTAACGATACACTCACAAGTTAACTCTAAATATGACCTGTGTAAATTGTGTCTTCTTTTTCCTCCTCAAGACAATCAAATCAAAGTCTTCACCAGAGCCAGCAACACTACCTTGAAATTTCAATCCTAAGTGTAAGGCTCGTAATGAAGTCCAAATGTAGTCCCAAACTCTCCGATTTCATCATGGATGAAATGATTTTCGTCATTAGCAAACAGTGTTATTAACATTCCAAATTCTGGTTAGAATGCAGTCACTGGTGAGCAGTGTCCCTGGGCAAGCAAAGAAAAGATTTGAAACTACCTAAAGCAGAGATCCACATGAACCTCAGTCTTCTCCCACTTCATCAGGAAGCCAAATAGGAAGGACTCCAAGAAACAGGGGTGAGGGGGTGATCGGGAGAGAAAGGATAGCGGAAATCATACTCCTCGAAGGGTGAAAGCTAATGAGAAACGGACTCTGGAAAAGCCGCCCCAAAAGGACATTCAACCTGAGACAGATGTATAGGGACAGCTCCTCTACACTAAGGAGATAAGTGGTGCACCAAGCAAGCAAGTATGGGCAGGAGGGGACAACCTCCGCCAAGCACCTCCTCCCGAACGTCTAGCTCAACTAGAAGGGGTCGGAGGGGACTGCTCCTCCGAACATCAACAAAGGCCCCTTCAGTCCTAAGGCGAAACTCGAACAACAAAGGCCCGGAGACAGCCAGGACAGGGCCAGGGCTGGGGGCGGGACGGATGAAAGCAGGGGAAGGCAAAGGAATCAAACCAGTGGGGGCGGAGGCCCGTCGGAGTGGGAAGCAGAGGCGCAGAGGCGGGAGGCGCGGTAATCCCCAGTGCACAATAAGAGGAGGACGAGGAAGAGAACCTGGCCTCCATTCTCCTCCTACTCTCTCCAATCCGCACCGTCTACATTTCCTCAGCCGCGGGGACCGCGCAGTCCCGAGTTCAGGGAAGGAAAGGGGAGGGGGGATTTTCCGCCTTGACCACAACTCCCTTCCCCCAGCCAGGAGCTGCAGACGACAACAACCGCCACAACTGCAGCCACACAAAGGCGCCTTCCTTCTACTCCCGCTCCCACCCGGGCGGAGGCGCCGATGATGCCAAGGAAGCTGCGACCACCTCTCGGCCGCCTGGCGCTCGCTCGCCCTCTTCCCCCTCTAGCTGGGGAAAGGGGGAGGGGACCACCGGGCGCCCTCACCTGGCACAGCTGCTGACAGTAGTCGGTGGCCGCTTCCACGGCCGGTACCCGGCTCTCCCGCAGCTGTCGCTCCAGCTCCTGGAGCCGCTCGCCCAGGCGCTGCAGCTCCGCGACGCAGCCGCCTTCGCCGCGACTCAACCTCTCCTGCTCGGCCTCTTCGTCCGCCATCTTCACACCCCGCTCCGTCGCGTACGCACCTGGGTCACGTGATAACACAATGCCACGTTCGGCGGGGTCACGTGCCGGGCGCGCTTGCACGGCGCCGAGCACGTACAAAGGACCCGATGGGGAAGATATGGGGGTGGGGAGAGTGGCGCGAGAGAGCCCGAGGGAGGTGAAGGCAAGGGGAAAGGAGAAGGGCGGGGTTGGGGCGGTGCGGAAAACCGCGGTTTACTTACTCCGAGCGGGAAGTAGGCAGCAGCGGCCGAAAGGGGCGGGCTGGTGAAGGCCTGCTCTCGGTCACGTGGGCGCTGCGACGGGAAAAAGCCTGGGGAGGGGCGACCCTCTCCGGCGTCCCGATCCCGGCGTGGCTTTCCCCAGTCCACGAAGTCTTCTACGGACATATCCTCCTGTTCCCCAAGAGGATGGCACAGGGAGAGTTCTGAGTGGTCTCGGGCAATGGCTGCATTTGCTGTTGGCCTGTAAGCAGGCCAGAAGCAGAGGAAGAGAGAGAAGGTAAAACCCGCCCATGGACCGCAAGCGTGAGAGCCAAGGCAGGACTATGAACTGTCAAAATTGTCTCTGACTTCTCACCAGGCCAGAGAGGAGGGATCTAGTGCGTGAGGTACCAGATCTCGTCTCACTTGACTCTCCTCCTCTTCAGCACCAAGAACGCCTGTCCCCCTGGAAACACATTCTCTAGGGGGTGGAGGCAACAAAGGAAAAGAACAATTGGGTCAGAGCAGAATGAGGTTCAATCCTCAGTCTGGAGAACGGAGCAAATTCATGAAAAGCGTAGTTTAAAAGAAGTCACAATATGAACAGACCAGATGACTTTTAAACCATGAAAACATTTCTAGAGTAAGTGATAACTAACTACTCTGTTTCACCGTGATTTAGACTGTGCTACACTCTACAGAAATCACCAACAATGAAAACAGGCTATATATGAAAGCTATTGAAAAGAAAGTAGGTCAAGGAGAAAAAAAACACCAATAAGGACTCCATTAAAAATCATAACGGAGGAGAGGAAATTGATGCTAAAATAAAACAATGTCGAGAATTATTATAAATATCTACAGCATTTTTTTCCCTAATGCTACAAATAGAGATAGCATTCTGAACCACATTTTACTTACAAGCTGAAAGGAATTAATACTTGGCACTTGAACAAAAGAGTAGAAGAGGTGCTACAAAAATCGAAGAGCTTAACCTTAAAGTTCTTAATAAAACTAATTTTTTTTACCGTTAGAGCATTAGACAAAAGACCTATCTGTCTTGCAACTGAATAGTCTACAGAAATTTAGAAACAATGATATTGATAAGGCACCCAGTCTTTTCATTTACTCTGGGTGAAGTATATTTTTCTAGTACAAGCATCTAAAAAATAATTCCCATTGTGGGCAGTGTCCTCTTCAAGAGATTTCTAGTAATTAATGGAAAGTGTTCTACATACTATGTTGTCCAGAATAAATGTTTTATAACGCATCAGTGATGGTGATGTTTTTAAAGCGCATTATATAAGGTGACCAGGCGCAGTTAAACCCCTTATGAAAAACAGTATCAGTTAATATTACATATTAACAAGGTAGAATCTTCAAATGTTTAATCTTCAAATGTTTACTCATGGAAGAGACTGGGAAGTACATTGAAAGGCTGAGAAGAGAGGATATAATAGTATCACTGAGTTGAAAAAGCAACAATTAAGGCAGCTAATGATTTTTAATATTTGCAGTTCACTTTCCCAAGTTAACTATTTTAGATACCCAAACCAGGTTTCACCAGTTTATGTTATCTTAGGATTCCAGTGAAAAAATGCAAAAAGGGAAATATGAGATTAGCCAAATGTACCCGTAAATCCAAGGACTGGTAAGGTATCACAGGTTAGCAACCTCATTTCCACTTCAAGTATAATGGTTTACACCACACCTAATCTATAGAAAGGAAGAAAAAATGGGGGTTGAGGGGTGGGAGACATATATATCCAGATATTGATTTTTTAAGAGAATTGCCTGATAATGTAGGTCATTCCTACCTCTTGCACATAACAACCCTAAAACTATGGAGACTTGATTAGCAAATTGATTCTGAGCACCATTACTATCTGGTAAATGTCCATCAGCATGGATGGCCATGTCTTTTACTTTTATTTGGTATCTGTGAACCCTATCTCCACATTCCTCCATTTCTTCTCCTTTGCACACACATAGAAATATTTAGAGCCTACAGGAAATGTAAGGATTGGGGGTGAGTGGTGTAATTAACACTCATTTATTGTGTACTTGATATTTGCAGGCACTACTTGGTTTGGGACAAGCCAGAGGCGAATAAAAGCTCTTCCTGCCTTGAAGAAGCTTACAGTTTTGTGGGAAAATGATCTGCAATGGGAATACATACGATATGACAAATGTTCTATTATGAAAATGCATGCCTGTATTCAACTTAGAACATCAAAGTAATCTAAGATACTAACAAGAATGTCCAACGAATCTCTACAGAAGTGCAGGCTTTTTTTTTTTTTAATTAAATGAGAAGGATTGAAAATATATCCCGTGACAGGTCAACCTTGTCTTGGAAATCTCAGAAATCTCAATCTTATCCATAGAAAAGGCATGACTTCTGTGCTTATGTCCATTTGTTCTTTAAATACCAAACTGTCAGCTCATAGGAACCATTTACACACACACACTGACACACACACAAACACGCACGCCCCTACTTACTGAGATGTTCCTGGGGAAATTCGAAGACCTGTTCCATTGAGAAAACAAGAATAAGCCCCTGGGGCAAAAGACTCCGCGTCTCTGGGGAACTCAGTATCCGCGCCGCGAGCACCCATGCCCATTTTGAACACAACGCGACTGCTATGGACGTGGTATAATCATATGGACCTTCACTCCCAAGAGACTCGATTTCAGAGAAAATCTGGGAGACAAATTTAGATCCCTACCCCCACCCACGCGATCAATAAAGCTGGGGAGACCTTTGGGGGAGGGGACAGATGTGCTTGCATCCGGGCCGTGCGTGCCTGCTTCACGGGTTTTCCGGGCAGCACCGGCCTGCACACGCCGGTGCACTCTTTTTCTGGAATTCTTGAAATAGCCAGGCCTGAGGACAGTAAGGGAGCTGGGTTGTGTCTGCTGCAGACAAGCGGCGCAAAGCCTGGGGGCCAAGCCAGGGATGCAGGGAGCGCGGCGTTAGCGGATGACGGATAGCTCAGGGCTAAGGCCTGGCAGGTCCTTCCTACCCCCGACCCAGTACACCCCGCAGCCCCGCCCTCGCCCCAGCACGCGAGGTGAAAGCTTGAGGCCCGGGGATGGCGGAGTGCGCGCGCCACTATCGGGGCGCTGTCTCTTCCCCTGCTCTCGCTCTGGGCCGCATAACAGAGAAGGTCCGCAGGCCTGGGGCCACGGAGGGCACCAGATCGGTCCGCTCTGCTCCGCTAACCCAGCCTGCGCCCCTCCACCCCGCCAAGGCCCTGCTGGGCGCTGCGCGGGTTGCTCGCGTCCTCTGTTGTCGCGGAGCCGCCGCCGCCGCCGCCCGCGAGCCAGCAACGCCGACAACCAGCAGCTGCAGGCCCGGCGTTTGCCGCCGCGGTTTTTCCACCCAGCACTGAGGATCAAGCCAGCTGTAGCTTGGCTGCGACTCCCTGCTTGGGAGCAGAGGCCGCCAGGGGCCCCCAGGCCGAGAGATTCTGGAGCCTTTCCAGGATGCGGCGGGGCGCGGGGCCTCCGGAAACCCACCCCGGGGCTGCTGGAGTCTGTCGTGCAGAGGCCGTGGCGCAGGCACTGCTGCCTGATTTCGAAGAGGCTCCATCAACCTACTCTCTTCCAAAGGGCTGGGCAGCCCAGCCACAGACAGGCAGCCTCTGGATCTCAGAAGTGAGGGACGGAGTCTATCCTGGGTTTGGTCCAGTAGAAACCCCCCACCCCCACCCCCAGAGTCTGGGAACCAGTGCTGTGCCCACAGATGCAAAGAGAAAGAGCATGGGTTAAAGCGCTATTGGGATCGGTTAGACACCACACTTTTCCAAGGAAGACATTTTCTTCGAGAGGAACAGCAAAAGGAGTCAATATGATGTTAAAAATATTAAGGCAGGTGCTGTGCCACATGTTGAAGTGATTCCAAAAGCAGAGAAAACATGGGACTCACATTTAAGAGGATTAATTGTAGCTCTTGAGTTTTTCCCAGAAAAAAAAAAAAAAAGGCTAGCATATATATTTTCATATATTTACATGAACAGGTAATTAAATAAGGAGGGATTTTAAAAAATTGTCTATTTGGATATCGTTTTCCTTTCCATTTGAGGAAAAGCCAAATGCAAATAAGGAGAATAACATTTAAAGAAAATGCTTTTAATAGAGCCTCAATTATCCTAACTTCTAATTTAACCAAGATGAAAATAATTGTGAAATAAAGCAAAATAAAATCTTGGAAGCATAAATGTGGTATACATTGTTCTTTTTTTTTTTTTTTTTGAGATGGAGTCTCACTCTGTCTACCTAGGCTGGAGTGTGCAGTGGCGCAATCTCTGCTCACTGCAACTTGTGTCTCCCGGGCTCAAGTGATTCTCCTGCCTCAGCCTCCCAAGCAGCTGGGATTATAGGCACCCACCACCACACCAGGCAAATTTTTGTATTTTAGCAGAGATAGGGTTTCACCATGTTGACCAGGCTGGTTTTGAACTCCTGACCTCAAATGATCAGCCCGCCCCGCCTCGGCCTCCCAAAGTGTTGGGATTACAGGCGTGAGCCACCACACCCAGCCTGTTTCTATAGAGAATGCTGGAGTTGGTTCACAGCATTTCTCCGAAGAATCAAAGAGAAATATTTTAAAGTGCCTTTCTTTTCCTATATTTCTAAATTTTAATCACTGTGCCTCATTTGCCTCATCAGAAATTCAAGGTGATTAAAAAAAATTAGAGAATACAACTTTTGTGGCATTTGGCTTTTTAAAGAAATAGTACCATGCAGATGTGACAAACTTGGAAATTCCCAGGTCTCTTCCCATTTTAGGACATCAACTTCTTAGTTTTGCTGGTTTCTGTAATTCTTATAGGTATGTTCTTCAATATAACAACAATAATAATAATGTAAATAATATCATTTTGAGTAGTATTCTACTCATGTATCAGGCCAGAATTGTTGTTCCCACCAAGTGCTTACCCTCTATCACATTATCACATCTTTACAAAAATATTCTCTCTCTTTTTTTTTATTTTTATTTTTTTGAGATGGAATCTCGCTGTGTCTCCCAGGCTGGAGTGCAGTGGCTCCATCTCGGCTCACTGCAGCCTCCGCCTCCTGGGTTCAAGTGATTCTCCTGCCTCAGCCTCCCGAGTAGCTGGGGCTACAGGTGCCCGCCACCACACTGGGCTAATTTTTGAATTTTTAGTAGAGATAGGGTTTCACCATGTTGACCAGGCTGGCCTCAAACTCCTGAACTCAGGTGATCCACCCGACTTGGCCTCCCAAAGGGCTGGGATTATAGGCTTGAGCCGCCACGCAAGGCCTTACAAAAATATTATCTTACTCGTTGCCCCTCTCCTCAAATCCTCATCCTCATGAATTTCTCTGTAACCAGGCTCCTCTGTGAAGCCTTCTCTGTTGTGCTTGGTGTGCTCTGGTGGGGTAAAATCTGGGTGCAACATCTGTAAACAGAGTAGATTTGACTTATTTGTTCTGCTTTTCCTTAGGTTACCTGCCTCACAAATAGTCACTCTCCAAAGCTCCTATTTTGATTTACTACTTACTGCATTTTTATTTGAAATCTGTCATTTTGCCTTTTATTAAAGTTAGTCTGTAGATGAGCCTTGTTCACCATCCTGTAAGCCCTTTGAGGGTAGAACTGTATCTTATAACCAGTTTACCTCCTCTAATACCCTTTGGCAAATTGCAGTATAATAAGTAATCGATAAATGCACATTGAACTAGATTCAATTCTGTTTATACTTGGCAGTCATATATTGATTTATACTTATCGTCATTATTATCTAAAATATTCTAGACTCTACAGAGAGATCAGATGCCTTCTAAACTTTAGGACCTTATTTATAATAGTCTTTCAAATATTTTAGGAGACTGATTTATCAACAAAATTATCTGTAATCAAAGTTATAACACAAGTAAAATCAAAAGACAAGATGTATGCTCAGTTATTACAGTATAACAGATGAACTGCAAATACATGGTCTCTAGCTTTCTCTTACACAAACTTAAGGGAAAAACTCATGATGAAGCTGTTGAGAAAATAATCATGTTAAGGAAACAATTGGATTGGAAATTTAGAATCTCTTGAGATGAATTTAAAAATCTGTATTGTGAGAAAATGTAAGAGAGACGGCAAAATTTTAAAAAGCACAGATTGAGTTTTTTCCCTAACATCTATCTCACTCCCTAATATGGGCCCTAAGACTTTCCTAGAAATCTAAGGAGAAAATAAACATAAGGAGAGTATCTCCAGGTAGGACTTATTCTTCAGAGTGGAAATAACCTTAGAGCAGAGTTTCTCAAACTTAGTCTTATAAAGGGTACTTAGACAATTTGACTTAAATGCAGATTCTCAGGTCACAGCTCTAGAAAGTCTTATTCAGTAGATTGAGGTTGGGCACTGGAAACCTGCATTTCTAACTAACACTCCAGGGCCTTTCAGATTATACAGTTCTAGACCTGTGGTTGTCTAATTCTGTCTTCTCCTTCTTTTCTTCAACTTATGTCCCTTTCACCAATTTTACAAAAAATGCCTGAATACCTTCCTTCTGGCTCCATCCAGCAATGGGCATAAACAACTTTAAAACAATTAGAGCCAACTTGTCATAATTTCTTCAGATCATCCTGATTATCCTAAGTGTTTGTTTTGTGAATCATTTGGACCCTAAGCCCTAGTTCAATGCCTGGCACATAGTGGGTATGTTTTCAATAAATATGCATTTTCCAATCCCTTCCTTGTGCATTCTCTAGCAAGGTTACTTGCTGAGGATAATAACTTTATTACTTGTTAACAGCTGTATCAGAAGAGGTATGCAGGGATAGAAGGAAGACAGTTCAAAACTTTTCCTGTATTTATCTGCTATGACAAAAGGCATTTTTCATTTTATACATGTAAGGGTAAATGGAGAGGGAAGAGAGCCAGTTAAAATTTTCATCTGTGAGTTTCAAATGTCCATTGTTTCAATAGTCCCTATAATTGAGAATTAGGTGCTATTAATTTTTAAATTATAAACATAATCTCTATTTGTGGTAAAAATTTCAAGCAGCAAAGGAAGACATAAAATAAAAAGTAAAGATTTTCTTCCTCCATTTCTGACCTCTAGTTCTATCCCATTCACTACACTCAGGAATATTAACAGTTTCTTGCTTGTCCTTTAAGAATTTTTTTCTTCATATATAAACATTTATGGTTACATCAGCTTCTCACTTTCTGAAACAAATCAGCTCATACCTCCTATTTGGGCAGTTCTTCACCTTTGTTTTTTCCCTTAATAGTTCATTTAGAAATCTTTTCATGTCAGTATTCTTTCTAATGGCTGTGTGGTATTCCACAGTATAACACAAGATAATTTAATTATTTCATTGATGAGCAATTAGGTTAATTCCATTTTTTTACCTATTAAAACGGATGAGATGCAGTGACCTTCCTTGTGCACATATGTGATGGTATCCATGGAATAAATTCCCTAAAGAGGAGTTGTTAGATCAAAAGCAGTGTGTAATTTTTTTTTTTTTTTTTTTTTTTTTTTTTGAGACAAGGTCCTGCTCTGTCACCCAGGCTAGAGTGCAGTGTCATGATCATAGCTCACTATAGCCTGGATCTGCCAGGCTCAAGCAATCCTTCACCTCAGCCTCCTGAGTAGCTAGGACTACGGGTGTGTGTCGCCATGACTGGCTAATTTTGTTTATGTTTTTGTAGATGCAGGACCTCACTATGTTGCACAGACTGGTCTGAACTCCTGTGCTCGAGTGATCTTCCCTCCTTGGCCTCCCAATGTGCTGGGTTTATAGGTGTGAGCCACCTCTCCCAGTTGCAAGGTGTGATTTTAATTGTTAGATGGCCAAATTGCCCTTCCAAAATGTTGCACCAACCTATATTAAGAGAGCTGATTTTCCAGAAATCCTTAATAAAACTGTGATTTATCCACTTCAAAAATAATTTCATAGTTTTAAAATAATATCTCAGTTTGATGAATGTTTCTCAAATTTTGGACCAAATTGAGCATCTTTTGACTTGTTCGCTGCTACTGCTAATTTTTGAAAGGTATACACAATTAAAATCAGACACCATTTTAAGCAACTGTTAACATTAATATAAAATTACACGAATATACTGTGCTTGAAATTGTTTATTAACTTTGATGTTAAAATATATCTTTAAAAGCATAACTACTTCTTCTTCTCCTCCTCCTCCTCCTCCTCCTTCTTCTTCTTTTTTGAAAGCCAGTTTCACTCTGTTGCCCAGGCTGGAGTGCAGTGGCACGATCTCAGCTCACTGCAACCTCCACCTTCTGGGTCCAAGTGATTCTTGTGCCTCAGCTTCCTGAGTAGCTGGGATTACAGACATGTACCACCATGCCTGGCTGATTTCTGTATTTTTTTTTTTTTTTTTTAAGTAGAGACAGGGTTTTGCCATGTTGGCCAGGCTGGTCTCAAATTCCTGACCTCAGGTGATCCTCCTGCCTTAGCCTCCCAAAGTGCTGGGATTACAGGCGTGAGACACCATGCCCAGCCTAGATAACTTATTTACTTAAGTCAATAGAGGAATATGAAGATAGGGCTAATGTTTCTTTCCTTTTAAAATATTTCTGCCAATAAAATAGCCTTTGGGTATATTTTATTCCATATAAATTAGTGACAAAAGGTAAAATGGGGTACTTATTTTATACAGAAAATACACAGTGAAGCAAGGAGGCAATTTCTTTTACTTTTGCTTTAGGATGCCCATATCTTGCTGTCATTTTCATTCTACTGTAAGATTTCTTTCTTTGGTGCTCTGCACTATTTCAAGTGTAGAAAGGAACAGAACACTTATAAGCACTCAACTGTCTGGAGCATTGGTATGTCATTTAGAAAGCAAGAATCATTTCTCGCCAAGCACTGACTGGCACCACACAGCAGGGGAATAAAGCTGAACTGAGAAGCCATGAGAAATTGATGTTTCCCTTTTCTGTGAAATGCATAAAACTAGGACTTCAAAATGAACCAAATGTGCTTCAAATGAATTTTCAAGATTAAAATCAAAACTTTTTCTAACTTCCGAAGATCAGTATATGTTGTTCCTCACAGAATTATTAGAAACTGCTCTGAACATATTTATTTGAAGTTGTAGGGCTATAACTATGAAAACTAGCTTTATGACAAACTCAGCCTTTTGCAGAATTTTGCATCTTTCATATAATTAAGCTATTTATATGGGAAGCAAAAGGCTATTTTTTAAAGGGTAACTGACCACCATTACTTCCGTGTATAAGTTTTTTGCACTGAGAACTTTCACAATTACTCCAAATACGCTCCCTGCAAAACATAATAAAAACAAAGCACATCATTCTGTTAAAGAGGTCTATATGTTAATACATTTGGCTTTGCAATATGCCATGCAGGATGCCTAGAAAGTTTGCAGTGAGCGCCTTCATGAATCGAAGCCCAGGCTCATCACTTCTACCTCTGATTTCATAAGACCATTTTCTGTACAATTACTTTGGAAAATAACTTCCTGGTGAAACATTTACTACTGTGTTGTACAACTGTTAAGTTTCTATTTTGGGGGTACATCTTCAAAGACCCTTAAGACCTGAATTTGTGTCTTGGTTGCTCAAGATATTGAGTGATTAATTTTTTCCTTCTTTTTGCCTATAGTAATATAATATGGTTCTTTTTTTTTTTACTATACTTTAAGTTCTAGGGTGCACGTGCACAACGTGCAGATTTGTTACATAGGTATATATGTGCCATGTTGGTTTGCTGCACCCATTAACTCGTCATTTACATTAGGTATTTCTCCTAAAGCTATCCCTCCCCCTGCCCTCCACCCCACAACAGGCCCCGGTGTGATGTTCCCTGCCCTGTGTCCAAGTGTTCTCATTGCTCAATTCCCACCTCTGAGTGAGAATTGTTTGGCTTTCTGTCCTTGAGATAGTTTGCTCAGAATGATGGTTACCAGCTTCATCCGTGTCCCTACAAGAGACATGAACTCCTCCTTTTTTATGGCTGCATAGTATTCCATGGTGTATATGTGCCACATTTTCTTAATCCAGTCTATCACTGATGGACATTTGGGTTGGTTCCAAGTTTTTCCTATTGTGAATAATGCCACAATAAACATACATGTGCATGTGTCTTTATAGTACCATGATTTATAATCCTTTGGGTATATATCCAGTAATGGGATGGCTGGGTCAAACGGTATCTCTAGTTCTAGATCCCTGAGGAATCGCCACACTGTCTTCCACAAAGGCTGAACTAGTTTACAGTCCCACCAACAGTGTAAAAGTGTTCCTATTTCTCCACATCCTCTCCAGCACCTGTTGTTTCCTGACTTTTTAATGATCGCCATTCTAATTGGTGTGAGATGGTATCTCATTGTGGTTTTGATTTGCATTTCTCTGATATCCAGTGATGATGACACGTTTTCATGTGTCTGTTGGCTACATAAATGCCTTCTTTTGAGAAGTGTCTGTTCATATCCTTCACCCACTTTTGATGGGGTTGTTTGTTTTTTCTTGTAAACTTGTTTAAATTCTTTGTAGATGCTGGATATTAGCCCTTTGTCAGATGAGTAGATTGCAAATATTTTCTCCCATTCTGTAGGTTGCCTGTTCACTCTGATGGTAGTTTCTTTTGCTGTGCAGAAGCTCTTTAGTTTAATTAGATCCCACTTGTCTATTTTGACTTTTGTTGCCATTGCTTTCGGTGTTTTAGTCATGGAGTCCTTGCCCATGCCTATGTCCTGAATGGTAATGCCTAGGTTTTCTTCTAGGATTTTTACGGTTTTAGGTCTAACATTTAAGTCCTTAATCCATCTTGAATTAATTTTTGTATAAGGTGTAGGGAAGGGATCCAGTTTCAGCTTTCTACATATGGCTAGCCAGTTTTCCCAGCACCATTTATTAAATAGGGAATCCTTTCCCTATTTCTTGTTTTTGTCAGGTTTGTCAAAGATCAGATGGTTGTAGCTGTGTGGTGTTATTTCTGAGGCCTCTGTTCTGTTCCATTGGTCTATATCTCTGTTTTGGTACCAGTACCATGCTGTTTTGGTTACTGTAGCCCTGTAGTAGCATGATGCCTCCAGCTTTGTTCTTTTGGCTTAGGATTGTCTTGGCAATGCAGGCTCTTTTTTGGTTCCATATGAACTTTAAAGTAGTTTTTTCCAATTCTGTGAAGAAAGTCATTGGTAGCTTGATGGGGATGGCATTTAATCTATAAATTACCTTGGGCAGTATGGCCATTTTCACAATATTGATTCTTCCTATCCATGAGCATGGAATATTCTTCAATTTGTTTGTGTCCTCTTTTATTTCATTGAGCAGTGGTTTGTAGTTCTCCTTGAAGAGGTCCTTCACATCCCTTGTAAGTTGGATTCCTAGGTATTTTATTCTCTTTGAAGCAGTTGTGAATGGGAGTTCACTCATGATTTGGCTCTCTGTTTGTCTGTTATTGGTGTATAGGAATGCTTGTGATTTTTGCACATTGATTTTGTATCCCGAGACTTTGCTGAAGTTGCTTATCTGCTTAAGGAGATTTTGGGCTAAGATGATGGGGTTTTCTAGATACACAGTCATGTCATCTGCAAACAGGGACAATTTGACTTCCTCTTTTCCTAATTGAATACCCTTTATTTCTTTCTCTTGCCTGATTGCCCTGGCCAGAACTTCCAACACTACGTTGAATAGGAGTGGTGAGAGAGTGCATCCCTCTCTTGTGCCAGTTTTCAAAGGGAATGCTTCCAGTTTTTGCCCATTCAGTATGATACTGGCTGTGGGTTCGTCATAGATAGCTCTTATTATTTTTAGATATGTTCCATCAATACCTAGTTTATTGAGAGTTTTTAGCATGAAGTGCTGTTGAATTTTGTCAAAAGCCTTTTCTGCATCTATTGAAATAATCATGTGGTTTTTGTCATTGGTTCTGTTTATGTGACGGATTATGTTTATTGATTTGCGTATGTTGAATCAGCCCTGCATCCCAGGGATGAAGCTGACTTGATCGTGGTGGGTAAGCTTTTTGATGTGCTGCTGGATTCGGTTTTCCAGTATTTTATTGAGGATTTTTGCATCGATACTTATCAGGATTATCCATCTAAAACTCTTTTTTTGTTGTGTCTCTGCCAGGCTTTGGTATCAGGATGATGATGGCCTCATTCTTTTTCTATTGATAGAAATAGTTTCAGAAGGAATGGTACCAGCTCCTCTTTGTACCTCTGGGAGAATTTGGGTGTGAGTCCGTCTGGTCCTGGACTTTTTTTGGTTGGTAGGCTACTAATCATTGCCTCAATTTCAGACCCTGTTATTGGTCTATTCAGAGATTCAACTTCTTCCTGGTTTAGTCTTGGGAGGGTGTATGTGTCCAGGAATTTATCCGTTTCCTCTAGATTTTCTAGTATATTTGCATAGAGGTGTTTATAGTATTTTCTGATGGTAGTTTGTATTTCTGTAGCATCGGTGGTGATATCCCCTTTATCATTTTTTATTGTGTCTATTAGATTCTTCCTCTTTTCTTCTTTATTAGTCTTGCTAGCGGTCTATCAATTTTGTTGATCTTTTCACAAAAACAGCTCCTGGATTCATTGATTCTTTTTGAAGGGTGTTTTGTGTCTCTATCTCCTTCAGTTCTGCTCTGATCTTAGTTATTTCTTGCCTTCTGCTATCTTTTGAATGTGTTTGCTCTTGCTTCTCTAGTTCTTTTAATTGTGATGTTAGGGTGTCCATTTTAGATCTTTCCTGCTTTCTCTTGTGAGCATTTAGCGCGATAAATTTCCCTCTACACACTGCTTTAAATGTGTCCCAGAGATTCTGGAATGTTGTGTCTTTGTTCTCATTGGTTTCAAAGAACATCTTTATTTCTGCCTTCATTTGGTTTTGTACCCAGTAGTCATTCAGGAGCAGGTTGTTCAGTTTCCATGTAGTAGAGCAGTTTTGAGTGAGTTTCTTAATCTTGAGTTCTAGTTTGATTGCACTGTAGTCTGAGAGGCAGTTTGTTATAATTTCTGTTCTTTTACATTTGCTGAGGAGTGCTTTACTTCCAACTGTGTGGTCAATTTTGGAATAAGTGTGACGTAGTGCTGAGAAGAATGTATGTTCTCTTGATTTGGGGTGAAGAGGTCTGTAGATGTCTGTTAGGTCCACTTGGTGCAGAGCTGAGTTCAATTCCTGGATATCCTTGTTAACCTTCTGTCTTGTTGATCTGTCTAATATTGACAGTGGGGTGTTAAAGTCTCCCATTATTATTGTGTGGGAGTCTAAGTCTCTTTGTAAGTCTCTAAGGACTTGCTTTATGAATCTAGGTGCTCCTGTATTGGGTGCATATATATTTAGGATAGTTAGCTCTTCTTGTTAAATTGATCCCTTTATCATTATATAGTGGCCTTTTTTGTCTCTTTTGATCTTTGTTGGTTTAAAGTCTGTTTTATCAGAGACTAGGATTGCAACCCCTGCTCTTTTTTTGCTTTCCATTTGCTTGGTAGATCTTCCTCCATCCCTTTATTTTGAGCCTATGTGTGTCTCTGCACGTGAGATGGGTCTCCTGAATACAGCACACTGATGAGTCTTGACTCTTTATCCAATTTGCCAGTCTGTGTCTTTTAATTGGGGCATTAAGCCCACTTACATTTAAGGTTAATATTGTTATGTGTGAATTTGATCCTGTCATTATCATGTTAGCTGGTTATTTTGCCCGTTAGTTGATGCAGTTTCTTCCTAGCATCGATGGTCTTTATACTTTGGCATGTTTTTGCAGTGGCTGGTACCAGCTGTTCCTTTCCACGTTTAGTGCTTCCTTCAGGAGCTCTTTTAGGGCAGGCCTGGTGGTGACAAAATCTCTCAGCATTTGCTTGTCTGTAAAGGATTTTATTTCTCCTTCACTTATGAAGCTTAGTTTGGCTGGATATGAAATTCTGGGTTGAAAATTCTTTTCTTTAAGAATGTTGAGGCCGGGCACGGTGGCTCACGCTTGTAATCCCAGCACTTTGGGAGGCCGAGGCGGGTGGATCCCGAGGTCAGGAGATCGCTCTATAAAATACAAAATTAGCCGGGGTGGTGGGGGCCTGTAGTCCAGTCGAGGGAGGCAGAGAATGGGTGAACCGGAATGTTGAATATTGGCCCCCACTCTCTTATGTCTTGTAGAGTTTCTGCTGAGAGATCCACTGTTAGTCTGATGTTCTTCCCTTTGTGGGTAGCCCGACCTTTTTCTCTGGCCGCCCTTAACATTTTTTCTTTCATTTCAACCTTGGTGAATCTGACAACTATATGTCTTGGAGTTGCTCTTCTCGAGGAGTATCTTTGTGGTGTTCTCCATATTTCCTGAATTTGAATGTTGTCCTGCCTTGCTAGGTTGTGGAAGTTCTCCTGTCTAATATCCTGAAGAGTGTTCTCCAACTTGGTTCCATTCTCCCCGTCACTTTCAGGTACACCAATCAAATATAGATTTGGTCTTTTAACATAGTCTGATATTTCTTGGAGGCTTTGTTCATTTCTTTTTACTCTTTTTTCTCTAAACTTCTCCTTTCACTTTATTTCATTAATTTAATCTTCAATCACTGATACCCTCTCTTCCAGTTGATTGAATCGGTTATTGAAGCTTGTGCATGCGTCACGTAGTTCTCATGCCATGGTTTTCAGCTCCATCAGGTAAGTTAAGGTTTTCTCTACAGTGTTTATTCTAGTTAGCCATTCATCTAATCTGTTTTCAAGGTTTTTAGCTTCCTTGCGATGCGTTCTAACATCCTCCTTTAGCTCGGAGAAGTTTGTTATTACCGACCTTCTGAAGCCTACTTCTGTCAGCTCGTCAAAGTCATTCTCCGTCCAGCTTTGTTCTGCTGCTAGTGAGGAGCTGCGATCCTTTGGAGGAGAAGAGATGCTCTGGTTTTTAGAATTTCAGCTTTTCTGCCCTGGTTTCTCCCCATCTTTCTGGTTTTATCTACCTTTGGTCTTTGATGCTGGTGACCTACAGATGGGGTTTTGGTGTGGATGTCCCGTTTGTTGATGTTGATGCTATTCCTTTCTGTTTGTTAGTTTTCTTTCTAAGAGTCAGGTCCCTCAGCTGCAGGTCTGTTGGAGTTTGCTGGAGGTCCACTCCAGACCCTGTTTGCCTGGTTATCACCAGTGGAGGTTGCAGAACAGCAAATATTGCAGAACAGCAAATATTGCTGCCTGACCCTTCCTGTGGAAGCTTCATCCCAGAGGGGCACCTGTATGAGGTGTCAGTTGGCCCCTACTGGAAGGTGTTGCCCAGTTAGGCTACACAGGTTCAAGGACCCACTTAAAGAGGCAGTCTATCCATTCTCAGAGCTCAAACACTGTGCTGGGAGAACCACTGCTCTCTTCAGAGCTGTCAGACAGAGACGTTTAACTCTGCAGAAGTTTCTGCTGCCTTTTGTTCAGCTATGCCCTGCCCCCAGAGGTGGGGTCTACAGAGGCAGCAGGCCTTGCAGAGCTGCGGCGGGGTCCCCCCAGCTCGAGCTTCTCCGGCCACTTTGTTTACCTACTCAAGCCTCAGCAATGGTGGACGCCGCTTCCCCCACCAACCTGCTGCCTTGCAGGTTGATCTCAGACTGCTGCACTAGCAGTG
The DNA here is from genome assembly GCF_009828535.3 of Hylobates moloch. Taxonomy (NCBI): domain Eukaryota; kingdom Metazoa; phylum Chordata; class Mammalia; order Primates; family Hylobatidae; genus Hylobates; species Hylobates moloch. The sequence goes on along the minus strand of NW_026652277.1, from coordinate 104,810,206 downwards.
AGCAAGGGTCTGTGGGTGTGGGACCCACCAAGACAGGTGTAGGATGTAATCTCCTGGTGTGCTGTTTGCTAAGACCATTGGAAAAGCTCAGTATTTGGGCGGGATTGCCCCGATTTTCCAGATACAATCTGTCACGGCTTCCCTTGGCCAGGAAAGGGAAATCCCCCAACCCCTTGTGCTTCTGGGATGAGGGGATGCCGCACCCTGCTTTGCCTTGCCCTCCATGGGCTGCAACCACTGTCCAACCAGTCCCAATGAGAAGAACCAGGTACCTCAGTTGGAAATGCAGAAATCTCCATCTTCTGCATAGATCACACTGGGAGCTGCAGACCAGAGCTGTTCCTATTTGGCCATCTTGGAATGGAATCAATATGGTTCTATTATATTGATCTTTGACCTCACTAGCAACTCCTTCAGGCTGTTAAGGTTTTTCTAAGTTTCTACTGTCGATCTTCTCATTTTACTTTCATCCATCTTTATGGCTTTGATTTTATTCCTATGACTGTGACTCCAAATCACATCTCAATCCCAGATCTCCAATCTGAACTTTTGCCTGATCTACAACGTCACATATCTAATCACTTGTTGGACAGCTCCACCTAGAGGTTTTGCCAGTGAATTTATCAAAGTCCCTTCCCACTGTTGCCCTCACTCAAGCTAAGCTTTCTCCTGTTTCTGTTCAGGGCACTACTATCTTTCCAAGTTTTAGGTACCAAGCCTTAAGTCCAGCTTTCACTCCTTTTCCTTTTCTTCATATGCCATCAGTTGTTCAGATTTGCCAATGAAATCTTTGTATCACTTCTCTTCCCCATTCCCAGTATCAACCCCAAATGGTTCTCTGGATCTCTCCTAGGGAAAGTTTTCTTCAGGTGTGTCTTTATCTTCTGGCTCTTCCTACCAAGACATCTTTTAAAGTTGAAATATATTTTAGTCCAAAAATGAGTCTGGGAGGATATGATAAATTACACTAAATACTGGAGTTACGTGGAAGTCCGATTAATGGTCCCCATAGGTGTCTATATCCTAATCCCTAGAACCTATAAATATGTTAGCTTATATAGCAAGGGAGAATTAGTGTTGCAGTGGAATTAAGGTGATTATTCTGGAATATCTGTGTGCGTACAATGTAATCACAAGTATCCTTTAAATATGGCAGAGGTAGGCCGTAGAGGAGCTCAGAATCATTCCATATCAGAAGGACTAGACCAACAATTGCTGGCTTTGCAGATGAAGTGTGGCCACACACAAAGGAATGCTGCAACCTCTAGAAACTGGAAAATGCAAGAAAATTTTCTCCTAGAGCCTCCAGAAGGAATGCAATTCTGCCAAAACCTTGATTTTAGCACAGTAAGACCCATTTGGGACTTCTGATCTCCCAAGCTATAGGATAAACTTGTATTGTTTTAAGCCACTAAATTTGGAGAAATGTGTTACAGCAGTTGTAGGAAAGTAATGTTGGTGCTAGTGTCATAAAAGGAAGGAAGATATTCTCTAAACTGCTTGATTTTAGTATAATTAGGAAACTTTAAAATGGACATATTTAAGGCAGATGTTAGAAAAATAAGAATAATTTGGGCTGGGCCCAGTGGCTCACGTCTCTAATCCCAGCACGTTTGGGAGGCCGAGGCAGGTGGATCACCTGAGGTGATGAGTTTGAGACCAGCCTGGCCAACATGGTGAAACCCTCTCTCCACTAAAAATACAAAATTAGCTGGGCATGGTGGTACACGCCTGTAATCCCAGCTACTCGGGAAGCTAAGGCAGGACGATCACTTGAACCCGGGAGGCAGAGGTTGCAGTGAGCTGAGATTGTGCTATCGCACTCCAGCCTGGGCAACAAGAGCAAAATTCTGTCTAAAAAAAAAAAAAAAGAAAAATAAGAATAATTTGATTCATATAATAATTTATCAAAATTAGCCGCTAATATGTTACTGCTGAAGGTAATTAAAGGATGCCACATGAAATAGACAAGAGATCCTTGATTCGGAGAATATTTCCAAATTCGTTGAGTGTCATATAGTTGGAAGGCAAATAAGCCTTTGTATCAAATTATTTATGCTTTGTTTCCCTTACTAAAACAAAACTTACTGGAATGATGTATTTGCCCATCAGAGTGTGTTAAATTCAATCAACATAGCTGTATTTAGAATTTCAATATCACTAGCTGAATCAGAAAGTTCACCTGTATAACCAGCTTCCCCTGGAGAAGAATGCCTTCCTATGTAATTTGATTTCCATAGTTACATAGAATGAGAACCTGGCCTCTTGAAAACAAGGTATTGATCTGGTAAGAATCTACCTTATTCTTATTCATGAAAGCTGTTTTTAGTTGTAAGCATGTAAGTTTCTGAAAAATCACCCTATTTTAAAGGACTATTAACTAAGGTTTGGAGTGATGATTTTTACCCTAATTTGGCATCTAACTTTTTATAGATTGCTATATATTCAAGTTGTGTCATATTCTGCAAAAATAATATTAGCCATAGAGAGGTCAAGAAGTTCTGGCCCATCAGATACTTGGGAGGCTGAGGTGAGTGGATCTTTTGATCCCAGAAGGTGGCAGCTGCAGTGAGTTGAGACTGAGCCATAGCACTCCAGCTTGGAGAACAGAGTGAGATCCTGTCTCAAAAAAAGAGGAAAAAGAAGGAGGAGGAGAAAGAGGAGGAGGAGGAGGAGGAGGAGGAGGAGGAGAAGAAGAAGGGGGTCACAGTTTTGTGACTCATTCAAAAATAAGGATTTAAATGTATTGCTAAATCCTGTTTCTCAGAAGTATTATTTTAATAAATCCTTCAATAATGTTTAGAATACCTTCGACATTCAACCAAATTGCCATAATCTGTGACTGCATGATGTTTCCAAATACAGTCAGCCCTCTGCACCTGTGAATCCCACATGTGTAGATTCAACCAACCATGGATTGAAAATATTTTTTTAAAAAAAGAATGGTTGTGTCTGTACTGAATATGTACAGACATTTTTTCTTGTTATCATTCCCTAAACAACACAACCATTTACACAGCATTTACATTGTATTAGGTATTATAATTAATCTATAGATAATTTAAAATATCCTGGAGGATGTGCATAGGTTATATGGAAATACTACACTATTTTATTTTTTAATTAAAAATATATTTTAAAAATTTTATTAGAACAGAGGTCAGTGTGCATACACCATTTTATATAAGGGATGAGCATCTGTGGATTTTGGTATCCTCAGAGGTGGGGGGCTGCTCTGAACCCAATCCCCCAGGGATACTGAGACTGGACCATATTAACGGATATGGTCCTTCTCCATTTTCTTTTGTTCCCTTAACCCTTCCCAGTAGTTAGGCCATAATTGCCCCAATGTTCATCACAACAGAACCAAAGAACCAAGGTAGTGACTTCTTGTTTTTGTTTGTGTGATTGTTAACATTGAGTGTCTACTTGATTGGATCGAATGATGCAAAGTATTGATCCTGGGTGTGTTGTTGAAGGTGTTGCCATGGAGATGAACATTTGAGTAAGTGGACTGGGAAAGGCAGACCCACCCTTAATCTGGGTGGGCACAATCTAATCAGCTGCCAGCATGGCCAACATAAAAGCAAACAGAAGAACGTGAAAGACTAGACTGGCTTAGCCTCCCAGCTTACATCTTTCTCATGGGCTGGATGCTTCCTGCTCTGGAACACTGGACTCCAAGTTCTTCAGCTTTGAGACTCGGATTGGCTTCTTTTCTCCTCAGTTTGTAGATGTCCTATTGTGGGACCTCACCTTGTAATCGTGTGAGTCAATACTCCTTAATAAACTCCCCTTTATATATACATCTATCCTATTAGTTCTGTCCCTCTAGAGAACCCTGTCTGATACAGTTTGCTTGCTTGCTTGCTTTTTAAGTACAAATGTTCAGGTCCAAGTATAATACAGAAAATATAGGCAGCATAACATTTGACAAAAATACCTAAATGAGTTCCACTCTGCCTCCATCTCCCTTCATTTGGTTAAATAAATAAATTATTCAATGGCACATGTTAAAGATGTTATTCAGGACGATAGGTATTGAGACCACGGCACTGGGATTTTGCAATGGAGACAGATTGGTCTCAACTCTAAAGACAGTATGGACAAGTGGGAATTTATAGCCAAAGAGCAGGATGGGGTCAGTGGATGAAAAATTACTATAAGAGGAAATATCCAGGTGCTGAGAGGGATTCTGACTAAAGAGACCTAAACAAGGTTCTTGCTGAAGATAGGCCAGGGTGACTCAACATTGCCTGAGGGATGGCAGAAGATGACAACCTGATCGGATAACAAGGACGATCACATGTCAATAGTGGAGGGTTCTTGCTAAGCTGACTTGGGGTTCTTTGCTAAAACTGGATTTTGGAAGGAAGTACACAGATGGGCCTAGGAGAAGGTTCAGGAGCCTGGCTAAAGCAAGAAATCTTTGTCAATTCCTACCTGAGAGCAAATTAAAAAACCAAAAAACCTCTTCCTGTGCTGGAAGAGGGAGAGAACATTGGAAGTAAAACAAAAGAGACCCCTATAAAAGAGGCCTGCACCTCTCCAAACCAATCCCTGGATAGAGAGAGGGATGATTTGATAGACTATTGAGATAAATTTAGGCATCTAAGAGTGTGTGTGTCTAGTGTCCTGCTTTTTGCCAGGTGGCCCTATGGATCAGATGAGATGTTTGGGGTAGCCTAAACAATAAAGAGACTTCCAGGAAGAAGTTCAGTTGCACACATCTTGTTCTCTCTTTCATCCCTAAATCTCTTTTAAAAACTGTACATAGCAGATACGTAAGTAATGAAGTAGAGCTATTTATAAAAATATCAATGAGGCCAGGTGTGGTGGCTCATGCCTGTAATCCCAGTGCTTCAGGAGGCCGAGGCAGGTGGGTTACTTGAGGTCAGGAGTTCAAGACTAGCCTGGCCAATATGGTGAAACCCTGTATCTACTAAAAATATAAAAATTAGCCTGGGCCTGGTAGTGGGCACATGTAATCCCAGCTACTTGAGAGGCTGAGGCAGGAGAATCCCCCCTGAACCTGGCAGGTAGAGGTTGCAGTAAGCCGAGATCGTTCCAGCCTGGGCAACAAGAGCAAAACTCTATCTCAAAAAAAAAAAAAAAAAATCAATGAATTAAACAAATATTTATTGAATGTTATGTGTGATCATTTTAGAGAACTATAGAGGGAATAATATGTGGCCCATGTGATCAATGTTTTAAGAGTCGTAGAAAGGAAAAATTCAGAGTAGAATGAAGTAAGATTCATGGAGAAAGCAGGTCTTGGGTGGGAGGCGGCAACCTATTTAGTAAAAATAAAACAACTCTCCCCTTCAAAAAAAAAAAAAAAAAAAAAGGCAGTCAAGGAAAGAATAGGTCTTCAAAAGGATGATCTTTTATTTCTGGAATCCCCGCTAGGCTAAACTCAGTCACTAAAACATGAAAGTATAAAAATGCAAAAGAATTAAAAACCAATAATAAATGACAAATCCTGTTCCTCTTAAGTTGTTCAATCCAGCAATGAGTAAAGAAATGCTCTTTGTTAAGGATTAATTGTGGATATAGATACACTAAACGACTTCACTTCAGCAGGCAAAAGGGAATTTCAGCTTTTTGTTTGTTCCTTGGTTAGTCTTCAGGCAGCAATGTTAAAAAACATCAAAACTATTCTGAAAAGTAAATTTCCCTGAAGAATCAAGTGCATTGCTTCTCATGTTAAGGACCAAGTCCTGCAGTTTGAGGGAATTTCTCGGGTGCTAAACTGTGAAATCATTATGTGTGTGTGTTTGTGTGTGTGTGTGAGTTTCTTAAGAAAGCCCTTTCACTTATACCTCTTGGCTAAGTTTCTGTTGCTTCATTACTTCCTCCAGGTGCTTTTCCCAGAAAACATAACTATTTCATTACTTACTCTGAAAGGGTATTATGAAGCTGCTATGGAATAAATTGTGTCCCTTCGAAATTCTTAGGTGAAGCCCTAACTCTCAGTGTGATAGTATTTGGAATGGAGCTTTGGACAGTAATTAGGTTTAGATGAGGTCATAGGGTTGGGGCGCCATGATGGGATTAGTGCCCTTATAAGAAGAGATGCCAGATAACTTGCCCTCTTTCTCTCCCTGCCATGTGAGGATACAGCAAGAAGGCATCTTCTGCAAGCCAGAAAAAAGTTATTGCCAGAACCCGACCATACCGGCATCCTGATCTTGGACTTCCAGCCACCAGAACTTTGAGAAAATGAATTTCTGTTGTTTAAGCCACACAGTCTATGGTATTTTGTTATGGCAGCCCGAGCTGACTAAGAAGCATTGCATTTGCCAGCAAGAAGATGCTTTCCGAATGTCAAGTGATTATTGACTTTTAGTCTACCGGAATGCATTATCATGAACATAAACTACTGCCTCTTACCACTTATATATCATCATGTCAGTGCTGGAGCTAAGTCTAATTACAAAATGCCAGTGGCAAAGAGACATCAGTTGTTACTGTTGAAGAGAGTATAACTTAAACAGCAGAACTAGGCACAAATGAAAAAGAAGCCCTTAATGTTAGCTCAGAGATTAGGAAGCCTCACATCTTCCTGTGTAAGGGCCATGCTTTTACAATTTGTACGTATCACAAACTTTCTGTTTTTGATAACCTTTACTTATTACCATCTATACAGAGCTCAAGATATTTTTGCTTGATGTGTATGTCTAGTTGAACAAGTATAAACCCGAAAAGCACTCTAATGCTTATGATTTGAGATGCAATAGCAGACTCTATAGCAATGCCTTCTTGGAAAGTGTTATGTAGAGAACCTTCAGGATGTTCAGACTGAATGACTCAATGAATCCCAGGTTGGTTCAATGGCTTGAATCAGGTATGAGGGCATGTGTAGGAGAGAAACTGCTTGAGTTATCTAAGCCATTCCTAAGACAGGAACATAAATTATCAGCCCCACCTTTTGGGGAAAGTTACTCTATCTCATAAATTATGGTGACTGTGCTATATATACAGAATCAGGGGATGTCTGCATGAAAGTAATGACTAGAAGCTACTTTTGAAGACTTGTAAGGACAGTAATTTTTCCTCAAGTGCAAGTTCCCTTTATACGAAATTCTGGTATACTTAACCTCATTTCTGTATGTGTTTTGGTAAGCATGAAAATTTTATTTCTAAAATAGGCTACTGACTATTTTGGGGGGCAATTAAGAAAAGAGTGCTGGTGCAGTGGCTCAGGCCTATAATCCCAGCACTTTGGGAGGCCAAGACAGGCAGGTGGCTTGAGCCCAGGAGTTCGAGACCAGCTTGGGCAACATGGCTAAATCCTGTATCTACAAAAAAAATACAAAATGTGGCCGGGCATGTTGGCACATGCCTGTAGTCCCAGCTACTCAGGAGACTGAGGCGGGAGGATCACTTGAGCCCAGGGTGGTTGAGGGTTCAGTGAGCCATGATTGCATCACTGCACTCCAAACCGAGTGACAGATGGAGACAGAGTCTCAAAAAGATAAATAAATAGGCTAGGCACAGTGGCTGACACCTGTAATCCCAGCATTTTGGGAGGCCGAGGTGAGCAGATCACATGAGGTCAGGAGTTCGAGACCAGCCTGGCCAACGTGGTGAAATCCCGTCTCTACTAAAAATATAAAAATTAGCAGGGAGTGGTGGCGTATGCCTGTAATCCCAGCTACTTGGGAGGCTGAGGCAGGAGAATGGCTTGAACTTGGGAGGCGGAGGTTGCAGTGAGCTCATGCCATTGCACTCCAGCCTGGGGGACAAGAGCGAAACTCCATCTCAAAAATAAATAAATAAATACATAAAATACAAAATAAAAAATAAAAAGAGAGAATTAGAAATAGAAAATAAAAAGAGAGAATTAGAAATAGAAAATAGGAAAATGGTAAAAATATTGATGGCATATTAGGAGAACAAAAGTTTAGAAATTAAGCCAGACAAAGAAAGATGAAAACAAATCCAACTCTGGGAACCATCCTGCTACATCTGTTAGAAGCAAGGAACTGAGATACCTCTAAAGGGGTAGGTGAACTGGGGACTGCTTTTAGGCCTATGGTGGGATTCTGGGGGCCAATAGTAAACAGTACTGGGTTATAAAAGCAGAAAAGCTTTAAATATTTGAATGAAGAAGCAGGCACACGAAAAGAATAACTTTTAGGATGTCTATTAACCTATAGAAAAGTTAAACAAGTTTACCAGCATTTCATTGAAACTACAAGGAAAGCAGATTCTAAAAAGTTTCTCATAATCTGGAAATGTAAATGGAAATTAATTTATGGTGCTTATCATTATCCATTCGAAATGTTTTAAAATCCAGCCTCAACCTCAGCCCCTATCTAATAGATCAAATGCACAGTGAAAGGATGACTGTATTTGACAGAAGTTTTCATATCTCTTCAGTTTCACTATATATGTATATTATATGTATATAAAAGTTAAACAAGTTTACCTAAACATATTGACACAAAGTAGGCTAAACATAATAAATGATCTCAATTTCAGATGGATTTGCTGCTAAATGAGTCCAAGTCAGGTCAGGTTTTGCTGCCAAGTGAGTTATGAATGCATTTTCAGTTTTAGGAGAGTTTTAGACTTCAGATGTAGAATTGTGGGATTGCAAACCTATATTACTTTTTTTTTTTAAATGCCAAAACTCAGTTTTGGCTAAGAATTACAGACTTGTGCCAAGTAATATTTTTTCAACTATATTTGAGGTCATAGAATCTGTTTTGCACAAAGTATAGAGTACAAAGGAGCAGTTATGGTATCCCCGAAAGGAGTTATGTAGACATTCCCCCAGAGTGACTCTAGGCACAGAACCATTGGGACAATTTTGTCTTGTGAAGCTGGTCATAGGAACACACTCAAAATTTCCACAACTTTTTCAAATGTCCTTGTTTCTGACAAAGTAGAGAAAGTAAGTAATCCTATTAGCACACATTTTTGGTCCCACAGATTGTCAGGAGATCAGAGTAGTCAATTATGGGATGCTTAGCCTATTCATTCCAGGATGCTAGCTCACTCCACCAAACTCCAGTTTGCCCCCGAACAGTTAACAGCGTGTTCTGCTCAGGTTTCATAATGAAGTGTGTGTGTGTGTGTGTGTGTGTGTGTGTGTGTTTGTTTACCAGTAGCATTCTCTCAATTTCTCTCTCTTTCAGTATTGCTCCCTTTCTCTCAATATCTCTCTCAGTATCTCTTTCTCAATCTATCTCTCTTTCTCAACAAGTTCCCACTTTTGCTGCTAGAAAAAAAGGTTGCATTGGCTATTACCAAACATCAAACTAGGAACAGGCATGCTTTTGACTATTTCGCCTTTTATTGGTTTGAAAATTGCAACTCAGCCTGCAATTATTTTAGCACAAACCAAATCAAAAGAAACATAAACACCAATACCAAACCATGGCATCCTGGATATACAAAGCAGAAGCATTTCAGGAAAAATCGATAGACTGAACAAAACAGAGAAACAGAAAATAGTAAATACAGGGAATGTGAGGAAAAATGGATGACAGCCTCCTAGAGTAACTAAATATTGGCTCATAACAGAAAATAAAGATGGAAAAGCAGTGTGAGACCAGGCATGAACTGATGTGCATGGGCTAAAGTGCTCCCATTATTAATCTTTGTCACCTATGTGATAAATGTAGGGGGAATAATATTTATGATAGCAATAGCTAATGTTCATAGGGAAGTTTTTATGTGCCAGATATTATCTGAGTGTTTTATGTAAATTAGCTTATTTACTTCCTATAGCAACCTTATGAAGAGGGTACTACTACTACCCACATTTTATAGGCGAAGAGACTAAAGCAAAGAGCAGTTCAGTAAACCTGCCCAAATTTGCAGAGCTAGGAAAGCATAGAGGTGGAATTTAAGCCCAGATAGCTTCTTCTGTCTTCACTGTTAACAACCATCATATTCCAGTGACAAAATAAGTGTGGGGACCAACTAGAGGAAGAGTCATTGTAGAACTAGGTTGGAGTGTTAGTGAGAATGTCTAGTAGATTTTTTTTTTTTTTTTGAGATGGAGTCTTGCTCTGTTGCCCAGGCTGGAGTGAAGTGGCGCCATCTTGCCTCACTGCAACATCCACCTCCCAGGTTCCAGTGATTCTGCCACCTCAGCCTCCCAAGTAGCTGGGATTACAGGCGCGTGCACCATGCTTGGCTAATGTTTGTATTTTTAGTAGAGACGGGGTTTCACCATGTTGGCCAGCCTGGTCTTGAACTCCTGGTCTCAAGTGATCCACCTGCCTTGGCCTCCCAAAGTGCTGGTATTACAGGCATGAGCCACTGTACCTGGCCCCTTTTGATGAAATGAAGGTTGATATTCTTGCCTGCTGAGTTTAGAGCTCAGAGACTGTTAAATCTGGAGTTGTGGCAGCCACTTGCTATCACATGGACACTGTGCCTGCTACCACCACAACAGAAGAAAAAGTCAGGGTGTGGAGAGAGGCCAAATTTCGAAAATAAGACTTGAGTCTTGAATCCAGTCATGTCCAAACTCTCTCTCTTACTCAAGGTTTTAGTTGTGTGAGCCAATAGATTCCTTTTAACAAACTTCATTTTTATTGGGTCCTTTGTCATTAAAAAATGTACTAACAAATACAGGGTAAGAGTTTGGAAGAGAAATAAGTTTGATTTCAACAAGTCGTGCTTGAGGTTGTTAGTAAAACAATAACTGGAGATGTTCCATAGATACTTGGGAATATAAACTAAATGAAAGATCACATGCGGAGATGCCTGTTCAGAGACTCCTTCAACAGTTAGAGTTGATTACAAAGAGGCTAATTGAACAATGAGTGTGAGTACACTCTACAACTCAGGTGGTTGTACAGTTGAGTGGAAAATCAAAGACGGAGCTCCAGGGAAGTGTTCTTAATATTTTCAAAATACATGTGCCTGGTCAATAACATTTTTAAGAAAATTTTCCAACGTAGGCTTAAGTAGTTGCAAAGTGTATAATTTCCTGCCTATTCTGACATTTTAAAGTAAAATGGTTATATCACTCTTTTAAATATATCATATGAAATCCAAAAGCTGTACCAATTTAATATTTATCATAAACCATTAAAAAATACATAAGCAAACTCTTCTTTAACACAGAAATGTGCATCGTCAGCTTTTTTCTTGAACTCATTTCAATTATATTTCCCTAAAGTATAATTTTACCCTAAAGTAATGTATTTTAATGCTTAGAAATCTTTAATAAATCATTTTATACTTCTCTGCCACAAGAATATGTATAAAAACTGAACCTAAGGCACTTTTATTTTCTGTGATTGTAGGGCTCTATGCTAAAAATGCTTTTCTAGACTGAGGTTTTAAAATTATTTTCAGTACCAATATACCAAAACAATGTATATATGTTATGATTTGTTAACTAATTATTAATATAAACCATTTTGGAAATGCATGTGGAGATAGCTGTTAGTTATATCATTGTCACCTCTATGCCACCTGCAGTGGTAACAATGATAATAGGAATAATAATAGTAGTAGTTAACATATATTGACATTTATTATGTGCCAGGCATTGTCTAAATCCTTTTCCTTTTAGTTTACTTACTCTTCACAGCAACACAATGATGTGGCGATTCTTACTACCCACATTTTAAGTCTGTCTGTGGATTACTATTACTTATGATTACTTATCACTAGAAGAAGATGGGATTTTCAGTATTGATTCTATTTTTTAATTTTAATGATGTACAATCTGAGAAATCTTTACTCCCACAAGTAACTAAGGGGAATAGAAGGTTTTATTGTGGCAGTATTATTCAATTTTTAAAACTTCGTTCAAGTTATGTGCTAAAAAATTGTATTTTTATTTTATTTATTATTTAATTTTTTGTTTATTTTTATTTATTTATTTATTTATTTTTTATTTTTTTATTATAATTTAGGTTTTAGGGTACATGTGCACAATGTGCAGGTTTGTTACATATGTATCCATGTGCCATGTTGATTTCCTGTACCCATTAACTTGTCATTTAGCATTAGGTATATCTCCTAATGCTGTCCCTCCCCCCTCCCCCACTCCACAACAGTCCCCGGAGTGTGATGTTCCCCTTCCTGTGTCCATGTGTTCTCATTTTTCAATTCCCACCTATGAGTGAGAACATGTGGTGTTTGGTTTTTTGTCCTTGCGATAGTTTACTGAGAATGATGATTTCCAGTTTCATCCATGTCCCTCACTCTGTTACTCAGGCTGGGGTACAATGGCACAATCACGGCTCACTGCAGTCTCAACCTGTCAGGCTCAAGCGATCCTCCAACCTCAGCTTCCTGAGTAGCTGGGACTAAAGGCAAATGCCACGATGCCTGGCTAATTTATATATATTTTTTGTACATATAGAGTTTCACCATGTTACTCAAGCTGGTCTCAAACTCCTGGGCTCAAGCAATCCGTCCACCTCGGCCTCCCGGAGCGTTGGGATTATAGGCATGAGCCACTGCGCCAGGCTGCATTTTTATTTTAAATTACCTAATTGACAACACAATTAGGTGCTCCTTCAATTATGTTGAAATCATGGAATTAGAAACTACCTAACTTGCAAATATATTTGTTGCTCAGTCATTAGAGTAATTTCATTTCTGGGAAGTCTCCCAAAGAGGCTTCACTAACAGTTATCAGATGATTATCAGTTCCTCTTACTCTTTCACTTAGAGGCATCTCAATACAGAAAATGCTAGGAAAATCTAAAAGTTGTTAGTTCGCCTTTGCAAATATAATATTTCACCTGATATGTGATTTACTTATTTTTGGTAAAATTCTTGGAGCTTCAGGGTTAGTTTATTCAATCTAGGAAAACATCCAACGTGTAAAATAATTGGCCAAACCAGTCGTTTTGCAAACCAATGAGCCAAATCATACTTCCCCCCCCCCTTTTTTTTTTTGAGAATGGGTATCACTCTGTTGCCCAGGCAGGAATGAAGAGGTGCAGCCTTAATCTCTCAGGCTCAAGCGATCCTCCCATCTCAGCGTTCTGAGCAGCTGGGCCTACAGGCATTTATTTATTTATTTTAGAAATGGAGTGTCACAATATTGCCTAGTCTGGTCTTGAACTCCTGGACTGAAGCAATCCTTCCACCTCAGCCTCCCAAAGTGCTAGGATTACAGGCATGAGTCACTGTGTGGAGATTCACGCTTACTTTTATCAGAATAAAAAAAAAGACTTCATTTTTGAATGAAATATATGAGTTAATATACATCCCAATAATTATAATCTTCCTTCCTAATTCTAAGACCAAGATAAATACTTAGGTAAGTCATGAAGCTTTGGCAGGAGTTTGTTACAGAATGAAATAACGGACTGCCACTTGTCTGAGTCTCTTTTCTTCACAGAAGAATCTATTGTTATGGGCAATGCATTTTGTGATTATGTGTAGAAGTTGGAAGAGATGAGGTTGTTGAGCAAAATTGCCATTTTTGCGGCCCCACTCAACCATACATCTATGGTTCACTATGGATAGAAATAGATTGGCTGCCCGCAGCTTCCCAGCCCAAGGCCCGGGGGGCGCGCACCTCTGCTCCGGAGCGGGGCGGACCTTGGCGGAGAGACTGGCGGGTCCCTTTCTCCGCGTTGGCGGCAGCCCCGCCGCCGCCGCCGCGCTCCGAGACCCCGAATTCCCGAGCTGCCGCTGTGGTCGCTCACTCGGCGCCTCCGTCCCGGCCGCCCTCTCCTCGGGACCATGGCGCGCGGTGGCCGCAGCCGCAGCCTGGGGCTCGTCCTGGGGCTGCTGCTGGCGCTGGTGCTGGCCTGCGGGAGCTGCGGGCCAAACCCACCGTGCGCAAGGAGCGCGTGGTGCGGCCTGACTCGGAGCTGGGCGAGCGGCTCCCAGAGGTCAACCAGAGCTTCCAGTACGGCCATGAAACCTTCCTGGGCAAGGAGGACTCTAAAACCTTTGACCAGCTCACCCCGGACAAGAGCAAGGAGAGGCTAGGGAAGATTGTTGATCGAATCAACAATGATGGAGGTGGCTTTGTCACTACTGAGGAGCTGAAAACCTGGATCAAACGGGTGCAGAAAAGATACATCTTCGATAATGTCGCCAAAGTCTGGCGGGATTAGGATAGGGACAAGGATGATAAAATTTACTAGGAAGAATACAAACAAGCCACCTATGACCTAGGAAACTCCGCGGAGTTTCATGATTCTTCAGATCATCACTTCTTTAAAAAGATGCTGCCACCTGACGAGAGAAGATTCAAAGCTGCAGACCTCGATGGTGCCCTGACAGCCGTTCGGGAGGAGTTCACTGCCTTTCTGCATCCTGAAGAGTTTGAGCATATGAAGGAAATTGTGGTTTTGGAAACCCTGGAGGACAATGACAACAACGGGGATGGGTTTTTGGATCAGGATGAATATATTGTGGATATGTTTTCCCATGAGGAAAATGGCTCTGAGCCAGACTGGGTTTTATCAGAACGGGAGCAATTTAACGAATTCCGGGATCTGAACAAGGACTGGAAGTTGGACAAAGACGAGATTCGCCACTGGATCCTCCCTCAAGATTATGATCATGCACAGGGTGAGGCCAGGCATCTAGTATATGAGTCAGACAAAAACAAGGATGAGAGGCTAGAGAGGAAATATTGGAGAACTGGAACATGTTTGTTGGAAGCCAAGCTACCAATTATGGGGAAGATCTCACAAAAAATCATGATGAGCTTTGATAGACACTCACCAGAATATGGCAGACTGTCATAGGCGTTGTTATTATCTTGGATGGTTGCTACAATTGTCTAATTTACAGCAGTTGTGTTCCTAAAAAAGCAAGTTTATACCTCAGATTGGGGTATAAAAATTTTTTCACTCAGTATTTACTGGAAAATGGACATCACTATTCTTTCAGTAAGATTTCTCTCAAAACACATGAAAACCTTGGTAAATTGCAGTTCTCTCTGGGGATATATTGGTACAACATGACTTTTTAAAAGTTTTTTTTTTTCAGCTGGGCGTTCTGGCTCAAGCCTGTAATCCCAGCACTTTGGGAGGCCGAGGCGGGCAGATAACGAGGTTAGGAGTTCAAGACCAGCCTGGCCAACACAGTGAAACCCCGTCTCTACTAAAAAAATACACACACACAAAAAATAGCCAGGCGTGGTGGTGGGCACCTGTAGTCCCAGCTACTTGGGGGGCTAAGGCAGGAGAATCACTTGAACCTGGGAGTTGGAGGTTGCAGTGGTCTGAGATCGTGCCATTGCACTCCAGCCTGGGTGACACAATGAGATTCTGTCTCAAAAACAAACAAACAAACAAACAAACCCACTTCTTTTTATTAATTTTTTTTAATTCAAACTCAAAGGGGAACAAAACTTGAAAAAGCTCTGTTCTTCAGAAGTTGGGTGGGTTGGGGGAGGCAGTAATATGAAGTGACTGCTATGTATTTTAACTACCAGATTTTGTATATTTGCCACTGTTAACGAGTTGGAAAGTGGAAATTCTGATCAAAAGTGTATCATCCTAGGTAAGCTTATTTCAGAATAAGTCTAATATTTCAGATTTTTCCTTCTCGACTTTATACTCTGAGCTGTTACTGTAAGTGGTGTGTATGAAACCTCCATGCATTTTCTAGGATGGACCTGCTAATATGCACAATAAATCCATGTCTTTGTTTTTCTACTAAAAAGCAATCAAGAAAGATAATGTGAAAAAGAAAGGAATTTAGAGGTAGGGAAAAAGATGAATGTCATACATTTGGAGAACTATAGGAAAATTATAAACACTAAATATACTTGAGAAAACTTTCTTGATATGCCAGTGAGGTAGGCCTGATCTTTGAAATAGTGAATAGGAATACAATGCATTTCCTTGATGATCACTGATTAGAAGGAGGTGGTGGGATCCTTGGGAAGCCAAATGTAGTAAAGTTCTGGATCATGTCCCATCCAGTCCAGTGAATCCATGACCCTCAGACCTCTCCCCTGAGAACAGCTTATACTATGGAATGAGGACAAGGTGATATTCTGAGCCATGGACTGAATTGGCAGACACAACCTGTACTTATTAAAATTTCACCTTGTAAGAAGGAGGTGAATGAAATAAAGGATCCCCCTTAGGATTTAAAAAAAAAAAGAGAGATAGGTTTAAGACAGAGAAAAGTGCTAAGATATACTGTGGGTTTATGGTGTCTTCATTAAAGATGTCTTCATCCCATTATCCTCAGCAAACTAACACAGGAACAGAGAACAAAATACCGCATGTTCTCACTTATAAGAGGGAGCTGAATGATGAGAATACATGGACACATGCCGGGGAACAATGCACACTGGGGCCTGTGGGGAGGGGGTTGGGGGGGGAGGAAGAGCATCAGGAAGAATAGATAGTGGATGCTGGGCTTAATACCTAGGTGATGGGATGATTTGTGAAGCAAACCACCATGGCACATGCTTACCTATGTAACAGTAAGCACACGTACATCCTGTACACGTACGCTGGAACTTAAAAGTTGAAGAAAAAGAAAAAAAAGGATGGCTTCATCAACACAGATATTTTGAATTCTCCCTATGTTTTCACTCTAGAATTTTCACTCTCAAGGCAATTCAATACAGTCAGTTTTGGAATGCATGAAAGACATATCTTTCTTTTGCAATTGAAAATGCAACTGTGAAAGGTGAGGGAAGATAGGAAGAAAGAACAGGCATATACTAGGTCAAGTTTTCTATAACTAATGTATGCTTTCTTATTAGTGAACTTTTTGTTTGTTTCTTTGCTTGTTTTTGAGATAGAGTCTCGCCCAGGCTGGAGTGCAGTGGTGCCATCTCGGCTCGCTGCAACCTCCACCTCCCAAGTTCAAGTGATTCTCCTGTCTCATCCTCCTGAGTAGCTGGGACTACAGGTGTGCACCACCAGCCCGGCTAATTTTTGTATTTTTAGTAGAGAGGACGTTTCACCACGTTGGCCAGGCTGGTCTCGAACTCTTGACCTCAATCAATCTGCCTGCCTCAGCCTCCCAAAGTGCTGGCATTACAGGCATGAGCCACCACATCTAGCCTTTTATTAGTAAACTTTGAAAGGTCAGTTGATACCTTGTGTGGTTCCAAAAAGGTTTTAACAGCTTAAAAAGCTACAAATAATAAAGCAAAATAAAATGAGGGAACCAGAGTAAATGTAACATCAGGGTTTAGGAACGCTTTTACACTGTTGGTGGGAATGTAAATTAGTTCAACAATTGTGGAAGGTAGTGTGATGATCCCTCAAGGATCTAGAGCCGGAAATACCATTTGACCCAGCAATCCCATTACTGGGTATATACCCAAAGGATTATAAATCATTCTACTATAAAGACACATGCACATGTAGGTTTATTGCAGCACTGTTCACAATAGCAAAGACTTGGAACCAACCCAAATGCCATCAATGATAGACTGGATAAAGGAAATATGGCATATATACACCATGCACTATTATGCAGCCATAAAACAGGATGAGTTCATGTCCTTTGCAGGGACATGGGTGAAGCCAGAAGCCATCATTCTCAGCAAACCAACACAGGAACAGAAAACCAAACACCGCATGTTCTCACTCATAAGTGGGAGCTGAACAATGAGAACACATGGACACAGGGAGGGGAACATCATACACCAGGGCCTGTCGGGGGTTGGGGGAAAGGGCAGGGAGAGCGTTAGGACAAATACCTAATGCATGCAGGGCTTAAAACCTAGATGAAGGGTTGATAGGTGTAGCAAACCACCATGGCACATGTATACCTATGTAACAAACCTGCACATTCTGCGCATGTATACCAGAACTTAAAGTAAAAAAAGAAAAAAGAAAAAAAAAGTAACATAAAGCTAAGAGCAAGATTGGAGCACAGAACATAGTGAGAGGCCCTTCATTCTCTTGTTAAGGTCAGGCCATAACTGTGAGTATGGTAGTCCCTCCTTATCCACGATTTCATTTTCCATGATTTCATTTACTACAGTCAATCATGATTTGAAAATATCCAATGGAAAATTTCAGAAATAATTCATGCATTTTAAATTGTAGGCTGTTCTGAGCAGTGTGGTGAAATCTCCTGCCATCACACTCTGTCTTGCCTGGGATGTGAATCATCCCTTTGTCCAACATAAACATGCTGTATATGCTACCTAGTCATTAGTCATTTAGTAGACCACTCAGGTATTAGTTAGGAATGACTGGGAGCACAGTTCAGAATCCTAATAAGGCAGCCACCTCACCTCTGCACAGAGATGCCTGTGGCAACACCTTTGCAGAGGGCAAGATTCTTCTCCAAAAGTAGTATGTGATGAGCTCTAAAACACAGATAAATGAGATCTCAGAAGGTCAAATTCCTTCACTCTAATCATGTCCACAATTATTTTACCTTGGAAAAACTTTTGAGCAACTATAATTGAACATTGGCTTTAGCCATAAAACTATTTCAGAAAAGGAACCACAGAGTGTATAACTTTAAGAAATATAATTTCCTGGTGAACATATTAAGTTAAAGTGTAAAATATTGATAATGAACTTATGGGGTTGTAAATTATGAACCAGTTTAATGTTGGGTAATAGTGAACAAAAATAATGAGTTTAATTCTAGAGTACTTGGTCTCTAGCTCTTTTTTTGGGAAGTAATGGGATAGGAAGTTGATCCTCTCTTAAAGCCAATCTTGGAGTATTTGAAATGGAGGCATGTCATCTACATATAAAAGAATATCTTCCTTATTTTCAGAGTAGGGTCACATATCTAAATCATAGTGTAAAATAATAAAGATAAAAATGTAAAAGAGTGAATATTACAGATTCCTATTTTGCCTCAATGGAAATTGTTAGCTGATACATGAAGAAACCACTTCCCCACCTCCAGAATAATGCTTAAGCAAATGCAAATATATACAGATTCTAAGTGGGCATCAAAAGCAAAACAAAACAAAATTTTAAAGTGAGTTGATTCACTGTGACCAATAATTCATTTTGCCCTCTAAGTCAAAGGACTAGAAGATAAATGAAAGCCTAGAAAATTATTATTTGATTTGTAACAGAGCCAGTAACACTTATCAATTGTTTCATTTGATCTTCCTGCATTTTCCAGCCCCCTTGTAGTTAGTAAGCTCATATGACTAGCTTTGGCCAATAAAATGAAAGCAAAATTGATCTTCAGACAGAGGTAGTAAAAAGTCTATGTATAATTTTCTAGTCTCTTTTTTCTCCTGATTGAGGAAGTTGTGTATTCCCCATGGGGCATCTACAAGTTGGTGGGCATTGGCTAACCTGGGTCTCTGAGTGACTACGTGGAGCAGAGACTTTTGCTGATCTGTGATAGACATGTATAATGAGCAAGAAATAAATTTTCACTATTGGCTGGGTGTGGTGGCTCATGCCTACAATCCCAGCACTTTGGGAAGCTGAGGTAGAAGGACTGCTTGAGCCTAGGAGTTCGAGACCAGCCTGGCCAACATAGTGAGATTCTGTCTCTACAAAAAATTAAAAAGTTAGCTGGGCATGGTGGCAAATGCTGTAGTCCTAGCTACTCAGGAGGCTGAGGTGAGAGGATTGCTTGAGCCTGGGAGTTCGAGGCTACAGTGAGCTGTGATCATGCCACCGTATTCCAGCCTGGGCTACAGAGCAAGACCTAGTCTCAAACAAAGCAAAGCAAAACAAACAAACAAACAAACAAACAAAAACTTTACTATGCTAAGCCACTGAGAATTCAGGATTGATTTGTTACTACAATATAACCCAGTCTATTCCAACTAATACCGTTTTTGTAATAGGTTTCTCCACAGGATAATAGGAGAGGTTAATAATGTTAATAAGGAAATAGCTTTATCTAAAGAATGCCTGATCCTCATGGTGAACCTCGGTTTGAGAATCCTAGCATTAGTTTAAAAAACATGGAGCTAGAATACACATTGGAAGAAAGATATAATAAGCTAGTAGGTTAAAAAATTCCCCTTTACAAAATGGGAATAAAGCATTTCTGGAATCTAAACTCACAGGTTTATGTGTGTAAAGTTAATAAAAGTAAACAAGGTAGCATGCATTCAAAGCAATGCTTAAGGCATACCAATTCTAAGTCAGAAAATGTTGAGCTATTCTTTAATTCATTTAGGTTGTGCTTTTAAAGTGAATATACCACATGTGAGAACAATGCTGATATCCAGTCAGAGAGCATCCCGGGAGGGAAAAATCTGAGTTTGGATTTAAACCTTTGTAAAATGAGGATAACATTTTCTATCTTTCAGGGTAGTTATGAGAAATAATTGTATCAACATGATACATACTAACTGCTTAGTCTATCTGAAGGAAAAACAAGCTTTTTCTTTTTTTCTTTCTGCTATACTGTCACACTCAACACAGAACATTTATGTGACCAGACGTGTGAGGGGTTTCCCCCGCAACATATCCAAGAGACACCAACTGGGTGTCCTGTGATTCAATTCAATTCTGACACTATCTATCTGGAGATCTTACAGGCTAAGAGCTCAGCCCACACTTCAGATGCCAATTATAAGCAATAGGTTATCATGTACACTTCTGACCAACTTTGTATAAACTGAGGTTCCCATGCTTCTCCTCCTTGGGTTTAATTAATTTGCTTGGATGTGTCAACCTAAATAACACACAAAAAGAGGCTCTCTTAGAGAAAAAGATATTTATGTGGGGATAGAGCATTGTAATGGGAATATGCATGCCATAGTAAATTATGTGCATATTCAAGGAAGTAAAGGAAGACAAAGGTTTTTAAAGTAAAAAAAATGAGGATTACATCATTGTTTTGAAATAATTATACTTAGCTAGCAGGATCAATGACAAGGGTGACACCAGTCTGAGGTTGAACAAGCAGTTGCTGGGCAGATGTCCTTGCAGAAGCCTTTTCTTGTGTATGGTTGTGATGGTCTTTATGCAAAGAGGTAGTTTTTGCAAAGTCTTTTGTGATAGCTTTTGTTATCAGATATAAAAGCATGAAAACCTCTCTTCATGGCTCTATTTGTCAGGCTTTTTGTTTGTTTAAACGTTAGTGACTTCATTTTGATTCTGATAACTTTCACATTTCCTCCTTTTGGTCAAGATCTTTGTCCAAAAGCATCACTGATCAATCATCCTGTAGGTAGGTCTTAATGTCCCTTGGTGCTGGGATAAACCTGTCCTGGTTGTGGGGAGTGATTGGTGACTAGGAGTCAGTGTCAAAATGCTTTTAGCCATGTTTTAGCAATAAAGAAGATTTGAAGGGAGTGGCTGTCAGGTTAAGTCTACCAGGAATCCATTATTAAGTCTAATTTTGTCTTTTCTGTAGCATTTTGTTATCACCTCAAAGTGCTGAGCCTTCTTTTTTTGTTAGGAGTTGTACTTCTGCAAAAATTTATCAAGTAACAGACACAAAGTTTAAAAAGGGAACATACAAAGTAAAATTAATAGTAATATGACAGTTTTAGTTTGCATAATGATTTTGAGCCGTGAACCTAGGCTTAAAGATAACGAATTGAATACATCAAATTACCATAGAGAATTAAGTGAGACCTGTTGTAACCATGTGGCCTGTTTTCTTATTTTGTGTACATGGGTCTCAACTTTTCCAGAGAAATTTATCCAGGTATAGCCTGTAGTATTGGCAATAGCACAGACATTTTCTTATTTAACCAATGAATTGGTTAAAATTCTTAGAATAGTTTCTGTTAAGTTACTAGCAGAAGGTATTGATTGTAAAATTTCAATTACACTATTATCCTGCCAAGTAAAAAGGTAGGCATTAAGTGGGATAAGACTCTCATTGTGATATAAAGTTTTATTCCAACATCTTGGGGGAAATCTGTCTATAGTATGAAAATGTCAGCTTCTCTGGCTTTGCAGTTTGAATGTGTCTGATCATAACTTTGGGTGATTTGTTGAACTTTGGTGTGGCCCATCGATCAGACAGGAGGCTTGCTTTCTGAAATTCATCTAGTTTCAGCTTATAGGGATTTAGGAAAAGAAAAGTTTTCTGTGTTTGTTTTTAGTTGGAAAGTTGTAGCCTAATATTGAAGGAAATGAGGAGAATTCAGGATCTACTCAAGTCTACAGGTAGCCGAAAACAACCTGAAAACAATGCACAGAGCTACAATCTAGTAACAAGTTTATTATAGTTTTTCTTTAGAAACATACCTTTTTCTCTGTGCATTGATTATATAGGGGTTTTAGACTTAAAAACTTCTTGATGCTAGGAAGCCAAACCAAAGCAGACTTTAGATTTTACTTACAGTCTTAAGATTATTTGGCCTTCCATGAAGTGATAATCTTAACTACTGTAAAATTGTGAACTCTAGAAACCAGATGTTTTATTCACCTTCTTAAATATGACATTTTAGCCAAAGCCTTGGTAGTAAAACCAATGTTTCCAATTGTATCCTGCTTATAAGGAGAGGACAGTTCTTTTTTATTGAACTTATGGAAACAATCATATGATAAAAAAATAAGAATACTTATGAATAGTTTCTAAATTTTGGAGTAATTAGATGGGAGAGAAAGCAAGTGCTTCCATCTTTGTTCACAAAAGTCTACTTCACCAAATTATTGTAAACTATAGATAGCTTATGAAAAAAAGCTTCCTTAAATTTGAAAACAAAATATTTAAGTGAAGAACCAAAAGTGTTTTAAATAAACATCATAAAAACATTATTTTGATCAGTTAATTAATTAATTTTATGTAATTAATTTTTTGTTTCGCTTGATCTTGAGTAGGAGTTTTATGAACCCATCAATCTCTTTATTAGAGTTCTGGAAATATGTTTTCAGTCCAACGATTTTAAAGTTATCAGAAATCTGTGCTCAAGAGTGCTTGTTAGAGTCTTTTCCATAAAAAGCAAGTTTGGACTATCATTGGTTGCAAATGCTTTTAGAGAATAATTCAAAACAATAACCATGGATGACAAATATTTAGAATATCCACGGTTAAAATTTCATAAAAGTTCCCTATAATGAGGAAATTTAGATATTCCAATTACCTGCAGCATTTTAAGATGATAACCAGTATCACGACTGACAATCACGTCAGGAACATCAGACTTTTATAAATTTCATATAATCTTTAGAATACTCAAATTAATAATATACCCTACAAATAAAACTTTTAAAAAGATTTAACATAACCAGATTATTACTGACAACATATTAGATTCTCATGAATTTACATAATTTTTTTTTTTTTGAGACAGAGTCTCACTCTGTCACCCAGGCTGGAGTACAATGGCGGGATCTCGGCTCACTGTAACCTCTGCCTCCCCGGTTCAAGTGATTCTCCTGCCTCAGCCTCCTGAGTAGCTGGGATTACAGGCGCGCCACCACGCCTGGCTAACTTTTGTATTTTTTACTAGAGATGGGGTTTCACCATGTTGGCCAGGCTGGTCTCAAACTCCTGACCTCAGGTGATCTGCCCGCCTTGGCTTCCCAAAGTGCTGGGATTACAGGTGTGAGCCACTGTGCCCAGCCTGAATTTACATAATTTTTGAAACATAACCATAAATGTAAATGAAAGAAGATCTAGTATCACTTATCATTTGACGATGCCTCCCATTCAATTTACCAAGTAAGCCTAATCATTTACTATGTCTACAAATGAGAGATACATTCTTTGATGCTTTCCAGGGACCCAACTGGAAAATCCCAAAGTTAATTATAGGCCAAAAAGACTTAATTTAGGATTTTGATCCTGGGGAACCCTGCCAGAGATGTCAAAATGTTCACAACACTTGATCAAAACAGTCACAGGTCACTGTAAAATAATACTTATTCATTTAACTAGAGTAATAACCAAAAGAATTCAAAAGCAATACAGAAAGTTGCATGGCTCTGAAACCCTTACCCTTTTAAAGTTCAGTTTTCCTAAGAAATCACAAACCTTAGCTGGGCATGGTGGCTTATACCTATAATCTGGAAGGCCAAAGCAGGAGGATTGCTTGAGCTCTGGAGTTAGAGACCAGCCTGGTCAACATAGTGAGACCTCATCTCTGAAAACAAAACAGAACAAAAACAAAAACAAACAAACAAAAAAACAGCCTGGTGTGGTGGTGGTGGTGTGTGCCTGTAGTCCCAGCTATTTAGGAGGCTGAGGTGGGAGAATCACTTGAGCCCAGGAGATCAAGGCTGCAGTGAGCCATAATCATGCCACTGTACTGCAGCCTGGGTGAAAGAATGAGACTCTGTCTCAATAACATAAAAAACAAACAAACAAAAAGAATAAAGACAAAGACAATACAGGAAAATATCTTCATAAAACTTAAAATATTTGTTTTTGTTTTTTTTTAGGCCACTACCAAAAAGGTAAAGAAAAACATCCTGTGGTGTGATTGCTTCTACTTATGGGAAGCCCACTTAGATGACCTGGAAATCAAACCTGATGAAAAGTGCACTTGACTTTAATCAGACACAGGAAGAATGTGTCCAGAATTACGTGTGTACCCTACATTATAGAGTAATGTAGACAAAAAGCTAATACCTTAAGGAGGCAAATAGAGTAACAACATAGGAAGTTTCCTAGTTATATGGAACAATTCAAACACATCAAGAAAAGCCAAGAGTGCAGAATCAAGTTATACTGGAGGAAAATATTGCTTTTCCGGGACTTCAGGGTAAGCATTTTAGTGTCAGGCTATAACAGCAGAATAAGAACCAGAGGAAAAAAAAAAAAGTTAATGACAGTTAACAAAAAAGTTGAAGGAGAGAGTTATCACCTGAGCCAAGCAAAACAATATACCTGTTGAAGGGGAAAAAAACTAAAGGTAATGATGTATGACCTGCAAATCACATGCAGCAAGGTACAGGAAAAGTTGAACTTCTGAGATATAAATCTGAGATGCTTCCAAAATTTTTTTACCTTAATAAATAAAATAAGCATTCCGAATAACAAAGACAGTATTTTCATCTGAAACTAGAGAAATTAAAACATCTCAGAAAGAAACCTGGCAGAAATACAAACTGTCTATAGTTTAGAAGATGCCTGTTAAAGAAACAGATTTCAGAATTAATCAAAACCTCTTTTAATTTTACTAAGAGCAAATCAATACTTTGAGGAAACCTTGTTGTTCTAACATAGGGGGACTAAATTTTTTGTTTTCTATTAGTGTATGGTTACCATCAAAGCTCAATCTACGGAAAGACTTCTAAATAATTCCTTTCTAATTAATTATAGCCAATTAGATTACACACAAATTAAAAAAATAAGGCGCAGTGGCTCACGCCTGTAATCCCAGCACTTCAGGAGGCTGAGGCGGGTGGATCACCAGGTCAGGAGATCGAAACCATCCTGTCCAACATGGTGAAATCCTGTCTCTACTAAAGTACAAAAAATTAGCTGGGAATGGTGGTGCGCGCCTGTTGTCCCAGCTACTCGGGAGGCTGAGGCATGGGAATCCCTTGAACCCAAGAGGTGGAGATTACAGTGAGCCAAGATCACACCACTGCACTCCAGCCTGGTGACAGAGCGAGACTCCGGCTCAAAAATAAACAAATAAATAAATAAATAAATAAATGAATTCCCCCTGCATGAACCTTATTATGACTTACTCAGATGACTGATGACATGCTTGGATTTTCTGCTTTGTTCTACACTTCCTCTTTCTTAGATGACCAGTCATTTTATTTTAGGACAAACATTTACTACACAAAAATCTTCCTTGTACAAAATGATTCTCTCTTCTTTTTAACTTTTATTACCAAAAATACATCTTCATATCCAAAACTTTCTTCACGTCTCTCTCCTACTTATTGACTCCTTTCTACCTTGTTTCCATTTATTTCCTATATCCAGAGTTTGGATATAGGAGACTATTTAAATAGCCTGTGAATTAGACAAAATTATTCTTTTTTCCTTCAAAAAAGAAAATATTTTATGCCTTTCTTATAATTTTTCTTATTAAAATGCATTTTACTTTTTGGGTACACTTTATGTACAGATTTAATGTATATACAGAACTATATACATTAAATAGAATTTTAACTTAGTAACTTTAATTTTTAGCAACCAATTTTGAACTGTCACATCAGTATTTTTGAGATAAGAATTATCTTATAATTTTTAGAAATATCTTTCTCCCCATAACATAATTTTTTAGGTATGATACACCCAAATATATTTAATCTTTCAATAAAGTTGAAGAAGCTAAGAATAAACTTATTCATGTCCAGCAATTTGTTTCAGTTTTTAAAAATCTTATTTGGAAATGACCCAGACATTCAGTGACTGTTTCTTAATTCAGCATAACTTTAAGATTTCAAATTACATAAAAGTTCTCCTGAGTAGCTGAGACTACAGGCACACACCATCATGCCTGACTATTTTTGATGCTTATTCCAGTTACATTTACCTAATGTATTTATTTTTTAACAGTTTTCCTAGATTACTTATGAAAACCGAGATATTAGACAAAGCTAGTCATCATTTCAAGCTTTTTCCCTGTTAAACATTTTTTTTTTTTTGACGCAGTGTCTCACTCTGTTGCCCAGGCTGGAGTGCAGAGGTACGATCAAGGCTCACAGCAACCTCTGCCTTCTGGGCTCAAGTGATCCTCCCACCTCAGCCTCCTGGGTAGCTGGGACTACAGGCATGCATGCATCACTATGTCTGGCTGATTTTTGTATTTTTTGTAGAGACAAGGTTTCACCAGGTTACCCAGGCTGGTCTCAAACTCCTGGGCTCAAGCAACCCACCTGCCTCGGCCTCTCAGTGCTGAGATTACAGGTGTGCACCACCGTGCCTGGTCCGTTAACCATTTTTATAGCCATGAATATTAAGTGTTCATCTAAGTAAGAAACTTAAAATAAAATATATGGACCCTTTGCTGATAACTCAGAAGATACAGCTTTTTTCATTAAACCAACTGTGTTAGTCTATTTTCACACTGCTGATAGACATACCTGAGACTGGGCAATCTACAAAAGAAAGAGGTTTACTGGACTCACAGTTCCACGTGGTGGAGGAGACCTCACAATCATAACAGAAGGTGAAAGGCATGTCTCCCATGGCAGCAGACCAGAGAAGAGAGCTTATGCAGGGAAACTCCCATTTTTAAAACCATCGGATCTCATGATACTTATTCATTGTCATGAGAACAGCATGGGAAAGACACCCCCATGATTCAATTATCTCCTGTCAGGTCCCTCCCACAACACCTGGGAATTATGGGAGCTACAAGATGAGATTTGGGTGGGGACACAGAGCCAAACTATATGACCAACAAAATCAAAGTGGTCTTACTCACCAGAAAATCTCAAAAACAGATCATTCTGTTTTCAGCTGGGTTTATAGTTTTACAATCTTTGTGTCAAACCCTAACACCTTAAAATGTCTATTGGTGACAAATGTAAAACAATGTGACCTGTAAATCCACCAAAAATGTATGCTGACAATTTTGAAGACATTTCTATTTTTATTTTACTAATAATTTTAAAACCAGCTTATTTATTGAAGATTTACTTAAGTCACATGAACTAAAAAGCATTAGGGTTAATTATTACTTGTATGAGTGCATACTTATCTAAGCCAATCTGAATAGAATTCCTTAAGGGATTTCTGGTTGACTATGCCAGATTTTTACCATGTGGATACAACATATAACATAACATATGGACATATGTGTAAACACACCGAAACACATATACACACATAAGAATCTTATAACTTTCATTGTAGAATTCTAGTCATGAGGTAGCAGTACAGACTCACTGGTTTATAAAAGACAGTTGGATCTCAATTATGTTTCTGACAAAGTTGGGACCTATTCACATGACTAAACTTTATTTGCCCCAATAGATAATCTAATAAAGACTGTGGACCAAAATTTTGGGTAAAGCAGTTTCCATGGCAGTTTGATTTTTAAGAAACCCAATTCACCCATTTTTCTTTTCAGTTTCACCTGAACTTAGGGTTAAATTTTCAATGTCTACAATTTAGGCAGGACTGGCTGAATTGTATAAGAATAACAAAATCTCCAAGTAGCTTTGAACTATGAAGGAAGATCCCCTTTCTCACTTCTCTCTAGCAAACTCCAACTCATTTCTCAAGGTCCAACTCCGAAGTTCCCTCTCCTGTGAAGTCTTCTCTGAGAGTCTCCTTTACCCCCTTTCTTCTCTATCACATTCCACTTTTTCAGAACTTAATTGCTCTATCCTGTGTGTTCCCATAATCCTTTAAGCATTCTTCCCTTGGTGTCATGATATGATATGAAGCCATGGTATGTTGTATTTGGTTGTTTTTCTTCATGTATGCTTAACTACCTGCCTTGAAGATGAATTCCTTGAGAACATGACATGCTTCAATCTGTGTTATGTACTATGCTAGATAAAGAATATGCAGTGAGGCTGGGTGCGGTGGCTCACCCCGTAGTTCCAGCATTTTGGGAGGCTGAGGCGGGTGGATCATTTGAGGTCAGGAGTTTGAGACCAGCCTGGCCAACATGGCGAAACCCCATCTCTACTGAAAACACAAAGATTAGCTGGGCATGGTAGCCTGCGCCTGTAATCTCAGCTATTCAGGAGGCCAAAGGCAAGAGAATCACTTGAACTAGGGAGGCGAGGTTGCAGTGAGCCAAGTTCGCACCGTTGCACTACAGCATGGGTGCCAGAGCGAGACTCCATCCCAAAAAACAAAACAAAACAAAACATGAAAACAAAAACAAGAAACAAAAAAAATTCTTTACTCCAAAGGAGCTAACAGTCCAATGAGAGGCAGAGCAGTAAATTCCAGCAGTGTGTGATGAGGACTATGGCAGGGGCGTGGGAAATACAGCAGGAGCATTTATAGAGTCACTTCACTTAGAAGGAGTGAGCAGGCCAGGGATGCATCAGAAAGTTGATACTTAAGCTGAATCTTAGAGATTAATAAGAGTTCTTGGACAGACAAGAGAAAGAACATTCCAGGCAAGGTCACAGAGTCATGAGAGAATATGGTAGATCCAGTACACTATGAACCGTGTGATATTATTCAAACAAAAAGTTTATGTTGGGGCCAGATGAGAGATGAGGTTAGAGAGAATTTTAAGGGCAAAATTGAAAAAATCTTAAGGGTTATGCTAGAAAGTGAAGATTCCATTTCCAAAAGTAATTGCGAAGTGCCTGGCATAGAATATTGACCATTGCATCGCTGATCGTTTTGAGGGAGAGACTGCTCACAGTCGATACAGAAATCAAAAGGCATGGTCACAGAATTGATGGTTGGCATTGAGACTGTTACACTGACATCTTTGCTTTGGGAGAGAAAAATCAGTATTGAAGCCCTAAATTTTCTGTGTTTTTAAAATTCAAAGATCAAAGACATAAATATGAGTGGGAAGCTGTATATAAAAGAAAAGATGAGTAAAATTGGAAAGCTTGGAAGTAATATACACTTATTACTTACTTAGGGCTCTTCTGCATTCGTAGTAAACTAATTGCTAGTAGCAGGGTTCTTAGCCTGGGTTATATTGATCTTTTTGAGGTTCTGAAAACATCTTGAAATTCTAGGCAAAGTTTTGAGCATATGTATGTTTGCTTATTTTCCTGGGGAGAGGGGTTTGGGATTTTTCCTAGGTTTAATAGAGTTCTTGGCCCCAAAAAGATCAAAATCCACTGGGCTCTAGCATATACAACTAGAACAAAAGGACAAAGAAGCAATATTGTTTAGACATTGCATGGTAGATAGTCACGTAGGAATTTCTTTTTGGGGAATGTAGAGTTAGCAGGTAAAACAACATTCAATGCTATAGTAAACAATCCTCCAAATGAAGCGGCTTATGATAATAGCACCTGATTTCTTACTCAATTTGAAGATCAATGCAGTGAGTGGTGGAGGGTAGGTGGGGAGGTGTGGGGTTGTGTATCATAGTGTGTAGGAGGGTCTGATGTGCATAGTCCTTTAAAGATAGGCCTCCTTCCATCCTGTGGCTATGCCATCTTCAACATGACACCTCAAAGGCGTGCTGGCATCCTCCGTAGCATCCAGGGGAAAAGGGAGAGCCGGTGGGGAAGGCACATTCCTTTAAAATGCCTTGATGGGGCAATGGCACTTCCCTTCTCACATTCCATTCACAAGAACTGATCATATGGTCCCACTTCTAGGTGTAAGGGAGATGTAAAATGTAGTTTATCTAGGTACACAAGAAGAGGAACTAGTGTATTTTGCTAGTGTATTTAGCAAATACACTTTGTATTTGGTAAATATCTGGCTAGCTTCTGTCATGGGGAATTTGAAAAACTGCTTGAATCCTTATCTGCTGGTTATGGTTTCGGTCTAGCTCTAAATGGAAAAGAGAGATTGAACTAGATATCCTCTATTAAAGATCTTCCTATGGTTGTGTGTAAGGGGTTTTGAAAAATGTGTCCTTTGCTTAAAAAATGTATTAGGTCAAGAGCACAACTTCAAGAATTCTCTGATTCGTCAACAGCCTCAAAAACAGTCATCCAACCAATAACTCATATAGAATGTAAGATAGGGCTCTAAGACTTTCACATGAAGAAAAAGATTTCTCCCTTATATTCCTTTATACACTGAAGATATCCAGCAGTCTTTTGAGGCCTAGCACATTTTATCGTCAAATAAGATTCACTTTCTGCTTTTATTCTGATTAGCTTCCTTCTAAAGTACTAATCCAGAAACTCGTTAACTCAAACTGCAGAACTAGTCAATTCCAGAGGGGAACACAAAGATCAACTTATGTAGATCATCTAAGAACTAGAGCTTATTAAAATGCTTTACTTTTGAAAGACATTTTCAAGTGACTACTTTAATCATATAGAATTTTGCTAATTAAACAGCCAATTTAAATGCCAACTCTACTAACTGGATTTTGAGTTACAGTTAATTTTAATTATTTCTGTTCTATAAAAATATACATAAGAGCTTTTTAATTTTAATTCCACTTTTTATGCAGCAGTTAACTCACCCACACAGTCAGCTCTAATAGTTGCGAAAACAGAAATAAGTGGTAGCTGAAGGTATAGTTTCCCAGTTTTAAGCTTTTTTAAAAAATGTATTTTTTGAATTGTATAGAATAAATTCTTCCATTTCATGTATCCTACCAGTATCACAAAGGCAAAGCAGACAGTGTGGTCTGTATTAATGTAATCCTGGTCAAATTCTGACTTTAAGTAGTCTTTTTCTGACTTTAGTTTTATTTCCTCATTAAAAGAGTCCTTCCTTTTCCTCTTGATTGCTAAATCAGTTTTCTGGCTCTGTCTTCATGCCCTTATTTTAAAAATGTTTTGAACACTTACTACTTATCTGTGTGATCTTAAGCAAATCCCCATCCACTGTAGAGCCTTATCTGCAATATAGGAGTAGTCTCATAGGTTTGTTGAGAAGGCCTCAAACCAGATGATGAATAGTAGAGTGCTTTCAAATCTTTCAAGGGCTCTAGAAATGCAAGCTACCATTATCAATGTAACCACCAATAACCCAAATAGGTAGAATAGATACTATAAAGTTTGGAGAAGGAGGAAAGTATGACTCAAAGAATCTTACTGGGGTGAGAAATCAGAGTGCGGGGGCAGAACTTTCCTGGGTCGTGGTGTAAGAGGGGGATTTAAATATGTGGAGAGGAAAAGAAAGGGCACCTCAGACAGAGCTATATGATGTGTCCTGAAGGAAATGCACACAAGGGGATGAATAATTCAAGTTCATTGTCTCTGAAGCAGTTTGTTAACCTGAGTATAGTGAGGAATAAACTTAGAAAGTAGATTAGGATCAGCAGAGGAAGTCTTTTTATTGATAAAGACCTCAAGTTGATTTTCGATTAGAACACAATGGGATGAGGTTGATATTTTCAGAAGACTCATCTGGCAAGAAAGGAGAGTGACCAGAGGCACTAAGACCAGTGAGAGGTGTGGCATGCCAATCCTGATGAGAAAAAAAAATAAAAGCTTAAACCATGTGAGAACAAAGAAGTAAGAAGGAATGATATAAACGAGAAGTAAAAAACCACTATTATCATCATCATCTACTTTTGCAACCATCAAAACCACAAAATCCATGGCATTACAAGAGAGCATCATGGATTTGGTGGACAGGTAAGGGGAGCAGTCAAGAAGGTCTTCAAGCTTTAGAGTTTCGGTGACTAGGAAAAAGACATCAACAACCATGATGGTACTCTTGAGGGAGAGAGGGATGCAGACTTTAGTTTTGGACGTGATAGTTTAAGGTGGAGGCTATAGATGCAAGTGAAAAGTTCAGGACTCCGTGGCTTGCCACTTCTCGCTTTGAATGTTATGCCCTTTTAATATTGAACTGCTTGCAGTCTCTTGTGCAAACCACACTCTCATACTTGCATGCCTTTTTATCTTGCTATTACCACTAATTAGAATACCCTCTTGTCTTCATTTTTATTTTTTTAAAGCCAGGCCTACTGATACATAATCTATATACAGTAAAATCTATCATTTCTAGACACAGACACAGGTTTTGAGTATCAACAAAAATATACAAGCATGTAACTGCCACTTACTCAAGGTATAGAAAACTTCTTTTGTGCACCTTTGTAGTCAATCTTCTCACCCTATTCCCAAACCACTAATTGATCTCTTTCTATAGTTTTGCCTCTTCCAGAATGCCATATAAATGTAATCATACTGTTAGCTTTTTGTGTTTAGCTTCATTCACAGTGTAATTATTTTGAGATTCATCCACAGTGATGAACATATCAGTAGTCTGTTTCTTTTTATTGCTGAATAGCATTCCTTTGTACCAATGTGCTATACTTTATATCCACTTTCACTAGTTGAAGAACAATTGAATTACAGTTGGCCCTTGAAAAACACAGATTTGAACTACATGAGTCCACTTAAACATGAGTTTTATTCCACCCCTGTCACCTTGAGATAGCAAGACCAACCCTTCCTCTTTACCCTCTTTCCCAACCTACTCAATGTGAAGATAATAAAGATGAAGACCTTAAATGACGATCCACTGCCACTTAATGAATAGTAAATATATTTTCTCTTCCTTATTATTTTCTTAATAACATCTTCTCTCTAGCTTGCTTTATTGTAAGAATAAAGTATGTAATGCATGTAACATACAAAGTATCTGTTCATCAACTGTTTATGTTATAGGTAAGGCTTTAAGTCAAGCATAAGCTATTAGTAGTTAAGTGTTTGGGGAGTTAAAAATGTTTTTTTCACATTAAAAAGATTTTCGACTGTGCAGGAGTCAGCACCCCTAACCCTTATGTTATTCAAGGGTCAAATGTATTTTCAGTTTTTGGTTTTTATTCATAGAATTACTATAAACATTCATGTGCAAGTCTTTGTGTGAACATATATTTAAATTTCTCTTGGATAATTACCTAGGAGAGAGATTGCCAGATCATAATATAAATTTATGTTTATGTACATGTATATTTAACTTTATAAGAAACTGTCAGGCCAGGTTCAGTGGCCCATGCCTGTAATCCCAGCACTTTGGGAGGCCGAGGTGGGTGGATTGCCTGAGCTCAGGAGTTCCAGAACAGCCTGGGCAACAAGGCGAAACCCCATCTCTACAAAAAATACAAAAAAAAATCTAGCCAGGCATGGTGGCACATGCCTGTAGTCCCTGCGGCTTGGGAGGCAGAGGTTGCAGTGAGCAGAGATCGTGCCGCTGCACTCTAGCTCTGGGCAACAGAGTGAGATCCTGTCTTCAAAAAAAAAAAAAAAGGACCTGCCAAACTGTTTTCCGAAGTGGTTGTACAATTTGCATTCCCACCAATAATGTATGAGAGTTCCAGTTATGCTGTATCCTTGCCAGTAGTGACTGTTTTGGGCATCTACTCTCTCCCTCTCATTTATTGCTCTATAGGAAGTCAGATAATGTGTTGTTAGCAGCCGTATGGAGAGGCCCATGTGATGAGGAACTGAAGTCGGTGGCCAATAACCAGTGAGGAACTGCAGCTTGTCAGCAACCATGTGAATGAGTTTAGAAATGCATTCTCCAGCCCCAGTTGAGCTTTTAGATAACTGTAGCCTCATATGACGGCTTGGCATGTCAGCCCCATATGACACCTTTTGAGTGACCTTGATTCAGAACCACCCAGATAAGGGGCTCCCAGATTTCTGACCCTCAGAATCTATGTGAGACAATAAAATCTTGTTGATTCAAGCTGCTACATTTGGAGTAATTGGTTGCATAGCAACAGATAGTTAATACACTGAATGAAGACACTGGCATGAAGCTCAAGGGAGATGTCAGGTCTGGAATAGAGATTTCGTGTGAAGCCATGAGAAAGGATAAGTTTTGCATGTTTTGTGCTTTAGGCCAGAGCTTCCTACCCAATTTCTGCATCCAGAACGTCTCTAATTATCTCAAAGAGTATAAACAATTCTCAAAACAAAATTCATAAGAGAAATACAATATTTTTGGGGTAGGGAGAGGGGGTTCATATAGTTAAATAATGATAATGTTGTCTCAATTCTCTAAAATCTAAGAATCAGTCTCCATATGATTTCTCTCCATCTCTTTGTTGGCAACTCTCATTCTATGTCTTATGGTATTCTATTCCTTTGGCAATTTTCAGGTATATACAAATTATTTAACGCCCACTCTTTCTCCTCTTTCTTCCTTTTTTTCTTCTGGAATCCAGCCTCAGCATTTCAAAGAATGACCCAAATTAAAACCACTCCCAGGGAGAATGGATTTAAATGCCTGATATGGCATGGTGGCCTTTGAAACTGATCAGGCATAAAGAAAGACAAAGTGGGAAACCTTTATTCCCTACTCCCATTTGGCCCCCAACTCTCAGAAAGTACATTTATCCTGGAGATGTGAGTGTGGAGAATGTACGGGTATGGAGAAAGTGTCTTAGCCCATTTGTCTATTTGTGTTGTTATAAAGGAATACCAGAGGCTGGATAATTTATAAAGAAAAGAAGTTTATTTGGTTCACAGTTCTGCAGACTGTACAAGAAGCATGGTGGCTCTGCCTTTGGTGAGAGCTTCAGGTTGTTTCCATTCATGTCAGAAGAGAGGGGAGACATTGTGCAGAGGTCACCTGGAAAAAAAGGAGGCAGAGACAGGGGAGGGAGGTACCAGTTCTTTTTAACAACCAGCTCTGGGAAGAACTCCCATGGGAACTAATAGAGCAAGAACTCATTCATTACCATGAGGATGGCACCAAGCTGGTCATGAGGGATCCACTTGCATGATCCAAACACCTCCCATTAGGCCCCACCTCCAGCATTGGGGATTGAATTTCAACACAAGATTTGGTAGGGCCAAATGAACCATATCCAAACCATAGCAGAAGGACTGCTGGCTAATGGCTCATTCATAATGCATCTAAAAATGCTGGAGAAATAGGGAGTTACCTTGGTGACAGAGCGCTTCCCAGTGTCTGAACAATGACTGGGACTTGCTGCAGTCCCATTGAGGCCTGGGCTGTATTTAGAGACTGAGGATGGACAAAATTCCCCCACACTCCATTTCAGCCAAAGCCCAGGGATAGAGATGGTATGAGTGGAGAAGGGGTGTTGAGATAATGTTTGTGATTAGGTTTCACTCTGCCCTTAAACGTATTTTCCATGGAATAGCAGCCAAGATTTTAGATGAGGGCAAGTGGCACTACTGCCCACTCCTAGAACGAACCATGGGACTCCTGTTATCCACACTGTTAAAGTGAACTAAATGGAGCCTGAGAAGGACTCCATACTTCTATGTTTCAATCTTTGTGGACTAACTGTAACCTAGCTTAATAGATAAAATAGAAAACCTAACTTGGGAGTATGCACCTGTAACAATAAGTGAGTCTTGGCCATTCCCAGCGGCCATACTTCAACCACTCATAGACTGTTGAGTGTTCAAACTGTGTTCAAATAAGGCAAACGCCAGCCTGCAAGCAATCCAGCTATTTCTGTACCTCACTTCTGATTCCTAGACGTCACTTTACTTTTTTTGTCTATAAATTTGTTCTGACCATGAGGCACCCCTGGAATCTCTCCGAATCTGCTGTGATTCTGGAGGCTGACCAATTCATTAATCATTGCTTCTTTTTGCTCAATTAAACTCCATCAAATTTGATTTGTCTGAAGTTTTCTTTTAACAACATCAAAAGCATCATCCAAAGGAAATCTCCTTCCCTTAATAAAAGTGGCTTTGATTCTCTCCCACCGAGTTCTTCCACTATCTGTAAAGCTCCACATGGCCATTTATACAGATACTCAGAGAGAATACCCAGAGGTTCTGAATGTAGTACCCTTACCTCTCAGGGCAAGATAGGCCGGCTTTTTAAGGATGAAGATCTTTAGGTAAACCCATGCAACATATAATATCTCATAAGACTTCCCCTGCAAAATTAGGGTAGGAAGTTATTTCATTATTTACTCTTTCACTTCCCCATCCTGCAATATGCATATAACTGAACAATTCTATCAATACAATTGCTTCTCCCTCCTTCTTGTACAAAACCTGTTTCTCTCATGAACCTTTTCATAGCTGATTACTGAAAGCTTTCTGAAATGGAAGTGGGAGGAGACATGTGCAAAGCAAAAAGAAATGGAAAAATGTTAAAAAAATTACTTTTCACCTGTGAGATTTTTCTCCCTTTCTTGGCAGCATTATTTGCCTAGTCTATTGACATTTCAGACTAGAGAAAGATTAGCTATAATTGTACCAGCAGTTTCTTTATCTCTTTGAGGGTTCCAGTGACAGAGGTTGTTAGCTTGAGAAACAGGATGTTTGCATTATTGATTAGACCACATTGTTTTGACTGAAATAGTAGAGAATATTCTTGGCTGCTTTACATGTGTCAAGTCAGTTTGCTTCTTGTCCAGTTGTAGGGGGATTTTGTAGGGGGATTTTTTTTTTTTTTTTTTTTTTTTTTTATCGTAGGAGGTAGTGGGTAGTAACCTGCCAGAGATAGGAATGCAGGGCTTTTGGGGATAGTACTCTACAATGTCCCTTCAATACATGTTAGATATTTACCTGACCAAAAAGAGGTTTCTAAATTCTACTATTGTTTGTTTAACTCAAGTTTGAGTCTTTAGGTCAATTCACTACATTAAAACAAATGGAGGCTGGGAGCTGTGGCTCATGCCTGTAATCCCAGCACTTTGAGAGGCTGAGATGGGAGGACCACTTGAGCCCAGGAGTTTGAGAGCAGCCTGGGCAACATAGCAAGACACCATCTCTACAAAACAGTTTTAAAATTAGCTAGGGGTGGTGGTGTGCATCTATAATCCTAGCTACTCAGGAGGCTGAGGTCGGAGGATCACTTGAGCCCAGGAGTTTGAGGTTACAGTGAGCTATGATCATGCCACTGCACTCTAGGCTGGGCGACAGAGACCCTGTCTCTAAAAAACAATAAATAACACTTAAAATAAAATAAAAACCAATGGAAACCAATGAAAGGTTTTAAATGAACAAATTTGCTCTGCCCCAAATTGTATTTATATTTCATAAACTTTTTTATTTTGGCATTTCTGAAGAATTACTTTAATGTGAGTTCCCTTCATTTATTTTAAAACCACTTGTTAAGGGTATTTGGGCCAATTATCAGTTAGTCAGATTAGTTAATAAGATTATACAGAATAACCGACATACTGGGAACCACTTGTGTTTAACTAAAGTAAATATATATCCTTTTCGTGCTTTTTTACTCTAACTCTTCTACGGGTAGTAGGAGATGAAGGTGACTCTAGATCCCACCAAGTCATTTTTTAAAATTTTTTTATTTTTTTATTTTTTATTATTATACTTTAGGTTTTAGGGTACATGTGCACAATGTGCAGGTTTGTTCCATATGTATCCATGTGCCATGTTGTTTTGCTGCACCCATTAACTCATCATTTAGCATTAGGTATATCTCCTAACGCTGTCCCTCCCCCCTCCTCCCACCCCACAACAGTCCCCGGAGTGTGATGTTCCCCTTCCTGTGTCCATGAGTTCTCATTGTTCAATTCCCACCTATGAGTGAGAACATGCAGTGTTTGGTTTTTTGTCCTTGCGATAGTTTACTGAGAATGATGTTTTCCAGTTTCATCCATGTCCCTACAAAGGACACGAACTCATCATTTTTTATGGCTGCATAGTATTCCATGGTGTATATGTGCCACATTTTCTTAATCCAGTCTATCGTTGTTGGACATTTGGGTTGGTTCCAACTCTTTGCTATTGTGAATAGTGCCGCAATAAACATACGTGTGCATGTGTCTTTATAGCAGCATGATTTATAGTCCTTTGGGTATATACCCAGTAATGGGATGGCTGGGTCAAATGGTATTTCTAGTTCTAGATCCCTGAGGAATCGCCACACTGACTTCCACAATGGTTGAACTAGTTTACAGTCCCACCAACAGTGTAAAAGTGTTCCTGTTTCTCCACATCCTCTCCAGCACCTGTTGTTTCCTGACTTTTTAATGATGGCCATTCTAACTGGTGTGAGATGGTATCTCACTGTGGTTTTGATTTGCATTTCTCTGATGGCCAGTGATGATGAGCATTTTTTCATGTGTTTTTTGGCTGCATAAATGTCTTCTTTTGAGAAGTGTCTATTCATGTCCTTCACCCACTTTTTGATGGGGTTGTTTGTTTTTTTCTTGTAAATTTGTTTGAGTTCATTGTAGATTCTGGATATTAGCCCTTTGTCAGATGAGTAGGTTGCAAAAATTTTCTCCCATTTTTTAGGTTGCCTGTTCACTCTGATGGTAGCTGTTGTTAGCTTGAGAAACAGGATGTTTGCATTGTTGATTAGACCACATTGTTTTGACTGAAATAGTAGAGAATATTCTTGGCTGCTTTACATGTGTCAAGTCAGTTTGCTTCTTGTCCAGTTGTAGGGGGATTTTGTAGGGGGATTTTGTTGCTGCCACTGTGTTAGATATCACATCTCAGGTGATTCTTTCTGACTGTCAGTCACCTTATCTGTTGTTGTTGATTAAAAACCTCATCTCAATCAAGAAATTTTCTGCTGCCTGTTTTGGTGTTTGTGACCAGGAGATAGTTGTTTTGGGTCTTCAAGCTGTTTCTCATAGATTCTTATAGCAGGATGTTTCAGCTGTTTGTACAAAGGGGAGGCTCACAGAACTGAACAAATAACTTTACCATTTTTGATTTAGTTGTGCTACAGGGACAGTTGAAGATGAAAACAAACCATATTGCTCCTTACTTACATTCCTGTACTGTTTAATAAAACAACGCTATGCAGTCACGGTTCTCAAGCTTTGACTGATGAAATGCAAATTTCTGGGCTCAGCTGAGAGAGATTTTGGTCCAGCAGGACCAGGATAGGATGGGACCCACGAATCTGTATTTTTAAACCACACCCTAGTACTTCTGATTTTAGACAAAACATGAGATATACTTCAAGAAACACAGCCATACAGCATTAAAGAGTCAAGTGAAGATTAGAAAATTTGGGTGTTAGGAGCCTCATGACAAGTGAAAGAGAATGGTGAGGGAAAATCCCAAAACTTCTAATTTACAATAAACAGACGGTTAGCAAGTTACCGATACGATTTATGTCTAATTTCTCTTTGATAATGCACTTTGGTTGATACACTTGGTAAAGAGACAGTCGATAATTATATCTAACAATAATCTAAACAAATTTAAAATATTTAATTATCATCCATTGAATATTTTTATTAATATAGATCACAACAGTAGAGAACTCAAAAATAGACCTCAAAATATTTAGGAAGCAAATAGAATTTCAAATTAGTGGAGAAAGAAGAGTTGATTATTCCATACATGTTATTACAACACCTGGCTTGTCATTTAGGTTTAAAAAGAAGGTAGATTTCTACTTCATTTCCAAAATAAATTACAGATGAATTAAAGGGCTAAACCTAAAATAAATAACACTGTATACAGTCTAGAATAAAATATGGGCACTTCTTTTTAGTATCTTGGCATTACATAAACTCTGCAAGTCTAAAAGTAAAAGATACATAAATTTGACCGCATAAAAACTACTGTAAAACTATCATAAAAGAGTCAAAAGCCAAACTTAAAATCAAAGACAGAATTAAGAACTTGAGATTTTTGAACAGGCAGTTCACAGAAAAAAATTCATAAATGAGCACAACTTATGAAATTATGTTCAGTCCTGCTCAAAATTATTTACATGCAAATAAAAATAAAATATTGTTTTTCATCTGTTAGTTCAACAAAAATTAACATATTTCATAGCACTAACTTTGAGGAGGGGTGGAGAAGAGTGAGTACCTGAGCAATTTCTACTCAAGTTTAAAATACTCATATTCTTTGATCCAACAATTCCACTTCTAAAAACTTATTCTAGAACTATAATTATATATGCAACCAGAGCAAGATGATAATTATAATATTGTTTATAATATTTAAAAACTGGAAATGATGCAAATGATCATTAATAGAGTGCTGGTTGAATAATTCATGGTCCTTTATATCTTGTAATATTCAGAAGTATGGGTTAGATCCACACATTTGGATATGAAAGAAACCACCAAGATACATTGTTATGTTTTTAAAAACAGAAAGAAGGCACGGCACTAAACAATGTGTATCTTGTGTTTCTATTTGTATACAGCAAAACCCCAGAAAATGTATGTATATACATAGTAAATTTCTGGAAACATTAAGAAATTGTTAAAAATAAATACCTTTGGGAATGGAATTAAGGATATTGGAGTAAGAGGAAGACTTATTTTTCATTGTATATACTTTTCTACTACTTGAAAATTTACAGTTGTGTTATGTGTCATTAAAATTACCAAAGAAAAAGCCACTTGGAAATGCAAGGATTTTACACACCTAAGCTGTTCTGATTACAGCGTAATGTTTGTGATAATCATGTTTTGCTATTAGAAAGTTCAAATATGTTGAATAAAACAAACCAAGTAAGCATATGAAACATTTACAAAGATGGTTATTTAAAAAAAATTCAGCATGTAAATGACAAAACTTCATTAAGAAAAAAACTCATGCATTTAACATAGCGTGTACATACTTAACTATGTCATACTGCTTTGCAAAGAAGTTCCTGACCTGCATACTCTATAGGGCTCTCAGGACTTTGCCTAGTGAAGGTGGTGAGTTGCCCTGTGTCATCCCAGTTCTTCAGCCAGCCTATCTTTTTGGTGACAGACGCTTCAAACTTTAGCAGCTGGGAGGTAACTGTCAATGACTGAGGAGTGGTATTTGTATCCTTCACCCACCAAATCTGCTCTTACCCAGAGTAAAGAAAATAGAACGATCAGATATGGGATGAAACTGTCAATAATAAATGGAAGCAGCCACATGAAATAGTGAAACTTAAAAACATGTTTTTGTTAACAGTACTTTCCCCAATTATAAAAGTAATATATGTTTGTTGTAGAAAGTACAGAGAAGTATAATTTATACCATACTAACAGAGATTCTCTAAGCACAAAGGCAGGGGTTCCTCTAACTTTTGTATTCTGTTTGTTATTTTAAGGAGAATTTCAACAGGGATGGGGACTTAAATATAATTTGTTTATATATACACAGAGTGTCCGCAGAAACATAAGAAACTGGAAACATTGCTTCTGAGTAGAATAATTGAGGGCATGGGGAAGATAAGTCAGGTGTTAAAGGCACTAACTTTTGTATTATTTATATAGCCACATCACTAAAAAAATTAAAAAACAGTATGTAAACTTTAAAAACACTATAAACATTTTCATAAGAATTACCTAATATTCATAATTCTTATATAGAAATGTGAAATAAAAATAAAATCCACTATGAAATCATAAGCCAAACAAAAATAATTTAATAAGAGCGTCCTAGAAACATTGTTTCTATGTAATCATTCAGATAAAAAAGAAATCAAAGGATGTAAAGAAGGCATGAATGAAAGAGAAAGAATAGAACAAAGAAGAGTGAAATGCCTAGATGGAAAGATTTTCAAAATAAGTCTGCTACATTGAAAATATACTGCCAGTTGGTTGATATTTAAATGATAGAAATTCTTGAATAATGGTGACATCAATCATCACTAGGAAGGCCCGGCATGGTGGCTCACGCCTGTGATCCCAGCACTTTTGGAAGTCGAGGTGGGTGGATCACTTGAGGTCCGGGGTTGCACCAGCCTGGCCAACATGGTGAAACCCCTGTCTACCAAAAATACAAAAATTAGCCAGGCATTGTGGCGCACACCTGTAGTCTCAGCTACTCGGAGCCTGTGGCAGGAGAAGCGCTTGAACCCGGGAGGTGTAGACTGCAGTGAGATTGTGCCACTGCACTCCAGCTTGGGTGACAGAGCGAGATTCCGTCTCCCCCACTCGCCCCCCAAAAAGGAGCATCACTAAGAAAAGGTGAATGGTTGGGGTGCATACTGGAAGGAAGCAATGGAAATCTGAAAAGGTGTAAGAACCTAAACAAATTTGTTTATCACAGAAAATAAATCACAAAACAACTTTGTGTTCTTCGGTAAGTTTCTTTTTGTTAAACAAGAGTTGCTTTTTGCATCACATAGATCTTCTAAACTCTTCGTTGAAGAGGTCCTTGGTAGTCTGTGTCTAAGCCAGTTCCTTATGGAAGTGGCACTGAGCAGAGTAGATAAAGATAGGAACTTTTGAAGGGTCATAATCTCTGTGTGCAAAAAAGAAGCCACAGTAGTTTGAAGAGCTGTGCAGGTTTTAGGGTGACACTGGGTTGGGAACCTTGGAGCTAAGTGTCCCACACCTGGCAAGCCATGACATACATATTTTCTGTTCGGGCAGAAACTGAGCTTTACAAAAGTGAAATGAGAAAAAAAACTAGGCATGTATATTGAGAACCATTCAGTCCTTCTTAGAATTGCCTCATACCTTTCTCATACATCTTTATTAAATTCAGATGCAAATTAATTTTAGAAAAGTCTAAATAGGCGTGTGTTTTATTTTTCTGTTGCCCAATTAAATAGTGGTACAAGCCTGGAAACTCTCTATATCTATTTTCTGAAATCTATAGCTCTTGTTTAGGTAAATATCAGGTACTTAGCTAATTAAATGTCCCTTGTTTATAGGAAAGTGTCAACTTTCAGGATGTTATGTGTATGGCTCAATAAAATTACGTACAAAGTGACAGTGTACTCTCTTTTCATAGGCTGACCTTGTCGTCACCATCACCTGAAAATGGCTCAAAACCAAAATGACCTAAGGGTTAAAACAAGATAAGATCAAATTGACGTCATGGTAAAAATTGACGTCATGGTAATTACACCAAGTACCCTTCAATCATTGGATGGAATTTCCTGTTGATCCCAGGGCTTAGATGCAGGTGGAAACACTCTGCTGGTATAAAAGCAGGTGAGGACTTCATTAACTGCAGTTACTGAGAACTCACAAGACGAAGCTAAAATCCCTCTTCGAATCCAGTCAACTGCCCTGAACACATCCTGCAAAAAGCCCAGAGAAAGGTAATATGAATGAAATAATTTTGGGGGATTTTAATTGAGGAGTAAAATATTTGAGAATATGAAGAAGATTCCAGAGTCTCTGCATATACCTTATTAAGAACAGAGACAGGCTTTTACTCATTCTCTTTTCAGCACTTATGATTGAATTAGAAGGAAGTCTGTAAAATTTGGCTGTGATCATAGGGTAAGATGTTATCTAACAGAAGCCAGAAACCCAGTGTCTCCTGCTGAGATGCTTGAGTGCCTGTCAGGATCTAAAAATTGTCCTCAGGAATTATTGTATGTCATTGGAAAGACATTCTTTTGAGTGGCTTCCAGGAGCAAGACAGAGGGCAAGTAGACATTATGATATTGTTTTATTATCCATTTTTAAGTGATGTATAACTATATCTCCAAGCTGGCCGATGATAAAGTGGCTCACTTGTTCAGCTGAATTACTATAGCTTCTGATTATCTTTTGAATAGATGTTCTCGTGCAGACTTGAATAGTAGCATGGAATTTCTTGAACGTCATTGTTTTCATTTTTCTTCTTTAATAAAATGCTACAAAAATCAAAGTTGGTAGTATTTCTCTAGCTATTATTCATGAATTTGCAATGATAAGTCACTTGCCCAAGTCTAATTGATTAGTTCCAATGAGTTTCTGGAAAATTTTTGCAGCTAACCTTGGTTATCTTAGCATTAGCACTAATTGGTGGCTGATTGGGAAATAGACACTAGAAAATAAAAGAGCTTTTTTGTCCATCCTTATTAGCGTTGAAGAACAGGATATGGGCACGTGCGAAGAACTATGGGCTGACACTATATGGGTCCCTTAGGAATGCAGAAGCTCACTTTCATCTCTGTAGGAATTTTGTTTCTTAAGCTCTTCAATCTTTTTCCCAGTCAAAAGTCAGATATTTTGCTTTAGAAAAGAAATCTTTTAAAGTTTCTGAAAATATCTGTTAAATAATTACTTGACTTAATACCAATTCAATTATTCATAATATTGGTCAACAAAATTGTATGTAATACATTGCTATATTCTTGAATTATTTAAAAAAGACAAGAGTGGTCATCATTTATAAAAGGTTCGTGGCTTTTCATTTTAATTTCAACTTTGGTTTTCTTAAGTTTATTTTTTTTTTGCAGTAAGAGTCATTGAAATTTTAAGTGAGTCATATTCCTTACCATTTCCTGCTGGAAAGGGTAGCGTGTGAGAAAAATGTTAGAAAAGCAATTAATTAGTTCCAGAGCAGATTTTCAGTTGCAGTGTACATTTCTTTTTAATGTGAGACCCAAATTTACATGAAAACTCAAAGTAAGAGTTGGGTAACAGAAATGGCTAACTTAGGAGGTAATGTATATCTTGCTTAAAAGCAGATCAAAGTAATCTACTTTCTCAAAGAGAAAATTTACAGGAGTGAACTTACATTTCTATTGAGAACAGCATGGTTCATTGCACCAAACTTCATTTTTACAGATTGTGAATTCTAGAGTAGTTTGCTATCAACTTCCGATCTTTGCACATTCTGGATTTGGCGTATAATGTTACAGCAGTGCCATTGTAATGTTGCACAAAGTAGTCTAGCAATTTCTTGGTTCATCAGGCTTAGAGATA
This sequence comes from Hylobates moloch, assembly GCF_009828535.3. Taxonomy (NCBI): domain Eukaryota; kingdom Metazoa; phylum Chordata; class Mammalia; order Primates; family Hylobatidae; genus Hylobates; species Hylobates moloch. The sequence goes on along the minus strand of NW_026652277.1, from coordinate 104,765,355 downwards.
ACATTGTAGAAATGATCCAGCATCTTAAACACTCTGTGGTTTAAGGTGGGGCACTTAGGCTGAACTAGGGGTAGAATCAATAACAATATTAGAAATCAAATTAGACAAGATAACTGAAACAGCATGATCCATGTGTGACTCCAAGTTATAAAGGAGGACATGGATTATTGGTATACTTCTAGGCTATAGGGGTAGTGCAAGTGGAAGGACACTATCTTAGCATCAGATCACTTTGTGAGCAACTTTGGCAAATCTTTTAAATTCTCTAATGTGTAGTTTTCTAATATGTGGCACAGATATAAAGAAAATAAAGCAAGTGAATATATGTGAAAGCCAATGCTGGCTGGGCACGGGGGCTCACGCCTGAAATTCTAGCACTTTGGGAGGCAGAGCCGGGGATATCGCTTGAGCCCAGGAGCTGAAGATCAGCCTGGGCAACATAGAGAAACCTTGTCTCTTCAAACAAAACAAAACAAAACAAAAAAACACTCCCAAATTAGCCGGGCCTGCTGGCACACTCCTGTTGTCCCAGTTACCCGGGAGGCTAAGATGGGAGGATTACGCGAGCTTGGGAAGTTGAGACTTTAATGAGCCGTGATTGTGGCACTGCACTCCAGTCTGATCAACAGAGTGAGACCATGTCTTAAAAAAAAAAAAAAAAAAAAGAAAGAAAGCTAATGCTTTTATGCTTTTTCCCCTTTCCCTGTTCCCCTGCTCTTCCCCACTGCAGACAGTCCTTATAACTTGATCAGTTTAAAATACCTGAACTTGCTCTCTTTTCTTTTCTTTTTTCTTTTCTTTTCTCTCTCTCTTTCTTTCTTTCCCTCTCCCCTCCCCTCCGCTTCCCTCTCCTCTCCTCTCCTTTTCTTTTTCTCTTTCTTTCTTTCTTTCTCTCTCTCTTTCTTTTTTTTTTTTTTTTTCAAGACAGGATTTCTCACTGTCTCCCAGGCTGGAGTACAGTGGCTCGATCTGAGTTCACTGCAGCCTCATCCTCGCAGGCTCCAGTGATCCTCCCACCTCAGCTTCCCAAGTAGCTGGGACTACAGGCCCATGCTACCACGCCCAGCTAATTTTTGTATTTTTAATAGATATGGAGTTTCACAATGTTCCCCAGGCTGGTCTTGAACTCCTGGGCTCAAGTGATCCACCTGTCTTGGTCTCCCAAAGCGCTGGGATTACTGGCCTGAGCCAATGGGTATGGCAGAAATGGCTTTTTAAAGACAGTTGTGAAGAAGGTGAAATCAAATAAATATGTAAAATAAAAAATACATCAGTAAGTTGTATTAAACTGGCACATAATAACGTTGCCCTTAAAAAAGATGTCAGCATCTTATTTAGGGATCTGTCATCTGAAAACATCATTTAGGAAGCTCATTGTAAAATTTAAAGATTTAAAATCAGTACAATGAAGTGTGGTTCAGAGCTTGGAGTTTGGAATTGTAAAGAGACATTTTAAAATCTTGGCTCTGCCAGTAACTAATTATGTGACCTTGTATAGATTACTTCATCTCTATAATTTCTTTACAAAAATGAGAATGATACTACACAGGATTGTCATGATGATTGAATGTATTTGTGAGTTCAAGGTGCCCAAAAGAATGTCTGGCACATGAGTGTTCAATTAATGGTAGATGTTATTTTTTAAAATATAAGATATTATTGTTACCATATCCAGAATTACAGATACTATGTTGAATGCTAACTCCAATTATTTTATACTTTGTTACATTTCCTGTGATAGGCTAAGTTAATATGTGTTATATAAAGACCCTCCCCACCCAACCTGCCATATGCACAGAAGAGAAAGTAGAGGCAAGATTGTGGTTCTGTATCTCAGACTTTGGAGAAATGTTTGTTATAAGAGAGTGCAGTTGTTCCAGTTATTTATTGTGATGCATCAAGTTACCTGAAAACTTAGTGAATAAAATAACAAATTATTATCTTTCAAAGTTCCGCTGGTGGACTGGGCTCAACTGGACAGTTCTTAACTCGAGTTTCTGGTTCAGTGCAGTCAGATGGTGGCTGTGGCTGGAGTCATCTAAAAGCTCAGCTGGGCTAGTCATCCTGGGTGGTTTCTTTCCTCACATGTCTGGTGCCTCAATACTTCTTGGCCTCTTTCTCCCTCTCCATGTGACACTTTACCCTCCAGAGTATCTTCATGTGGCTTGGCCTTCCCATCCTGTGGTGGTCTCAGTGTAGGAGCATTTCTTACATGGCTGAAAACTTCACAGTGAATCTGGCAGTTGAGCAGCTCCTTAAAAGACTCTGAAGTAGATGAACTGCAAAGGGAGAGAAAGAAGGCCAAGTTGAGAAAACTCACATTTTCTTGGACTCATATTATCTTGATGTGGTGGGTGATGGGATATAAGGGTATGTTGACGTGTATTGCAGGTTAGTCTGAGGTTGTGTGTACAGCGCCTTTGAGGTTTGGAAAATACTCATGTGAAATACCAACAGAAGCTGAGATTAGTAAATCTGACTTTAGATTGAGCATATTTTTGCAAAATAGCGTAAATCCCAGCAGAATTTAATTTCTCCCCCTGATTCTTAATATTTTCTTTCGAATTTTAAAACAGAAAAACCTGAGGGTGATTAGGATGATAAAAAGATTTATTAAAATGCTTTCAAAATCACCCAGAATTTGAAGGTTATTCTGTTTTTACTTGGTTAATGTCATCTCTTTTCAAAATAAAGGCAAAGAAAGATAATAGTTTCTGCTACAGCAAAAGTGATTTTTGTTTCACTTTTTCAATCTTTTATCACTTTTCACTTTATTGTAAAGGCAATTCTAAAATGCGCATTGACTTCATGCTTTCACATTCTGCAATCTTATAAATGTTTCTCTCTGAATTAATTCTGATATAGTTGTTCACTGCATAATGGCTGAATTTTCATAATATATGAGCTGCAATATTAAGGCACAAAAATGATACTAGTTTAAAAAGGAAACTAGTTTTAATTCTGAACATTTCCTTATGGCTTTGTGTATTCTCAAACTTACTGATCTCAGAACCTGTTTACACTCTTAAAAATTATTGAAGAGCCCAGGCTGGTCGTGGTGGCTCACGCCTGTAATCCCAGCACTTTGGGAGGCCGAGGCAGGTGGATCACGAGGTCAGGAGTTCGAGACCAGCCTGGTCAATATGCTGAAACCCCGTCTCTACTAAAAATACAAAAAAAAATAAAAAATAAAAAATTAGCCAAGCGTGGTGGCGTGTGCCTGTAGTCCCAGCTACTCGGGAGGCTGAGGCAGGAGAATTGCTTGAACCCAGGAGGTGGAGGTTGCAGTGAGCCAAGATTGCATGACTGCATTCCATCTCGGGCAATAGAGGGAGACTCAATCTCAAAAAAAAAAAAAAAAAGTTATTGAAGAGCCCAAAGAGCTTCTATTCATGAGGTTATATCCATTAATATTTAATGGCTTAGTGATTATGTTAAAGTTTTAAAATATTTATTCATTTAGAAAAATCCATCATATGTTAACACATATAACATATATTTATTTTTTAAAAATGACAATTTTCAAGAAAAAAAATTAGTGATAAGAGTGGCATTGTTTTACCCTTTTGCAAAATTCTTCATTGTCTGGCCTAACAGAACACAGCTAAATTCTCATGTGCTTTTTCATTCAGTCTGTTGTAAAATTACACGTCATGTAGCCTCTAGAAAATTTCTCTGAACACCCAAGAGGATGAAGAGGAAAAAAAAGACAAACAACATTTTAGTATTATTATGAAAATCATTTTAACCTCACCACTGAAAATCTTTGGGGTTCCCAGATCACACTTTGAGAACCACTGACTTAGAACAATATTTATTCAGTGTTAATTATGTGTGAAGATAAATAGAACTCAAAATTACTTACATATAAATATATATATTAGGTAGAAATAATGACATACATTTGTTTTAGTCTTCATACTTACACAATCTGAATTTCTATACAGGTTGAGTATCCTTTATCTGAAACGCTGAGGATGAAATGGGTTTTAGATTTTAATTTTTTTTGGATATTGGAATATTTGCATACACATAGTGAGATATCTTGGGGATGAGACCCATGTCTAAACATAAAATTCATTTGTTTCATATACACATAGCCTGAAGGTAATTCTATACACTATTTTAAATATTTTGTGCATAAACAAAGTTTCTGTTAAGTACTTATATGTGGAAATTTCCACTTGTGTTATCATGTTGGTGCTCAAAATGTTTCAGATTGTGGGCCATTTCAGATTTCAGATGTTCAGAATAGATATACTCAACATGTGTTATAAACTTAGTTCTGCTGTCTGACAAATTATTCCTAAGAAGTATTATGGGTTAATATAAACATCTAGCAGAAACTCAGCCCTATTATGTCAGTCTACATGAAAAATAACCATAAGTTTTGACTCATATGTACCTTTAAACCTCATTCTGAATTATTTTTTTAAAAAAACTTATTTTGAATAATTGCAGATTTAGAGGAAGTTGCAAAAAATGTACAGAGAAGTCCTGTATATCCTTCAGCTTGTTCCCTCATTGATGATTATCTTGTATAACTATAGTACAAGGTGAATACTAGAGAACTGACATTGCTGCCGCCTATACAGCTTATTCAGATTTAAGACACACACACACATAATACCAGTGCTCTGTTGGGCAGTTTTATCCCATGTGTAGATTAGTGTGACTAACATCCCTATCAATGTGCAGCTGTCCCATCACCACAGCTCCTTTGTGCTATCCCTTTAGAGCCACACTCACCCTCATACACTTCTTTCCCAGTGCTAACTCTTTGAAACCATTAATCTATTCTCTATCTCTATAATTTTGGTATTTCCACAGTGTTATATAAATGGATTCATATAGTATTCAGCCTGCATTCAGCATAATTCTCTTGAGATCCATTCAAGCTGCTGTGTGTATCAATAGTGTGTTCATTTTTTTGTTGCTGGACAGTATTCCATGGTATGGCTATACCATCATTTGTATAACCATTCACCTGCTGTTGGACATTTGAAATGTTTCCAGTTTTTTGGCTACTCTAAACAAAGTTTCTATGAATATTTATATATAAGTTTTGTGTGAACATAGTCTTCATTTCTCTGAGATAAATGCCCAAAGTTGCAACTGTTGGGGCCTATGCTAAGTACATGTTTAGTTTTATCAGAAACTGCCAAACTATTTCCCAGAGTGGCTGTACCATTTTATATTCCCACCAGACCAGCAATGCCTGAGTTATCTTGATTCTCTGCATCCATGCCAGTATTTGGTGTTATTTTTTATTTTAGCCATTCTGATAGATATGTAATATGTCATTGTAGTTTTAATTTGCATTTCCTTAATGGCCGATAACGTTGAATACTTTGTGTTTATCCTCCATCAAATGATTGTATATTTTATATCTCATATATAAGTTTATATATATTTTCTTAGGTATTATCTAGGTTAAGTTCCATGTTTTACAAATAAGGACACTGAGGCTTCTTAACAGGATGACAGATAATTTAAAATTTAAATTTTAAAGAATTTAAAAAGAGAATTTTTTGTAATTATTATTAAACCAATTTCTAAAAGTTAATGTGAGAAATGGGAAGATTCAGTTATCTATCTCTTTCCTAAGGAGAACTTTTTTTAAAAAAATTTACATGGTTTTAGTATATGTTGGGAGCTAAAAGCAGGGAGGTCAAGACACTGATGACTATTATTAGTAGTAATGTTGAAACTACTGGTTGTTGTTATGGCTGGTAAGCCAATTTTAGATTAACCGTGGTTTTTTTTTTTTTTGCCGTGTCTGTCTGCAGGAGCGCCATGGATTACTACAGAAAATACGCAGCTATCATTCTGGTCACATTGTCGGTGTTTCTGCATGTTCTCCATTCCGCTCCTGATGGAGTGCAGGGTGCGTGACCAAGCTTGTGGTTCAAGTAATAAGGACAACACACATTTCTAGATGTACAACAATAACTCCATTAATTACATTTCTAACTCCTTTTCAAAAGTAATAAGTCTTTGCTGCTGGATTCATATCTAGGCACTTGTAGATTGTGAACATACAATTAAATTAGGTTCAGAAAATGTGCAGTGAAAATGATATCTTACACAACCATTTATGCAGCAGCCTATACATTTTCATCGGAAATAGATTCCTTTTTATTCTTTATTTGAGCCTTACAAGAAGAAAATGCTCCTTATTCAGTTAGCTCAGTTATTTTTTACATTTCTCCCGGCAGATTTGAGATTTTAACATTGCCTTTGTAGATGAATTTTCACATCAATTATCAAGTGAGAAAAATAAAACCATTTTATACAGTAAATTTGTTTTGCTGTATTGTCTGAAAAATCTCATATAGTGGCTGATATAATTCCTTCTGCTTTGAAATTGTGAGCTACTATTGGTTATGGTTTTTCTCTAGATAAGTGGTAATATTTTAATCCAGGTCCCAAGTGCAGGCGCCTGATCTAATATCAGGCTCTCTACACTCACCAAGCTTTCTTAATTCTGACGTATTTCTCTCTGTCAGTATTTGAAGTTACTGTGGGAAAAACAATAGCAGATTCCAAAGGGAAAAATATTTTTCCTCTGTGCAAAATTCTCTTTTCAGATGAACATGATGTTTTCATCTGTCAAGTTTTGTGTTTCCTCTAGGCATACTGTTAGCATTGGGATAGAGAATCCATGCTTGAAGAGAGACTACAACTGAGATTTTCTATGCATATCTGTAAAAATGTTTGTTTTTAAATTTTATTTCCCATGAACATTAATCAGTATAAATATTAAATAGATATTCTAGATGAAGATTAACATTTAACCAAAAAGCACTTACTTAGGTTCCTTTCATTTTTGATGGAAAAATAATATTCACTATCCCATAATAAGGAAGCATTCACAGTTTCTTTTCTTTGTTGCCTTGCCTTGCCTTGTCTTTTCTTTTGAGACAGAGTCTCGTTCTATCGCCCAGGCTGGAGTGCAATGGCATGATCTCAGCTCACTGCAACCTCCGCCTCCTGGGTTCTAGTGATTCTCCTGCCTCAGCCTTCTGAGTAGCTGGGATTACAGGCGCCTGCCACCATGCCCAGCTAAATTTTTATATTTTTAGTAGAGATGGGGTTTCACCATGTTGGCCAGGCTGGTCTCGAATTCCTGACCTCTGGTGATCCACCTGCCTCAGCCTCCCAAAGTGCTAGGATTACAGGTGTGAGCCACTGCACTTTTTCTTATTTTTTTGAGTCAGGGTCTCACTTTGTCACCCAGGCTGGAGAGCAGTGGCACGATCTCGGCTCACTGCAGCCTCGACCTCCCAGCTTCAAGCAATTCTTCTGCTCCAGACCCTCAAGCAGCTGGGACTATAGGTGTGCACCATCAAGTCTGGCTAATTTTTGTTGTTGTTGTATTTTTTGTAGAGACAGGGTTTCACCATATTGCCCAGGCTGCTCTCGAACTCCTGAGCTCAAGCAATCCACCCACTAAGGCCTCCCAAAGTGTTAGGATTACAGACGTGAGCTACTGTGCTAGCCTCATAGATTCCTTTTGAATCTTTTTCGGATATTTTACTCTGCCTTTTTTTTTTCCCCTGATAGATTGCCCAGAATGCCAGCTACATGAAAACCCATTCTTCTCCCAGCCGGGTGCCCCAATACTTCAGTGCATGGGCTGCTGCTTCTCTAGAGCATTCCCCACTCCACTAAGGTCGAAGAAGACGATGTTGGTCGAAAAAAACGTCACCTCAGAGTCCACTTGCTGTGTAGCTAAATCATATCACATGGTAAGAAACTCAAGAGCCCCAGAAGCTTTCTAACAGCCCAATCAGAGAAATGTTCATAGAGCCCACCCATGGGATTTAATGCCAAAGGTGTCTAATGACCCAGCCTCTGTCAAGCATTTGTACAGGTGGGGAATACATTTCTACCCATTAATTAAAAGAGTCAATTGTCTTGTGGGTATAGGCTGGATTTATTCAGAACGAGGAGAATAGGGGTAGAGGTGACAAGGGGCAGGTTGGGAGAAAGTACAGCTTACTTGTGCTAAAAATATCTCCTAAAACGGAGATTGTGCAAATGTAGTATGCATCTATTTATTTCAGCAGAATGCAGACAATTTTATTTCATATTCTTCAATTTTGTCTCTATCTATCTCTAATCTATCATCTATCTATCATCTAATCTATATCATGTTTTTTTCCTTCCCCTTTAGGTCACGGTAATGGGGAGTCTCAGAGTGGAGAACCACACGGCTTGCCACTGCAGTACTTGTTATTTTCACAAATCTTAAATGTTTTGCCAAGTGCTGACTTGATGACTGCTGATTTTCTGGAATGGAAAATTAAGTTGTTTAGTGTTTATGGCTTTGTGAGATAAAACTCTCCTTTTCCTTACCATACCACTTTGACACGCTTCAAGGATATACTGCAGCTTTATTGCCTTCCTCCTTATCCTACAGTACAATCAGCAGTCTAGTTCTTTTCATTTGGAATGAATACAGCATTGAGCTTGTTCCACTGCCAATAAAGCCTTTTAAATCATCATTCAATCACTGAATTATCATTTTTCTTCAAAGTAAAGCCAATTGCTTTTGACAGCATTAATGGAAGAGAGTGGGCCATTGGGTGAGTTGGGGCCAAATGTGTTTGGTGACCTGACATTGGAGAGCCTTGCTGCTACCACACCTAGCAGCGTGTGAGTCCTTTCAGCCAGTGGGCTACTTATAAGACATTTATTAGGGCAAGAGAAGAAAATATGGGAACTTCTAGTTGTATTAATTTTTATATAACTTTTTAAGTTTCCATTTTGATGAATTTTATAAAAGCACAGATACATTAGTATGGTAATACATGTATACAATTTATAAATAAATAATTATCCATATATTGAGAACATTTGATCAGAAACTTTTGACTGTTAGAAGGGGACAATAAAAAACAAACGAACAAACAAAAGAAAAAGAAAAGGGAGAACACTTCTCTAGGATTTGAGAAAGACAAAATCATTCCCAGACTGAAGTTCCTATTTACTTGCTTTATGCCTGGCGAAAAAACGCTCATCTTATTAGTCCCTGGCAGCCAGGCTATAACTGAATAGTGGCCAAGGAAAGGGCATCATTGCACCAATTAAAACTGGGCATTGCTCTGAAATTCCAGAGGCATCAGATTTTGTTTTTCACATTCAGATCTGGCTCAGAACTGTGGTCTAGGTCAGATGCCTGGCATATTCACTTTGTTTTTTAAAATGTTTAAGATGGCCGGGCATGGTGGCTCACACCTGTAATCCCAGCACTTTGGGAGGCCGAGGTGGGCAGATCACTTGAGGTCTAGAGTTTGAGACCAGCCTGGCCAACATGGTGAAACCCCGTCTCTACTAAAAATACAAAAATTGCCAGGCATGGTGGTGGGCCCCTGTAATCCCAGCTACTCAGGAGGCTGAGGCAGGAGAATCGCTTGAACCCAGAAGGCGGAGTTTGCAGTGAGCTGAGATAGTGCCACTGCACTCCAGACTGGGCGATAGAGAGCAAGACTCGGTCTCAAAAAAACAAACAAACAAACGAAAAATGCTTAAGAGTAGTGCCATGCTTCAACACCACATCTGTTGAGCATTTATAGTGAGAGGTGGTCCTTACCTTGAGGACAATGGTATTATAAATATTAAATTATATTAGCCGTTGTGGAGATCATAGCTACTCACAAAAGTTCTACTCTTAATGGAGCCTGTAATTTAAAAAAGATAATCACACTGGTAACCGGTAAGGTTTTCAGAAAGAAATTTTGATCATCACCCATTTGTCAAAATTTTATTTCTGAGTGGCAAGCCAGTTACTTGTTCCTTAGCAAGCTGGTAAACATATCAGGTGTTAGGGTAATAAATTAAAATAGGAAGTGCATGTACTTTTTTTTTTTTTTGTGACAGAGTCTTGCTCTGTTGCACAGGCTGGAGTGCAGTGGTGAGATCTTGGCTCACTGCAACCTCTGCCTCCCAGGTTCAAGTGATTCTCCTGTCTCAGCCTCTCAAGTACCTGGGATTATAGGCATATGCCACTATGCCTGGCTAATTTTTGTATTTTCGGTAGAGACAGGGTTTCACCATGTTGGCCAGGCTGGTTTCGAACTCCTGACCTCAAATGATCTGCTTGCCTCAGGATCCCAAAGTGCTGGGATTACAGTTGTGAGCCACAGCGGCTGGCCTTTTTTTTTTTTTTAGTAGAGATGGGAGTTTTGCTCTGTTGGCCAGGCTGGTCTCAAACTCCTGGCCTCAAGTGATCCCCCACCTCAGCCTCCCAAAGTGCTGGGATTATAGGCTTGAGCCACCATGCCCTGTTTGTGCATGTACATTTTAAGAAACATGAAAGGACACATGAAGATATTAGTGCATTTATTTATTTATTATACTTTTATTGAATGTATAGTAAATGTTGATATTTTGTTAGATCACTGGGATTTAGACATCAGGAATCTCGGGAAGATAAGACTAAGAAAATATAATACTGCTTAATCAGAGAAACAATGGTGGTGATCATTGGTTCATTAAAATATTTAGCAGATACTGAGAACCTACTAAGTGTTGGGTCTGGAGAGCTTGTTTGGAGGGCTCATTAGTGATGGAAAGCTTCTGAAACTTCTTGGCTAGAATGTCTTTGTTCATCTGGGACCATCCTATTTGACAGAAAGAATGGAAGAGACACTCAAGGAGTAAAGAGAGAGGACAGGGACATCCCCGTGTCCATTCAGCTCAGCCAGGTCAACCCTGGTGAGCACTAGGGTGAAATGTCATAGCCATACTTACCTCCTGTCTTACCATTTGCCAGGCATGCTGCTGGTCCAGTGATGGCCAAGATGAATAAGACACAGGCCCTGCCCTGAAGCAATTTACAGTCTAGTGCAGAAGGGCAGCATAAGCAACAAATTACAATCAAGAGACATGTACACTATGGGAGAAGAGCGAACTTTGGTGGCATAAAGGGAGGGATAGCTTATTCAGCCTGTTGGAGCTTGTCATAGAGAGCTTCACAGGACAATATGATCCATCAGTTGGGTCTAGAAGATAGGCAGAGAGATGGAGGACAGTACATTCTAGTTTGAGGAAACAGCATAAGCAATTGTTCTGAAATAAGAAACACTAAGATGGTCACAGAATTTCAAGGAGTTCAGTGTGCTTGGACTGCAGGAAGCTGGTTGGAGGACTGGAACTGTAGAGATAAATATGCACCTGTCAAGAAGGTCCTTGTATAACATGCAAAGAAATATGGATTTTAACTAGGCTTCTAGTTTCTCAAGCTGGAGGGCCTGAGAGTTCCTGAAGCCGCAGAATAAACAAGCACCTTTCTGCAGGATCAATTTTGCTTGAAGACTTGGGGAAATGTAATTTTTACTTCAAAACAAAAATGGATGTATTATAGAATAGAATGCAAAATTGCCAAAAATAGGAAGAAAAACAGTGACTTAAAAAGAAACTTCATGCTGAGGGCGGGGCCTTTCGGATCCTGCTCTTCTGAGTCCTCCCAAACCTCCAGTTTCACTCTTGCATTAGGAGTACTTAAATAGAGGAGTTTGAGGAGTTCTGTTAACATTAAAGGAAGGGTAGTTGCTGGACTTCCAAGCTTCTGGATAAGTCTGGCTAAGAAAATAGTTGTCATGGCTTTCGGGACAGTCAATTTGAAAGCTCTGATATGAGCTCTCTAGAGAAAAGCTTATAATCTCAGCTATATAAGCAGCAAGGAGGAAGAGATGCTGGTGTGGAGGCTGGCGATTTTGTCTCAAGATCATCTGTGAAAATACCTGAAAGAAATCTTAAGGCAGGGTAAGCACATGTTTGAGGGGGTGCTTCTATCAAAAAAATTGTCCATCGTTCACCTCAGCTAGAAAGCTGCTCCGAATTCTCCCCTGTGAGATTCCTTTCTTATGGCTAAAACCTGGTATCCCAAGCACCTGCTTTTTAAATGACAACACTCCCAGGAGATGCAATGCGGTTGGCCATTAACAGTTTAATGAACTATTACACAAGTTTAACAGACCATCAGTTCTGTCTGCACTGGGAGTTCTGGACCCTTGTTGGCTGGGAAAGGGGGGTGCCTGGCAGGGTATTGAAAAGGATAAAGCAAAGATGCGAGACTTCTATTACTTTGTAATTGTGTCAAGATTTGACGATGAGAAGAAACTCCACAGTGATTATAGTGATATTATTGGTGACTAGGACTCAAGAAGGAGGTCAATATAACAGTGATGGCACTTGGCCATCGGTCCGTCTCCTGGGAGTGAGAGGAAAGGGCAGGAAATGATGAGAGGGAAAGAGAGATACTAGGAAGGGAGGAGAAAGAAGAATGAAGCTGCATAAAAAGTGTGGAGAGGAAAAATGTGTGATGGGAAGAGAGAAAAGCCGGAAAGGCTGCTGGAGAGTCAGTAGCCTCAGAGGTGGCAGAGCTGGAGTCAAGCAGAAAGGATAGACCATTACTCTACTCATTTCCACCCACTCATGCCCACCCCTCTTCCCCTCTGTCAGAATCTAAATAATCAAGATCTCTAGGCTGTATGCAACTATTGTACAAACTGGAAAAGGATGCCCTCTCTGGGCAGGCACAGCACCTTGAGTAAATGGCTTCACAAACAAAAGGTGCAGAAAAACGTCTTTTCCCTCAGGCAGAGGTGAAGTGGGGTCTGGATAGTTGTTAGCCCTCACTTCCTGGCTGGGTACCTTTGTGCAGTACACAAATGTGCAACCTTACATGGCAGCTCTATCTATAATCTCATCATAGTAATATGACCATTGTTGCATTTTGAAAAATAATGGCCTAAATTGGTGAGAATCTTGACATCTAAGATTCCAAATTTTGATGTATTTTTACCCTTATACTGCTTGGGGTGGGGGATCCTGGATAAAATATTGGTCCAAATACAGTGTTGTTTGGTTTTATTATGTATGGAAAAAGTAGAAGAGATGTCCAGAATCTGGCAAAGGACAGGAAGGTAAAACCAAAAAATACACATGCAAATGACCATGAAGCTGACATGAGGAAACTGGCTAGGACCACAAACATCAGTAAGACCAGAGAGGTTGACTTACTTGACAAAAAGTTAAACAACATCAAACTGCCTGACAGTAATACAGCTCTTCTACTTTCTTAGAACTTCCCATGTCTAATGCATCAATGATTTTCACTTAGCCTCTTCCAGACTGAGAGTTGGAACATGTGGCACCATCTTCATTTGACAATTGGATAAACAGAAGTACAAAGCTTTGGTTGTATAGGAACAAAGAATGTGTATAGGAAAAGTGAGCATCTCCATTTCTGTGCTGCTTCCTTCTAATTCCAACTTCTTTCCAAATCTATGACGTTTTCACTTTATCTACAAAGAACCTATTTCCCCCTGGACACTAACAGAAAACTCTCCTGGAGATTTGCCCAGGTTGAAAAGCCATTCTATTAAAAGATCTGATATTTGGTCTGTGAATTGTCTACTAATGCTTTGTCTGGAAGCTTGGGCTTCAGCTTCACCCTTATAGCTCTTCTTCCTTTACTCAACGACTTCTTCAGTTCTTGTCTTTTGAAACTTAATTCATATCTCAAAGCTATACTATCCCTCAGGAGGAGAAACATGAAGAGATTTCTGTGTTCTGAAAGCCGACTAGGATATCCATATTCTTCTATGCAAAACTGGGTAGCGTGAGGAATTGCAAATTTTAAATGCTGTTTTCACAAGGAACTGAAGCTGGATCTGAGTTCCCTCAGAACAAAGAGAGAAGTTAATTATTGCATCAAACTTCGAAATGAGAGACAGAAAAAGAAAATAACTATTGGATTTTAAAAATGAATTTCCCTTCCGAACTCCAGAAAAGCATATACTCTGAAAAGTATATACTTTTCTATTGAATGTGACTCCCAGGGCTCACTCATCTCTAGGACTTGAAAGCTGAGGCTTTGAGAAAAAGAAGGAGGGAAGGAGGGTCAGGAGAGGAGTCTCCGAAGAAGCAGCCAGAAGCTTGGCACATTATCGAAAATTTGTAAGCGAGTGTTCAACAAAGACATTCTATTGTTTAAAAACCATTTCCATTAACGGGATGTTAGCAGAAAGTAGAATAGTAAAGTAAAAGCACTAAACTGTATCAATTTTCTCCAAATGCTATTGATCAGAAAGTGTGTTTGAATTATAGTCACTTATTTAGCTGTAAATTGTCTGTTAACAGTAATTGATTCTTAGTTAAGTTGATAGCAAGTAGAATTTCAGTACAAATTTACTTCTATATACCTTTTTCCCAGTTGCAACTCATGTTGAGGATAACTGGACAAGGCCAGCATTAGGACTAGGCCTAGGAAATGGAGATGAACTCCAGGGCAGAAGTAGTGGTTTGCCCAAGATGGCTTCAGAGGGATAAAGGAAGAGGAAGAAAGGAAACCCGGGCTTAACCTAGAAATGTACCCCATCTTTGTGAAGATGGAGGAAGTGGGACAGGCTGTGTTTATAAAGGGTTGCTGGCAGGCGCTTGGGTTGAAATTATGGTTGGAGGAACTAAAGTCTTAACCTTGGGTTTTAGGGAGATAATTTACTATCTAAACTAAATCATGGTTACCACCACAGTTATTCTAGTGACTATGTTTCTGTGCGACACGCTCTGATATGGAAGACAGTGATAACATCAGAGATGCATTCACTGTTTACATGGGCAGGGTGGGCTCTGAGGGCTCTGGGGTAGGCTCCGTGATTCCTGAAGCTGAAGACTCAAGGGCTGGCCACAGCGCTGGGAAACTGAGCGTGGCCAAAGAGAAGCCCTCCCTCACTGCTAGCTATGGATTTCTTCAGTCCGCTGCAGAACTCACTGCTGCCCCTTGTGGACAAGTGGTCCATGGAGCTTCTGGAAGAGTCAGTGGGTGAGGCTGGGAGTGATGCTGGGCAGAATGGGTCCAGATGACAGGGCACATTTGTCTTCATGCTTATGGGATCCTCCTGTTCATTTGCTCCTGATGTGCCCTTTTAGCGACATCCAACTACCTGTGGGGTGACAGCTGTAATACTTGTGCACTTGGCAAGACGTATTTGATAAGCTAAAGCTAAATTCCAAAATTCTTTCAGATTATTATAAGAATTTCAATAATACATTTGTCAATGCAAGGAAAGGACAAACATTTAGGTTAAATACGTAAGCTCAAATTTCAAATTGAAATATCTGAAAATATTTTATTTGGGTTTCATTCAAATTTGATACCCTGTATTTTTCTCACAACTGTATTTTTTTTTTAACCAAGCCCCATATGGACATCCACAAACACCTTTTAGTTCATCCTACTTTTTTCTCTGTGCTAGGACATAAAAGGTTTAAAAACAGTTGGCTAGGGGACTAGATATAGATATACAAAAAAACTCCAACAAAACAAAAATTAAAAAACCCAGAAAACCTCTTTGTGTTTGGTTGCCATCTGCAATAAAGCAAGACACACAGTAAAGCATCTAATGAATATTCAGGAAAGGGAGATCCTGAAAAACATTTAGCAAGCAAAGGATGGAAAATGGAATTAATTATACAGTAACCTGTTATTACTAATTTAAGATGTGTGAAATGCCATTAACATTATCTTCATTTGGCTTGCTGTCTTTATTGTTTCACATTAGTGAACACAAATATATTTATATGCACTTACATAGTAACCATTTTACTATCTATATGTATCCCATAACATTACGTTATATGCCTTAAGTATATATAATCACATTTATTTTTAAGGCTGGATGCACTGGCTCACGCCTGTAATCATAGCACTTTGAAAGGCTGAGGTGGGCAGATCACTTGAGCTCAGGAGTTTGAGATCAGCCTGGGCAACATGGCAAAACCCTGTCTCTTTAAAAAGTACAAAAACATTAGCTGGGCGTGGTGGCAGGCCCCTGTAGTCCAGCTACTTGTGGGGGCTGAGGCAGGAGGATTGCTTGACCCCCAGAAGTTGAGGCTGCTGTGAGCTGAGATTGTGCCACTGCACTCCAGCCTGGGTGACAAAGTGAGAATCTGTCTCAAAAAAAAAAGCATCTACTCGGGCCGGGCGCGGTGGCTCACGCTTGTAATCCCAGCACTTTGGGAGGCCGAGGCGGGCGGATCACGAGGTCAGGAGATCGAGACCACGGTGAAACCCCGTCTCTACTAAAAATACAAAAAATTAGCCGGGCGTGGTGGCGGGCGCCTGTAGTCCCAGCTACTCGGAGAGGCTGAGGCAGGAGAATGGCGTGAACCCGGGAGGCGGAGCCTGCAGTGAGCCGAGATTGCGCCACTGCACTCCAGCCTGGGCGACAGAGCGAGACTCCGTCTCAAAAAAAAAAAAAAAAAAAAAAAAAAAGCATCTACTCTAAGATACATATTCATTACAAAGAGAAAAATTACAACGTTACAGTGGGGAAAGCTGGCTAACACAGCGACTAAGGTTAACATCACCAGCAATAATGTTGGATACCAACATCACAAGACCCCCCCCCCCCGGAGCCATGCTCTGAGAAGGGCTGAAAATGCATGCACTCAATCTAATTATGAAAAAGCATCAGACAAACAAATTGAGGAAAAATCTACAAAATAACTGGCCGGTACTCTTAAGAAATGTCAAGTTTCATTAAAGACAGGGTAAGATCAGTTGCTATCACAGATGAGAGGTGACTAAGGAGACATGACAAGTAATGCAAAGTGAAATTCTTGGATTGGATCCCAGAACAGAAAAAGAATATTAGTGGCAAACTGATGAAATTTACATAAAATCTGTATTTTTTATTTATGTTTATTTACTTATTTTTCAAGACAGGGTCTCATTCTGTCACCCACGCTACAGTGCGGTGACCTGATCTCGGCTCACTGCAACCTCCCCCTCCTGGGTTCAAGCGATGCTCCCACCTCAGCCTCCCAAGCAGGTGGAATTACAGGTGTGTGCCACCAAACCCAGCTAACTTTTTGTATTTTTAGTAGAGACCGTATTTCACCACGTGGGCCAGGCTGGTCTCAAACTCCTGACCTGAAGTGATCTGCTCACTTTGGCCTCCCAAAGTGCTGGGATTATAGGCGTGAGCCACTGCGCCTGGCCTAAAATCTATATTTTAGTTAATAGTATTGTACCAGTATATCTCTTGGTTTTGATAATTGTACTTTGGTTATGCAAAATATTATCATTAGGGAAAATGAGTGACGGGTATATTTGATCTCTCTATTTTTGCTACTTTTCTGCAAGCCTAAAATTACTTCAAAATAAAAAGGTAATAAAAATCCTTTTAATCTGATTTCTGAATTCCTTACTCTGCTGTATTGAGTCCTTTTATGAAGATTACTGATCCATTTGTTTGCCAAATCACAAGGCTCTACACAATTGGCTCCAACCTATCTCTGCAGCCTCATGTACACATATCACTCTATCTACCTTCTGGCCATACCCAACTTTTGTCTCAGAAACATATGTATGCCTTCATATCTCCTGCACTTCTGGACTGGGTGTTCTCATTGCCTACAAAGCTCTCCCTCTTCACTGCATGGGGAAATCTATTAATTGTTCAAGACTCAGTTCATGCGACTCCTTCTTTGTGATGCCTTCTTAGATTTCTTCTAACAGAATTATATATTCTCTCCTTTTTTCCCCAATGCTTGTCGAACTTCCTTCTATTATACCACATATTAATTTGTCCACCTATTCATTAAGCAACAAA
Source organism: Hylobates moloch (assembly GCF_009828535.3). NCBI lineage: Eukaryota > Metazoa > Chordata > Mammalia > Primates > Hylobatidae > Hylobates > Hylobates moloch. The sequence continues at coordinate 104,747,725 of NW_026652277.1, read as the reverse complement.
TATTTTGGAGTATCTGCTCTGTGCCAGGCACTGTGGTAGGTATTGGATATATGTTGGTGAATAAAATAATATAGTCCTCCCCTTCATGAGTTTATAGTCAAGAGGCAAAGACAGAAAATAAACAAGCAAACAAATTAATAGATAAATATATAACTAAAAATTGTGGCAAGGGCTATATAAAAAACCCAATAGCACATAAAAATAGAGAGTAATGGGGTAGGATGGGTAGACATTTTTGGATAAGACAGAGAAGGCTTCTTTTAAAATGACCATTCATTTCATTAAAACATTCTCATTAAAAAATTCTGGTAATACAGAAAAGTACAAAATTCAGTATAAAAAATTACCCATAATGCCATCACTCAGAAATGATAATCATAATCATGTTTTTGTTTTTTTTTTTTAACAACAGAGTGCTCTGTTGCCCAGGCTGGAGTGCAGTGGTGCGATCTTGGCTCACTGCAACCTCAGCCCTCTGGGTTCAAGCATTTCTCCTGCCTCAGCCTCCCAAGTAGTGGGACAATAGGCACGTGCCACCACGCCCTGATAATTTTTTGTGCTTTTAGTAGAGACAGGGTTTTGCCACCTTGGCTAGGCTGGACTGGAACTCCTGGCCTCATGTGATCTGCCTGCCTTGGCCTCCCAAAGTACTGGGATTGCAGGCGTGAGCCACCGTACCTGGCCCATAATCAGACATTTTAATGCATATATACATACAGCAGGATAAATGTACAGATCAAAGTGATCATACTGTTCATGTTGTTTCAAATAAGTATTTAATAGATACTAGGTTTTTAAATTTTTTTTTCTTTTAAGATAGGGTCTCACTCTGTCACCCAGGCTAGAGTGCAGTGGTACAATCTCAGCTCACTGCAACCTCAACCTCCCGGGATCAAGCCGCCCTCCTACTTCAGCCTCCTGAATAGCTGAGACCTACCATGCCTGGCTAATTGCATTTTTTGTGGAGATGGCGTTTTGACATGTTGTCCAAGGTGGTCTTGAGCTCCTGAACTCGAGGCGATCCACCCACCTTGGACTCCCAAAATGCTGGGATTATAGGTGTGAGCCATCATCCCCGGCTTGATAGATGCTGGTTCTAAGACAATGATTCTCAATCTTGGCTGCCCATGAGAATGTCCTGAGGTGTACAGGCATAAAGTGCAGAGATGGGGGAATCAGCTCTGCCTGCAGTAGGAGGTTGGGACAGGGACCACTTTCTGGAAGTGGAAATGTCTACGCTGGGCTTTGACCTGTTTACATGATTTCACAAGGTTGAAAAGGAGAACCAAGGACATTCCAGTGAGATGGAACAGCTCAGGGGCATGGAGTGAGGGAGGAAGTAGTCTAGGACTCTGCACAGGGGTTCAGTGCTGTGGGCTGGGAACTGTGGGAGTCATGGCTAAATCAAGACGTGAGGCCCAGGTGACAAAGGGGCTGGTGTGCCACTCTAAGGAAAGATTCGCTGTCAGTCTATGTAAGGAGGTTAGTAATATAATTATCTCTGTTACTATTGTTTTTTTTTGAAATGGAGTCTCGCTCTGTCGCCAGGCTGGAGTGCAGTGGTGTGAACTCGGCTTACTGCAACCTCCGCCTCCTGGGTTCAAGTGATTTTCCTGGCTCAGCCTCCCAAGTAGCTGGGACTGCAGGCCCGTGCCACCACGCCCAGCTAAGTTTTGTATTTTTAGTGGAGACAGGGTTTCACCATTTTGGCCAGGATGGTCTCGATCTCTTGACCCGCCCTCCTTCGCCTCCCAAAGTGCTGAGATTATAGGTGTGAGTCACCGCACCCGGCCCCTGTTTTTATTTTTAAAAAATCAGTAAAGAAAGCCAATTAAGCTACTTATATGTTCCTTAATCAAAGTCTCCTGTGACATATTCTTCCTTGACTTTCAGTCTCATTAAACATTTATCTAACATAATTTTCTATGCTTATTAGAGCAGAAAATGAATCTTGTGCAAATCAGCTTTTTGCTCTTTTACTTAGTTTCAAGAAGACTCAGAAGCAGGCATAGGCCTAATTCAATGCCTTTCCAGATGAAGAAAGTCTAGCTCTTGGTGGATTTCCAGATTTCAACTGCCTCTGAATTCTTGGTGATCATGTTACCCCATTCATTGTTACTCCATGGTGGACTTCCCTAATGCTGACCAGCCTCCCCTGAGTAGAGGACATGTTCTTCCAGCCAGATTGGACTGCTCCCAGGCCCCAGCTGGGTCCCCACCCCAGTGCCTGCTCCATGCCAGGGGCCATGTTCCTGTCTGTTTAGGCCCAATCCATCTAGAGGCCACTTGACATGCTGAGTGAGAAAAAGCCAGCTGGTGTGGCTTGAATGTGTGAGCGCAGGCAGAGGTAGGTTACATAGGATTTTCACATAGCTTTTATCCCAACTACAAAGAGAAAGGAAATGCCACTGTTCTACCGCCTCACACTTGTGGCAGGCCAGGCCTCACTAACAGCTGTTTCAGCACTGACTGAGTGGTTAAGTTAAATATTAAAAGCCAGCGCCCTTATACAAAGGCTGGGATGTAACAAAAGCCCATGAAGAGTTTTGCCTAGGCCTTTCCTGGGCTCAAAGCATGACCAAATAATGAAGGAATTCTTACTAGGACCCATTTAGGGTTAAACAAGTTTTATTGTGGGTCTGAAGAAACTCCCCAGGCCTCCACAAACAAGTTTATTGGGGGTCTGAAGGAACTCCTCAAACCTCTGTGATTTAGCAGGAGACAAGATAAGGGTAATCACCCCAGCACCTGGACCCATTTAGATTAAGTAAATTTACTGAGGCTTCAGAGAAAGGTCTTCAGAACTCAGACCTTAGTTATAGATTAAAAGAAGTTAATCACGTATGTCTTTAGATGAATGTATACTTACATGTAGACATATAGCTTAGAAGGTATATCAGCTCTGGAAAACTTTGTAATTTTGAGTTGGTCTGACGATAATTTCCAGGCCTTGTCTCTGTAGTTGGTTACAGAAATAAAAACTCTCTTCCTCCGCAGTTCATCTGCATCTCGTTATTGGGCTGCGAAAAATAGCAGCTCGACCCTCAGTTTGGTCCAGGAACACACTGACAGTCTGTTCATAGCCACAGAATGACCACAAATAGTTCTAAAAGTAACTTTGATAAGCAGGATTTAATGATTATAATTATAATACTTGGCTGCAAATAATGGGGACCAATTACTGGTTAAGAAAATCCCAGTTTGGGAGGCCAAGGCAGCCGGATCACTTGAGCCCAGGAGTTTGAGACCAGTCTGGGCAACATGGTGAAACCCTGTCTCTACAAAAAAATGTACAAAAGTTATCCAGGAATGGTGGCATGTGCCTGTAGCCCCAGCTACTCAGGAGGCAGAGGAGGGAGGCGGAGGTTGGAGTGAGCTGTGATTACACTACTGCACTCCAGCCTGGGCTACAGAGTGAGTGAGACTCTGTCTCAAAAAAAAAGAAAAGAAAGAAAATCCTTGATGTCATTTCAGCTCTGATAGTGACTCTTTCTGTGGTGGTGGGAACTTGGTGGCCTGACTCATCTTTTCCATATGGATAAATGGAGGCTACACAGTGATTCCAAATTCAACTGGAGAATAGAAGGTAGAATTTGCCGTTCCTTTAGGGAATAGAGAGGTCTTAACTTCAGATATGTTCTTCCTAATTAAAAAAAAATCATATACTTATCCAAGACTTTAAACATGACAGATGTTGTGCTGAACCTTAGACCCAGTGAATTAGAATCCCGGTGCTTGAGCCCAAGTTTATGTATACTTTAAAACTCCACAGTTGCTTCTAATGTGCGTCACTGATTGAGAACTGCTGTGCCAGATGATTATCAAAGCCCTATTTAATTTGGCACAAGATCTCAAATAAGAATGGGGACTGGTGACATCTATTTTTGCTTTTGAAATTGCTTTCCCTAAGGTCTTAATTTTGAAGCACTGCCTGAAAATCCTGTATTTTGCATTTCTTTTCCCTTTAACTCTCTTGAATAAACATCTTGAACTAAGCATCAGCAAAAAGAAGCAACGATGATTATTGTCTTTAGTCTCTGGAGTTTTGCCTTTACTTAAATTAGAGGAATTTCCTGATAGATTCATTTGTTATGTCACTTCACATTTTTATGCGAGGGAAGCTGGTTATGGGGTTCTTATCAGTGTACAATCTCTTCTATAGGACAAAGGCAATAAAAATCATCACCAGCACAAAAAACAACTCCATGAAGCTACAGCACAATGAAAATGTTGTCTTTAATCTTTCTCTTGGCCAAAACAAATTCAAGTGTTTATTGTCTGTGTATTCTTTACTCAAAATAAAGAGAAGGTTTTCTACTTAGTCATATGCCGTAATCATTCCATTAATCAGAAGTATCAAAGAAAGCCTAGATGACAGTTTTAACTCAGAGTGATAGATGTTAATGTGGCTCTGAAAGAATTTAATTTCCTGATCCAGGAATTAAACATACTGAAGTCATTTGCTTGGACTATCTATTCTCTCCATGTGTTGACTTAAATGTAAGTACATTATTGAGTTTCCTACACCTTTTATAGAAGCAATAGATGCCAGTATCCATTAGAGGAGAAATGCAGGACAGTGTGTCTAAGATGTTTTGGATAAATTCAGGAATGCTCTCACCAAGAGGTTCATGTACATTTCCCTTCTTACAGATAGGTAGAACCATGTGACCACTTTTGGCCAATGAGCTGTGTGAGTGAAAGTGACTTTTCACTTCTGGGCTGGTATGAGCTCTCTTTGCCTCCCATAGGCACTGAGGATGTTCAGCTAATAGTGCCTCCATGAACCTGGGTCCCCAAGGGACTACACGCAGCAGGGCTCCCCACCTGCAATGGGCACGTAGTGTGAGTGAAAAATTAACCTCTGTTCTATTGAGCCACTGAGATTGCAGTATAGCCTGCCCAGACTTGACCAGTGCAGGCATTAAGAAGTATCAAAAAACATCCCAAGACAGGGGCTCCCTTGCTATGTTTTCTTCAAAATGATCTGTGTTGGGAAGATCAAAGTCAAACTTGTGGGGAGAGGCATGGATGGGAGCAAGTATACAATTTATTTCACCGACTTTTTGGCCAGAGTTCTTTGATGCTTAATTAGAGAATAGCTACTTATTCAGAAATGTTAAAACTATTTTACAAATGTGCTGTATGTCCTTTCTTGATCATTGTTAATATTTTTTTGGTAATAGCAGTCTCCATTATATCCTTCGGAGTGGCTGGAGTGAGGAGGGCATGGTGGCTCACACCTGTAATCCTAGCATTTTGGGAGGTTGAGGTATGTGGATTGCTTGAGCCTAGAAGTTCGAGACCAGCCTGGGCAACAGGGAGAAACCCTATTTCTGCAAAAAATACAAAAATTAGCTGGGCTGGTGGTGTACACCTATAGTTCCAGCTACTCTTGGGGCTGAGGAGGGAGGATTGCTTGAGCCCAGGAGGTTGAGGTTGCAATGACCCATGTTCACACCACTGCACTCAAGCCTGGGTGACAAAGTGAGACCCTGTCTAAAAAAAAACAATAAACAAAAAAAGAGGTTGTTGGGGTGTTTTGTTGACCAGAGCCTGAAGGAAAAATTGATCTGGTGTTGCTTGGTGCCAGTCTGGCTTCTACTTTCTCCTTTTGGCAACTCCAACGATACTTTACTACCTCAGGAAGTCCGGAAGGACTGAGTACCTCACACTCATCTTAGAAACTGCTTAAGCTTCCACACCCTCAGGACTACGGTTACAAAGACCTGCTAGGCTGGGGGAGGAGTTCTTTCCAGCTTTGCTCTGGTGAATAATCCCTTCAGAGCCTTTATGCCAGTCCAGGACCTTTAGCAACAGAAATTAATATACACCTTTCGACAATCCCTGCCTTCAATCTGCTTATGATCTACCTGAGGAAAAGGACATAAAAACAAGGGTAGAATAACAAAATGAGTGAATATGTACAGATAAATAAATGAGTGGTCAAAAAAGAAAGCTGTGGAGATTCCTACTCAAAACAGTGACTGCAGGCTGAGGGAAAGGAGAATTTGACCTATGTCTGAAGAGATAAGTCAACTTTTGACAGATGGAGGTGGGCATACAGACAAGTGGAATGGTATGTACAAGGGCATGGAATGGATATGCAGGAAGATTGGAATAAAGCAAGACCTGGGAGAATTTGGGGAAAAGCCTGGAAAGATAGGTTGGGAGAAATGCCCCACAAGTGTTCCCAAAGCTGGAAGAGTCTACAGTGTTCCCTAGCATGCTGTTGGCATTGCTGTAAACACACAAGTTAAGGGCAAGATTCTTGCCAAGAGAATTGATGTGCATATTGAGCACATTAAGCACTCTAAGAACTGAAATAGCTTCCTGAAACGCCTGGAGGAAAATGATCAGAAAAAGAAGGAAGCCAAAGAGAAAGGCACCTGGGTTCAACTGAAGCGCCAGCCTGCTCCACCCAGAGAAGCACACTTTGTGAGAACCAATGGGAAGGAGCCTGAGCTGCTGGAAGCTGTTCCCTTTGGATTCATGGCATAATAGGGGTTAAGAAAAATAAAAGACCTCTGGAATGTGAAAATGTTTCTCTTCATTGAGTAGAAGTGTGATGTCCCCTTCCCCAAAGAAATATTTAAAGCAAATTTTAATTCTGTCCTTATTCATTGTGTAATGCCTTTACTATTCAAATTTAATATATTTCTTGCTGAAAGATGTGAGGTGGCAACAAATTACTCAATTGGTTAGAAATTGGCCCGGTATTATTTATGAAATATTTGTACTGGTTTGAAGATAGTCCCTCTAAATCATCATGGAAGAAATAAAATAATTTACACACACACAAAAAAGATAGGTTGGGAGCAGACTGTGGAAAGCACTGGATATTGGACTAAGGATCTAGAACTTTTAGCTTTTAGATATTTTCAGCATCTAGCCACGATTTATTTATTTATTAATTTTTTTTTTTTTTTTCCGAGACGGAGTCTCGCTGTCCCCCAGGCTGGAGTGCAGTGGCGCGATCTCGGCTCACTGCAGGCTCCGCCCCCCGGGGTTCACGCCATTCTCCTGCCTCAGCCTCCCAAGTAGCTGGGACTACAGGCGCCCGCTACCTCGCCCGGCTAATTTTTTGTATTTTTAGTAGAGACGGGGTTTCACCGTTTTAGCCAGGATGGGCTCGATCTCCTGACCTCGTGATCCACCCACCTCGGCCTCCCAAAGTGCTGGGATTATAGGCGTGAGCCACCGCGCCCGGCCGATTTATTTATTTATTTATTTAAGACAGAGTCTCGCTCTGTCGCCCAGGCTGGAGTACAGTGGTGCGATCCCCACTCATTGCAACCTCCGCCTCCCTGGTTCAAGCAATTCTCCTTGCCTCGGCTTCCCGAGTAGCTGGGATTACAGGGCCCGCCACCATGCCCGGCTAATATTTTTTTGTATTTTTAGTAGAGACAGGGTTTTGCCATTTTGGCCCTGCTGGTCTCGACCTCCTGACCTCTGGTGATCCACCCACCTTGGCCTCCCAAAGTGCTGGTATTACAGGCATGAGGCACCACTCCAGACTCTTTTTTTTAAGCATGGAGAGTATCATAATCCTAGTGGCACTTAAGTAGCAGTAGCCTGTCGCCAGGAGCAAGGTTCATTGGAGGGGAAGGACATTGAGGTTAGGATACTTTCTTGGCAGACAGTGGTCCTGTGTGGAGAAGGGGGGAGATAAGAAGGTTGTGATTACAAAAGGGGGTGCAAAGTGAGTTTCTATAATGGCTGCCTCCTGGAAGGCAGTGTCACATGGAACCTGTTAGTCTCAGCACCTGGAGCTCCAGGAAGGAAAAATTTCAAGTCAGATAGAATTCTACATATACCATTTCTTTGGAACCTTCAGCCCTCAAGATTCCAACATCATGATCTGAATTTCAGCACAGTTGCCTTAGTCCTCATGTCACTGTTTTGGTGCTGCCTGTGTGAAGCAGTAGAAGCCGGTGATGCAATTGCTCTCTTGTTAGGTGTGGTTCTCAGTGTTACAGACATTCTTGCTTGCTTGGGGGTATATGCACGAAAGAGAAATGGACCTACTGAATCAAGCCTTACCCTGAAAGGCTTTGTGCTGTTGAGGCTAAACCTGAGCTTTGGTGAAAGTTTCCAGGAATCAGTAAATAGGGGAGTTTTATATTTTTCATTGTTTCCATGAAATGGGAACAACAAAAAAAGTTTTCTTTACAACAAATAATGCACAGAAAAATGCAGCCTATAATTTGTATTTGCTGGTTAGAAAGGAGGTCAAGGAAGTAAGATGGCTGATATTTACATAAGTAATATTTCATAGTTTTAGAATTCTCAAAGCACGTGAAATAGGAAGAAGGAAGTTCTTGCCCAGAATCCTAGAAAATCACCAATATTCAGTTATAATCACTACTTCTTGAATCGTTGAGGAGTCTTTTCTCCATATTTTGATTTGATTTTTGTTTTCTTATCTTCCAAGTTAATATTGTATTTAGATATCAAATAGCCAAAAAGGGAAACTTTTATCTCTGGGGAAAAAACATTTAGAAAAATGTATTCAGTGTATCTAATACTGAGGTGCAGGAAAGATTTAATGTAAATAAACACTACAGACATTGACATGGAAAAGATTTAATGTTAAAGAAAAACACTTTATATCAACTGAGTAACATCCTCCTGATGAGAAATACTGTATTAAATATAAATCCATTATGTTGTAAAAGAAAAAAAGGGTGGGGTGCAAAGCTGACGATATTGCATCAGTGATAATGGTAATGATCAACGTGTTAGCTTGCAGAGAGTGCCAGGCACTATCAAAAGCATTATATACTTTAACTCATTTAATTCCCATAGAAACCTGTGAGGAAGGTATTATTATTTGTATTTCACAGGTTTAAAAACACAGCCGGGCGCGGTGGCTCACGCCTGTAATCCCAGCACTTTGGGAGGCCGAGGCGGGCAGATCACGAGGTCAGGAGATCAAGACCATCCTGGCTAACACGGTGAAACCCCGTCTCTACTAAAAATACAAAAAATTAGCTGGGCGAGGTGGCGGGCGCCTGTAGTTCCAGCTACTCGGGAGGCTGAGGCAGAAGAGTGGTGTGAACCCCGGGGGGCGGAGCCTGCAGTGAGCAGAGATCGCGCCATTGCACTCCAGCGTGGGCGACAGCAAGACTCTGTCTCAAAAAAACAAAAAACAAAACAAAACAAAAAACCACAAGGGAGTTTAAGTCACCTGCCCAAACTCTCACAGGTGGTAAGATTTGGGGTGCTCTTCAGTGACTGCCAGGGTTGTTCTTCAGTGACTGCCAAGGGATGGAACTAGAGAGCGATGGTAGAATCCAGACTTTTTGCTGAGCTTCTCTGCTGGGAGGAGAGGGGATGCTAAGCCTATTTTGGGTGAAACATCCCCTTGGGAAGCTAGAGCATTGCCTTCCTTTTTCCTCAGATCACAATGCTGCTGGGTGGGACCTAGGGGGTAATGGGGCGGGAGCAAGGTAGGTCATAACCGGAATATCTTCTCTCTGACTGAGTTTATTTTTAACTAGGACATCCTGAGACTTCAGTGAAATGTGCTGATGGGAAAGGAAGAGAATGAGTTTCGGTGCAGAAAGGCATCTGAGGTAGGTATTGCCATTTCCTAGCTGTGTATCATTGCACAAGTTACTTAACTTTGCTGAGGCTTTTTTTCCATACCTGCAAAATGGAGATGATAATAATTCCTCCCTCTCCCTCAAAGGGCTGTTGTATTAAAAGGGGTGAGGATGTAAAATACCCAGCATTCACATATAATAAATAGTGCTTTAGTGTTAGCTATTTTGTTATAACTCAATTAAATTTTGTTAAGCATGTACTATCAGCACAAGAAAAGAAAACTGGAAATTGGAAAAATGCTAGTGTAGCTACAAAAGAAAAATGCTAATATAACTGGAGCCAGTTGAGACACATCCGATTTCCCTCCTCTCTTTGTCAAAGAACCTTTCAGCTCATGCTCTGGAGGTAATGAAAAGCTCATTATTATTTTCTCTTCTGGTTTGCAACTCTTCCTTTCAGGGGTTTGGCAAAGGGGGAAAGCACAAGTTGCCTTATCTAAAACAGTGTAATAATCGATTGTCTTAGTGGTATTTCATGTTTTATTTTCCCAAGGGGATGGTTACTGGAGCAGATGGACTGTCTGGGCCCCACAGGAAGCCTCTGGGCCTTCTTACAGGAATGCATTTAACCTACACTCGTAATATACACACATTCACACAGTGTACCTATGCAAAATAAAGCTGCCAAGCTGCAAGTGCCTCTGTGCAATTAAAAAAAGGTGATTAAAAAAATAAAGCAAAACAAACTCTCTATGCAAGGACTTCAATTCGTTATGATTGTAAGCCTCCAGTCTCACTCTCAGCTAAAGGAGATTGCACATTATTGATCTCTGAAAACCACTTCAGCGATCTCTTTCCGAGCTGGCTGTTTTTTTTTTTTTTCTTTTTTCAGTTGCAGAGATGCTTTCTTTCTTTCTAAAAGATGGCCACTTCCTTTCATTCAGTGTTTGTGCTTCTTCACGTATCAATACAAGAGAAAAAAATATTTTAAATGTTATGTGTCTGAAAATGAGTCCGTGGCTGGCTGCTTTTTATTTACTTGCTGGTTCCAAGGTGCTTTTGTGGACTTTGAGCTCCACCCAGTGGCAATGTGTAGCCAAAAATCTCAAAAAAAAAAAAAAAAAAAAAAAAAAAGAGACATGATTTGGAGATGAAAGAAAATATCAGAAGCAATTAATTAGTTTCCTTTTAAATGATCTAGAGAACCTGGTGTTTCAAAAGCAAGGATATGACCAGGTCATTGCAATCCAATCAACATCACTGTAATGCTGACCTTTTCTTCTTTCTTGCTTTTTGTTCCTTTGGTTCTTTTGTGCAGTTTTATTATTATGGTTGCTGCCATGTGTTTTAAAAAAAAAAATGAGTTTTTGCGATGGTTTGTAATGCCTATTCCCTGAGGCTGTTAGAAATAGACACGTTAGTAGTTTAAAATTGGATTGATAGCAATCTAATTCAAGTCCGCATGTTCCCACCACCACTCCATAGGGGTCTCTGAGACGTGTGATGCTACTCTATTGAGGAGAGAGCTGCCTTGTTTGCTTATTGTAACTGGGGCTGGCCACATAATTCTTCTGTTTTTAAATTCAGGGTACTGCTAACCTTGTCAGGCAAACTAAATTCACATGTGTTATAGACACTCACACACTGTTAGCTCACACCAAACTCACAAACAAGAGGGTCCTTTAGATGCTATAATTGCTTGTCCTGTGCCAAGTGCAATGTCAGGGAAATCCAACGCAGGTCCTTCCTTTTACTCACATCAAATTTCATCTGTTGGTTTTGGTCCCAGTGTTGTTGGGGACCACTGAAGTGTTTTAGTCATTTGGTCTAGTGTTATATCATCTAGAAATTTAATAATCATTTAGGCTATGTTTCAAGCGATTGATAAACATTTGAATAAGACAGGGCTAATAAGTGCCATGGCAGCATACCGGCATTCTCTGTCAGCTGTTAATCAACATTTTGGGGGTTGGTTTCAGGAGTTTAGCTGGCTACTGTGAAGTTAATAAAATAATCACAACTATGACAATTTTTTTTTTTTTGAGATGGAGTCAGGCTGGAGTACAGTGGTGTGATCTTGGTTCACTGCAACCTCTGCCTCCCAGGTTCAAGCAATTCTCCCTGCCTCAGCCTCCTGAGTAGCTGGGATTACAGGCGCCTGCCACCACACCTGGCTAATTTTTGTATTTTTTAGTTTCGCCATGTTGGCCAGGCTGGTCTTAAACTCCTGACCTCAGGTGATCTTCCCACCTTGGCCCCCCAAAGTGGTGGGATAACAGGTGTGAGCCACCGCGCCTGGCCAACTATGACCATTTTTGATCATCTTTTATACCCAGGCTTTGAGCTAGGTCCTTGACATGTAGTATTTCAAGGACTCACATTTCTGCAGAGTACGCATTATTATCCTCATTTTGTAAGATGTCAAATAGAAGACTGGAGAGATTAATTGATACACTCAAGGTCACACCTAGCTTGGAAGTGATGGAGCTAAATTTGAACATACACCTTATTGACTTCAAGGTCTACAGACTTTTCATTAGACCAGATTGCCTCATTGTTCCATCTTCTGGAGGCGTGACTCTCTGAAAGGTGACCCATGATCAAAAGAAGGAGAGAAATAGAATTAAAATTCCACACAAGTTTAGCTGGAAACAAGTAGCATTGTTGGAATAATTAATTAATTCATTATTATTATTATTTTTGAGACGGAGTCTTGCTCTGTTGCCAAGGCTGGAGTGCAGTGGCATGATCTCAGCTCACTGCAACCTTGGTCTCCCAGGTTAAAGTGATTCTCCTGCCTCAGCCTCCCGAGTAGTTGGTATTATAGGTGCTTGCCACCCCGCCCGGCTAATTTTTGTATTTTTAGTAGAGATGGGGTTTCACCATGTTGGCCTGCCTTGGCCTTCCAAAGTGCTGGGATTAATTAATTCATTATTAATGCAAGTCAGGACTGCATATGTATAATTGTTTCTGGGAATATCACAAAGCTACATTGTGATGAGAATGTCAGTCTACCTTATGTCAGTGTGATAAATGGAGTAAGTACCAACTACTCATTAGTGAGTTAAATGTATTCAAATTCGTTAGAAATATATGCCTACCATTTAGGATGAAGACTAGTAACAACAGTGCATCCTTGCTCTTCTCCTGACCCTAGTAGGGATGCTTTTCATGTTCTGCTCTTAGGTGTGATGCTTGCTGTAGGTTTCCATTTAGTAGCCGTGGTTTGAATGAAGATTTCTTCTATATCTAGCTTGCTAAAGGTATTTTAAAAAATCAAATACTTTTTATGTGTCTAATTAAACAGTCATATTATACATTTTATTGTAAAAGACATCATATACAGAAAAGGTCTATAAGACACTATGTATGGTCCAAAGAACAATATTAAAATGAACACCTTGTATGAGATATTTCTGCTGAATGTTATCAGTTTCTTAGAAGCCTTCTGTGATTCCCCTTTCTTCTTCCCAGAAGTAACTATAATTCTTATATTTGTGTTAATGGTTTGCTTTTCTTTATGGTTTCACCACCTGTGTACATATCATTAAGGATGTATAATTTAATTTTGCCTGTATTTGAACTTGATCAATGGAACTATACAGTATTCTCCTGTACTTACTTTTTCTGGCCCCAACATTGTTTGTTTTAGATTCATCCACATATATGCACCATACTGTAGTTCATTCATTGCCCAATAGGACTCCATTGTATGCTGATGCCACTATGCATTTATTTATCATCCTGTTGATGGACATCTGAGTTTGTTTCCAGTTTGGGGTTATTATAAACATTGCACTATAAATATTCCTGTACATACCTCTCAGAACACAAATGCCCTTTCTTCTCTGTGGTGGCCATGGAGGTGCTGCACTCAGATGTTCTTCAGGAGAATTAGCTTTGAGAAGCATGGCTGATTGACAGCCTCCCACTGCCATACCTTTGGATCTAAGGTGGGTCTAAAACTGCTTCCCTGTCCCACCCCAACTGGTAGCCAAGATAGTAGGACAAAAACCATATCACACTCCAGGAATTGGTGCCACTATTAAATAAATAATGCAGGAATGGTGGTCTCTATCTTTTCTCCATTTAATTTGTTGGTGGGCTTTTAAGTGGGTGCAAGCTGAAAATAGCAGCTGCATTGGGGATGGCCTTGAAAAGTCTCAGTGGGCTGAAGGCTTATTTATTTTGCATCTTAGGTCTTCCATCTGAGGTTTCCTTCAGAATACAGTATACTCTTTTGAGTTTTTAAAAATAAGGATCTGTCAGTAGTTGTTTCTCTGTTTTTGTTTGTCTAAAATGTCTTATTTTAGCTCTTATTTCTGAAAGTCTTTTCCTCCTTCTGCCCTCCATCTCCCTTATCACTCTATGATATGGTTTGGCTGTGTTCCCACCCAAAGGCTCATCTTGAATTGTAATCCTCATAATCCCCACATGCCAAGGGAGAGACCAGGTTGAGGTAATTGAATCATGGGGACAGTTTCCCCCATGCTGTTATCATGATAGTAAGTGAGTCACAAGATCTGATGGTTTTATAAGTGTTTGATTGTTCCTCCCGCGTTCATTCTCCTTCCTGCCACCTTGTGAAGATGGTGCCTTGCTTCCCCTTTGCCTTCCATCATGATTGTAAGTTTCCTGAGGCCTCCCCAGCCATGCGAAACTGTGAGTCACTTAAACCTCTTTCCTTTATAAATCACCCAGTCTCAGGCAGTTCTTTACAGCAGTGTGAAAATGGACTAATATACTCCCCTCCCTCCCTCCCTCCCTGCCTGCCTGCCTCCCACCCTCCCTTCCTTCCTTCCTTCCTTCCTTCCTTCCTTCCTTCCTTCCTTCCTCCTTCCTTCCTTCCTTCCTTCCTTCCTTCCTTCCTTCCTTCCTTCCTTCCTTCCTTCTGTCCTTCCTTTTGATGGGATATAGAATTAGAGATCAGTAGTCATTTTCCCTCCATACATTTGAAGATATCGTTTCACTGGGTTTTGGCTTCCATTGTCTCAAAGTTGAGGTCAGCTTTCCATCTTGCTGCTTTCCTTAGGCTGCTTTTAAGCTTTGTAGTTTCAGTATGGTATGTCTGGTGTAGGGTTTTTTTTTTTTTTTTTTAATTCTTGGGATTTGTTGGTTTCTTGAGTCTAAAGGTTGTTGCATTCCATCAGTTCTGAAAACTTCTCACGTCAGGTGTAGTGGCTCATGCCTGTAATCCTATCACTTTGAGAGGCTGAGGTGGGAGGATCACTTGAATCCAGGAATTTGAGACCAGCCTGGGTAACATAGTAGATCCTGTCTCTATAAAAAATTTAAAAAAATTAGCCAGTATGGTGATGCATGCCTGTAGTTCCAGCTATGCAGGAAAGCTGCTGTGGGAGGATGGCTTGAGCCTGGGAGATTGAGGCTGCAGTGAGCCAGGATTGCACCACTGCACTCCAGCCTGGGCAACAGATCAACACCCTGTCTCACAAAAAAAAAAAAAAAAGCCTGCAGAAAACCCAAAATAAAAAACTTCTCAGCCATTAGCTCTTAAAATATTTTTCTCCACTATGTGTTTCCTCTTGAAAATATGGAGGCATAAATCAGCATAGATAACAAAAGTGTTCAGATTTGAGAGAATTAACTATCTAAGAAATATTTATTTTGATGGAAATATTTATAAATTATAAAATATATCTTCCTATTTTTTTTTGAGACAGAGTCTTACTCTGTTGCCCCAGGCTGGAGTGCAGTGGCACAATCAATGGCTCACTGCAACCTTGAACTCCTCAGCTCAAGTGATCCTCTTGCCTCAGTCCCAGCTACCCGCTAACTTTTTTGAGAAATGAGGTTGCATCATGTTGCCCAGGCTGATCTCAAACTCCTGGGCTCAAGCAATCCGCCCACCTTGGCCTCCCAAAGTGCTGGGATTACAGGTGTGAGCCACCGTGCTGGGCCTCCCTATTTTTTATACAAGGATATGATCAACTATGTAATCATTTATTGCAGTGGGAAGCAGGAGCTGGCTCCTACAGATTGAGGAGAGCCGTTGTTAAATATTCAGGAATTTTGCCAGCTGGTCATTACTATTAGCAGCTTGAAATTGGCCATTGGTGTTGGTATTCATACCTGAAATCAGCAAATGCTACAAATTAGAAGTTTTGCTTTGTTTTGGGGTTTTCTGGAAAGCCTGTTTACCAGGATCCCAATAGTTCTCATGCTTCAATCTATTCTCCACATGAAGTAATCTTTCTATAGTGCAAATCTGTTGGGTTGTTTTCCTTCCACAACCCCCTTTATCCTTGGGTGTGGTCTAATGTTCTAGCGTGAAGTTGTAGCATCAGGAGTGGCTTTTGGCAGGAATTTAACTCTTCTAGAATGTCATTAGTTTTTCTCCATAATTTGATCCTGAAAATTGATATTTTCTCAATGATATACAAAGCCCCTCTTCTCCCCATGCAACCACATTGCCAGATGGTCTTTCCTGCCTCCAGTCTCTCCCTCCTCCTTCTCACCTTCCACAGATACAATACATTGTAGCTTCCTCTAATTCTGAACTTCCATGTCACACTAGCTAACTTATGCCATCACAAGGCCAGCTACATAATCTGCAGGACTCAGTACAAAATAAAAATGCAGGGCTCCCTTTCCAAATAGCAGGGAAAAAATATAAAGCCTTTTCCTTTCTTAAGTAGTCTCTCTCTCCAGTGGTTTTTATTTGCTACTTAATGTCATTGTAAGTACAGAAAAATTAAAAATTTAAATCCTTTTCATGAATTTTACCATTCATCTTCATATTGTTTTTTAATATAAGAACACTTAGCTCCTATTTTGAATCACTGAAATTACCCAATTTGTATTTTGTAGCTGGTACATGTATGTATATGTCTTTGGTTCTCTTCAATGGAGTGGCAACGCTTCCTGCAACTACCTCAACTGCCTCAACTGGTTTTTTTCTCCAGATATTTATTTTTTTTGAGACAGAGTCTCACTCTGACACCCAGGCTGGAGTGCACAGGTCAGATCTCAGCTCACTGCATTCTCTGCCTCCTGGGTTCAAGCAATTCTCCTGCCTCAGCCTCCCAAGTAGCTGGGACTACAAATGCTTGCCACCATGCCTGGCTAATTTTTATAGTTTTAGTAGAGATGGGGTTTCGTCATGTTGGCCAGGCTGGTCCTGAACTCCTGACCTCAGGTGATCTGCCCACCTTGGCCTCCCAAAGTGCTGGGATTGCAGATGTGAGCCACTGCGCTCAGCCTTTTTCCAGTTTTTAACACATGCATGTCCTACCAACACTCCTACCTTTTATTTAGTGATGAGTTAAGGAAGAATTGAAATGAGAAAGAATTATGAGTTACTCCTGCCCCCCACCCCCACTTTTTCTCTAAGTCATTGTTTTCAGAAAGGATATAATAGATATTCTTCATCAGTGATGTTTCTTAGAGCACCATTGCCTTCTTTCTTCATTGAAAGCAACTTTTGATTGGAATAGAAAATGTAGCCTCTTGCGCTATTGAGCGGTGACAGTGCGCTGGCAGCCCTCGCAGCCCTCGCTGGCTCTCGGTGCCTCCTCGGCCTTGGCTCCCACTCTGGCTGTGCTTGAGGAGCCCTTCAGCCCGCCACTGCACTGTGGGAGCCCCTCTCTGGGCTGGCCAAGGCTGGAGCCGGCTCCCTCTGCTTGCAGGGAGGTGTGGAGGGAGAGGCACGGTGGCAACCAGGGCTGCCCAAGGTGCTTACCGGCCAGTGTGAGTTCCGGGTGGGCATGGGATCCATGCGCCCTGCACTAGGAGCCGCAGGCTGCCATGGCCAGCCCTGGGCAGTGAGGGGCTTAGCACCCGGACCAGCAGCTGTGGAGGGTGTGCCAGGTCCCCTAGCAGTGCCGGCCTGCAGGCACTACGCTGGAATTCTCCCCAGGCCTCAGCTGTCTCCCTGCGGGGCAGGGCTTGGGATCTGCAGCCCACCATGCCCGAGCCTCCTTGGCCTCCCCTGCCTCCCCCACCTCCCCCTCCCCCCACCCGAACATTCTGGTGGGGACCCTTTTGGGACCAATCCCATGGAAAACACAGCCTCCTTACCTTGCTCCTCCTGTTCCTGCGTCTTTTCCTTCCCTTCTCTTTTAAGCAGCAGGGGTTCTTGTGAGTTTTGAATCTAATTTAAGACAATACAACACAAGCCAGGACTATAGGCCCTGTGTCCCATGTCAGTCATTCCTTTCTGTTTTCCACCTTCCATGCTTTCTCTTACCAATTAGCAGCCATGCTTCCCATCCAGTAGCTCAGCCCCTAAACCAGGCTTCTTGTGCTGTACTCAGGCATGATTAGCTACCTGAACAACCATCCTTATTAGTGAAGATTAACCAAGTCTTGACCTTCTGGGTCAAAAAATACATCCTGGGTCTGTGTTAAAAAATACATATTCCCATTGGCTTTTGGAGACATGGTTCTAGTATTTTCCAAATCCTGCCTCTTTGATAGAGAAGTTTAGGGTGTTATTTCTGAACACTTAACTTGGAACCTGATTCTCCAGCCCTCCTATGATTCTTTGAACTACCCCAATCCTTTTATATAAAAATTCCTGGCTGGGCATGGTGGCTCATGCCTGTAGTCCCAGCACTTTGGGAGGCCAAGGCAGGGGGATCACCTGAGGTCAGGAGTTCGAGACCAGACTGGCCAACATGGTGAAACCCTGTCTCTACTAAAAATACAAAAATTAGCTGGGTGTAGTGGCTGGCGCCTGTAATCCCAGCTCCTGGGGAGGATGAGGCAGGAGAATCGCTTGAACCTGGAAAGCGGAGGTTGCAGTCAGCCACTGCACTCCAGCCTGTTCAACAAGAGCAAGACTCTATCTAAAAAAAAAAAAAATTCCTTTCCTTTCTTAATCAGTCAGCAATAGAAGTTTGTAAGTGATAACCTAGACTACAGAGAAAGATCTTCAGCTTCCCGTTTTTTCTCTATTTCTCTTTGCTTTTTTAGGACTTTACCTCAATTCTTCCTTCTCCTTGCACACAGAGCATCATAAGAAACTACATCCATTGAGAGAACTTCTCAATGGGACCTGTTGCCTCTGCTGACTTCATTTCCTGTTTCTGAGCATGCTCATTCCTTCCCTATATCAGCACTTGTCTCAGATCAAATTTCTCAACATGAATTCACCATTAGATTCCCAGTGCATATCCAGGGTGCCGCTCATCTTTCCTTCTTGCTCCACATGCAAGATTCATTCTCGTCTTCTGAATTTTTGGGTCTGAATTCTAGAGTTGTCATAAACAAAGCTAGTTTGTCTACTGGTGTTTTCTTATTCAATAGAGAATATTTAACATATATTTACTGATATATACTCTGTAACAGACACTTTTCTAGGGACTGGGATTTCAGCAGTGAACAAAGCATACAAATTTCCTGCCCTATTATACCTTATATTTTAGTTAACATGTATGTTAGTTATATATTTAGTTTATATATAATACATGTTAATTATATTATATATTTATTATATATAATTTATTGCATATATAATATATAATTTATATAATTTATATATGCATTTTGTGAAAAACAAGTAAATATATAGTGTGGCAGATGGAGATGAGGGCTATGGAGAAAAACAAGCAGGAGAGAGGGTCACAGGAGGGTATAGGAATAGATTTGTGTTTTACACAGGGACTGGCAATATGATGTTTGAGCAAAGACATGAAGAAAATGATCATCTGTATGGAGAAAAATATTTCATGTACAGAGAACAGTAAAAACAAAAACTCTGAGACAGGAATGTGTGCTTGATGAGATGACAACTTTGTCCCATAAATCATTTAGAATGTTTCTCAATCTGCAAATGTTTCTAAAACATTATGTGGCAGAATTTCTAATTAAAAAGTATAATCATCTCTTTCTATGGTTTGAATGTGTCTCCCCAAAAGCAAGTATTGGAAACAATTTCCTATGCAGCAGTGTTGGGAGGTGGAGCCTAATGGGAGGTGATTAGGCCATGAGGGCTCTGGAGGGGATAATGCCATTTTTGTGGAAGTGGGTTTATTATTATAGGAGTGGGATCTTATAAAAAGATGAGTTTGGCCCCCTTTTCTCTTTCTCTCTCTTGTCCTTTTTTGCCCTTCTGCAATGGATGACACAGCAAGAACACCCTTACCAGATGCAGCTCCTTGACCCTGGACTTCCCAGACTCCAGAATCATAAGCCAATACATTTCTGTTTATTATAAATTACCCAGTCTGTGGTATTATGTTGTAGTGGCACAAAACAGACTAAGACATTTCTCTTTTACATTCAGTCTAACTAGAGGCAGAACTAATGTGTTCTGCCTGGGTTTTAGAAGCTGTTGTGCTTGGGCTTAGGGAGTTAAATGCCTCTTTGTTTTCTATGTCACCCTGTCATCATGATACTTGAAGATACATTTCTGGGATTCCAAATTTAGGTAGTCTTAATTTCTTCCCCTAGTGGAGTGGGGTTTGGGCAATTATATATTTAATGAGCCAGGTTTGGAAACCCCTGGGATATTGGGAGGAGGACAGGGTTAGGAGTTGAGTATTGATTCTCTTCTAGATGGCCATGATGACCGAGGAAGGCAGTATGGTACTCTGCCAAAAGTCAGGGTGCCAAACATGGACTGCTGGGTTCTGCCATTTATAGCCACCTAGTTGTGTTCCTGATGCAATCCCAAGGAAGCTGGGCAAAGACAAACATACTGCGTGTAAACCACATAAAAGTTACATTTCGCTGAGATAAACCCAAAAGACACATTTTAAGTAAAGGACACTAGTGAACATCAGTCTGGGGCCTATTCAGTGAGTCTTTTTAGTCAGAGTTGGTAGAAAACATATTTAACATGGCAAGGGCACAGACACCAGCCCATCAGTGGTGTCTCCTAGAGGCCCCTTACTGTGCCACGTGTTAATTCTTCAGTTATTGAATTTTGAGGAGATGAGACAGGGACCAGGGGAAGGGCTAGGGCAGTGTTCATTTACAAAACAAGGTTATTATCTCTTTTTAAAATTACTTCAATAAGAAAATCATCATATTCATCGTACCAAGGATTACATAGGCTGTCTCTGTGAGAGGGCGGGATGCAGCATCTTGAGGACCACACTACTAGACTTGTTTTGAGGATTAAATGTGTAATAATGTATGTAAAGTACTTAGAACTGTCCCTAGAGCAAAGTGAGTATAAAATAAATGTTACCTACTATTGTTATTATTGTTATTAAGTCATTAATTTCTTTGAGCCTTAGTTTTCTCATCCATGAACTGGAGATAAAAATAGTGAAGATATTATAAGAATTAAATGCAGCAATGTAGGTGAATACACTTTTATAGTTGTAAAAGGTAATGCAAATGTTAATTGTATTAATCATTATGCAGGGAGGAGAATGGGCAGAGGGGAAGAGACAAGGTCTTCAAGGACTTCAAGGGGAACCAATGTTTCTGGACAGTATGAGCCTAACTTGCACTGAGTGGGCCGGGGGCAGCAGTAGGGGGTGCAGGGAGGGTTGGAAATGCCCTACCTCGCTTTTGAATCTACTGAGTGCCATGTGCTAAAATTCAAAAGGATGATTCCTGTACCCTGAGTACAAGGGTATGGGAACTAAATTCTATTTGAAAACTACTCAGAGCCAGGTACTGGGTTAATAATAAGTATAATAATTATTATGGTAATAACAGTATTGAAAAATAGGCTGGGTGCAGTGGGTCATGCCTGTAATCCTAGCACTTTGGGATGCCAAGGTGGGAGGATTGCTCAAGACCAGGAGTTCAAGACCAGCATGGGCAACATAGTGAGACTGCCTCTACAAAAAATAAAATAGAAAAAAATTAGCCGGGCGTGTTGGTGAGTGCCTGTAGTCCCAGCTACTTGGGAGGCTAAGCTGGGAGAATCACTTGAATCTAGGGGGTCAAGGCTGCCGTGAGCTACAATTGTGCCACTACCCTTCAGTCTGGGTGACAGAGTGAGACCCTGTCTCGGAAAAAGAAAAAAAAAGTAAAAGAAAAAAAGGAAAACGGAGAAAAACTTACATTGAGTGCTTAGTTTGTGGCAGGTGTTTCATCTATGCCATGCATTATAATTCTCTCAAAATCCCTGTGGAGGAAATAGAAAACCCCATTTTGCTGAAGAGGAAACTAAAACTAAAATAGTTCCTTTTCATTTTGTTTTTGTGTTTAGTGCTTCTTACCCTCAACATACAGTCAGACTGACAAACCCAACCCCAGAAGTTCACAAAACCTTTGTTCTGTCGTTTCTTTTGGTTTAAAAAATTTAGAAGTTGTAAACAAGCTGATGCACCCCAGCTTGCAGTTGGTAGTAACTGCAGTTTTCTCTGCACAATGTTTTCACTTCACCTAAACAGAAGAATTGATGCAAGTTTTTTTAAACTGCTAAAACCTTGATAAATTTATTGGCATTAATAGGAATCATAAATTAAAAAACTCAAAAGATAGTTATATATTGAAACATGTGCAATATTCTGATATCTCAGAGTAAAAATTCCAACTGTCTTCAAAGACCTTCAAAGAGATCAAGGCTAGAAGCATTGGAAACGTGAATTACATTAAGACTGACTGCTAGCTATGAAAATAGCTTGAAATAGCAAGACAATAGAACCAGCATGAACAATCATGTCCAGCAAGGCCAGAATGCTGCCTGCCACTTTTCTTGGGCTTACTGAAAATTTTTGGTAAGATAGATCTGGACATTTCTTTCCAATGGTGGATCTTTGATAAGCAGCCTGGTATCATGAACAGACAGTATTCATTAACCTTCCATTCAGTCCATTTTAGGAAAACTCACTTTGTTCATTTTTATTTATAAAATAGTTCTTTTAGGATAATACATTGTGAATGAAGTAGATGAATTAGATTTCAAACAATATATGAATGCTGTCTTTCCTATCTGAAAATGACCTGAGTGTCTCAGCATCAATTGCTCTGTGTTAGCATCTCGATTGTGATGACAGCTTTCCCGTGATTGAACAGCATTCTCATTTTTTTGCCTAT
This sequence comes from Hylobates moloch, assembly GCF_009828535.3. Classification (NCBI taxonomy): domain Eukaryota; kingdom Metazoa; phylum Chordata; class Mammalia; order Primates; family Hylobatidae; genus Hylobates; species Hylobates moloch. The sequence continues at coordinate 104,725,214 of NW_026652277.1, read as the reverse complement.
GATCTCCATTCATATGCTTGTGAAAGATGCCTGGCTGGCAGTGGGGCACATGGTGATGAAAAAAAGATCAGAGACATAAAAACGTATAGCTGGAAAACATTCTAGACATTATCCAGTGTTTCTCAGACTGGAGTAAAATATGGACCTCTTTTAAGGGCAAATTTCTAGGGCCCTTTGTATTGACCTACATTATTTATAATATTTAAATATTTACATATAAAACCAAGGTTAAGACTAATTATTTAAGATGACATAATATTTTGCTAAGAATTTATAATATTGAATTTAATTCAAAAATATAAAAAATGTTTGGGCTTTATATGTCATTTGAAGATCTGATTCTTTTGATCTTGAACATAGTGGACCATCATCTGAGTCCTTATTATTATTGATATTATCTTGCCTTTAAAAAATAAATTTCTATTAAACCATTAATCTATTAAATGGACTTATAAAGGTATATTTCAATATTGAAGATTTAAAATGTTTTTCTGTCTCCTAGACTGGGATGCAGTGGCATGATTTTGGCTCCCTGCAACCTCTGCCTCCTGGGCTCAAGCCGTCCTCCCACCTCAGCCTCCCTAGTAGCTGAGACTGCAGGTGCATGCCACCATGCCTGGCTAATGTTTTTGTATTTTTGGTAGAGACGGAGGTCTCACCATGTTGCCTAGGCTGGTCTCAAACTTTTGGGCTCAAGCAGTCCACCCTCCTCAGCCTCCCAAAGTGCTGGGATTACAAGCATGAGCCACCATGCCCAGCTTAAAAAGTTTCTTTCAACCAATAAAACAGGTAGGTACTGGGTGCCACATTTATCCTAATGAACTGTTTCAGTTGGTGTGTATAAGCAGTGTGTTGGCTAGCAGAGTGAATATGATTCTGATTGTCACAATGTTGTTGTTTCTGTCAGCATTTTCAATGTGCTTTATGATACTTGAATTCTACCACCTTTATTCTCTATTCAAACACTCTGAACCCTTCATTTAACAGTGCCTCTGTGATACCATGTAACTTACCTTGTTATAAATTTAATCGTTTATTTATTACATTTATATTTTCCTGTTTCTCATTAGCCTGTGAGATGGAGCACATTATTCTGTTTCACTATATTGGATTGGAGATAATTGAGTAAAACATGTAGAACAATGCCTGGCACCTAGTAAGCATTCAATAAATATTACTCTTATGATCCTTTACAGAGTCTGAAACCTAAATTTATCTAAAAGATGCAAAGAAGCAGCAATTACACCCTTAGTATGAGAGACAGATACAGCATCCCTATTGCCAAGCTTTGTTTTGGAATGAGGTGGATCACACATTTAATGGATACATATGTTTAGGAAATGGAAATTCTTACAGAGATGTTTATTGAAGTAGCCATCATATTTATTTTGATGTAATGATGTCCCCCTCCCCATTTTTCTTAGATTCTTTGGCGACAGTGTGGGGAACTTGGCACTTCTCTGGTAAATAGTAACCCCAATTCTAATTCAATTCTAATTCTGGGATAGGGTTCAGTCAGGTCTGTTTTTGTTTTTATTCTTTTAATGAGCCAGGGTCGAGAACTACTGAGTTACATAATATGTGCATTCAGCCAATTATTAGCAAAAATGACATAATCTTTCTCCACCTCAGTTTTTTCATATATAACGTGAAGATTGGGTGAAGTACTTTTTAATTAATTTTTTTAGTTCAGGTACCACAAGTTTGGCTAGCAACTGTTCTTCTGCGCATAAACATTTCAACAAACTTAACTCTCAAAAATTATACAAGTAATTCAGTTTCATTGTAGAAAAACTGGAATAAAGATAGGCAGAAAGGGAAAAATAAAAGCCATTTATTGACATTTTATAATCTTTCCATACTTTCAGAGTGGGTATATTGTATGTGTGTGTTAAACTTATTACTATTATTATGAGTGTTTGAGTTTTTTTTAACAATATCTGTCTGATATGTTAGCTGAAAAACTGAGCAGAATAACATATATATCAGTAGTTTCTCTTGTTGCTTTTAAAATTTAATTATTATTATACTTTAAGTTTTAGGGTACATGTGCACAACGTGTAGGTTTGTTACATATGTATCCATGTGCCATGTTGGTGTGCTGCACCCATTAACTCGTCATTTAGCATTAGGTGTATCTCCTAATGCTGTCCCTCCCACCTCCCCCCACCCCACAACAGTCCCGGGTGTGTGATGTTCCCCTTCCTGTGTCCATGTGTTCTCATTGTTCAGTTCCCACCTATGAGTGAGAACATGCGGTGTTTGGTTTTTGCCCTGTGATAGTTTGCTGAGAATGATGGTTTCCAGTTTCATCCATGACCCTACAAAGGACATGAACTCATCATTTTTATGGCTGCATAGTATTCCATGGTGTATATGTGCCACATTTTCTTAATCCAGTCTATTGTTGTTGGACATTTAGGTTGGTTCCAAGTGTTTGCTATTGTGAATAGTACCGCTATAAACATACGTGTGCATGTGTCTTTATAGCAGCATGACTTATAATCCTTTGGGCATATACCCAGTAAAGAGATGGCTGGGTCAAATGGTATTTCTAGTTCTAGATCCCTGAGAAATCGCCACATTAACTTCCACAATGGTTGAACTAGTTTATAGTCCCACCAACAGTGGGACTGTAAAAGTGTTCCTATTTCTCCACATCCTCTCCAGCACCTGTTGTTTGCTGACTTTTTAGTGATTGCCATTCTAACTGGTGTGAGATGGTATCTCATTCTGATTTTGATTTGCATTTCTCTGATGGCCAGTGATGATGAGCATTTTTTCATGTGTTTTTTGGCTGCATAAATGTCTTCTTTTGAGAAGTGTCTGTTCATATCCTTCACCCACTTTTTGATGGGGTTGTTTGTTTTTTTCTTGTAAATTTGTTTGAGTTCATTGTAGATTCTGGATATTAGCCCTTTGTCAGATGAGTAGATTGCAAAATTTTTCTCCCATTCTGTAGGTTGCATGTTCACTCTGATGGTAGTTTCTTTTGCTGTGCAGAAGCTCTTTAGTTTAATTAGATCCCATTTGTCAATTTTGGCTTTTGTTGCCATTGCTTTTGGTGTTTTAGACATGAAGTCCTTGCCCATGCCTATGTCCTGAATGGCATTGCCTAGGTTTTCTTCTAGGGTTTTTATGGTTTTAGGTCTAACATGTAAGTCTTTAATCCATCTTGAATTAATTTTTGTATAAGGTGTAAGGAAGGGATCCAGTTTCAGCTTTCTACATATGGCTAGCCAGTTTTCCCAGCACCATTTATTAAATAGGGAATCCTTTCCCCATTTCTTGTTTTTGTCCGGTTTGTCAAAGATCAGATAGTTGTAGATATGTGGCATTATTTCTGAGGGCTCTGTTCTGTTCCATTGATCTATGTCTCTGTTGTGGTACCAGTACCATGCTGTTTTGGTTACTGTAGCCTTGTCGTATAGTTTGAAGTCAGGTAGCATGATGCCTCCAGCTTTGTTCTTTTGGCTTAGGATTGACTTGGTGATGCGGGCTCTTTTTTGGTTCCATATGAACTTTAAAGTAGTTTTTTCCAACTCTGTGAAGAAAGTCATTTGTAGCTTGATGGGGATGGCATTGAATCTATAAATTACCTTGGGCAGTATGGCCATTTTCATGATATTGATTCTTCCTATCCATGAGCATGGAATATTCTTCCATTTGTGTGTATCCTCTTTTATTTCATTGAGCAGTAGTTTGTAGCTCTCCTTGAAGAAGTCCTTCACATCCCTTGTAAGTTGGATTCCTAGGTATTTTATTCTCTTTGAAGTGATTGTGAATGGGAGTTCACTCATGATTTGGCTCTCTGTTTGTCTGTTATTGGTGTTTAAGAATGCTTGTGATTTTTGCACATTGATTTTGTATCCTGAGACTTTGCTGAAGTTGCTTATCAGCTTGAGGAGATTTTGGGCTGAGATGATGGGGTTTTCTAGATATACAATCATGTCATCTGCAAACAGGGACAATTTGACTTCCTCTTTTCCTAATTGAATATCCTTTATTTCCTTCTCCTGCCTGATTGCCCTGGCCAGACCTTCCAACACTATGTTGAATAGGAGTGGTGAGAGAGGGCATACCTGTCTTGTGCCAGTTTTCAAAGAGAATGCTTCCAGTTTTTGCCCATTCAGTATGATATTCGCTGTGGGTTTGTCATAGATAGCTCTTATTATTTTGAGATACATCCCATCAATACCTAATTTATTGAGAGTTTTAGCATGAAGGTTGTTGAATTTTGTCAAAGGCCTTTTCTGCATCTATTGAGATAATTATGTGGTTTTTGTCTTTGGTTCTGTTTATATGCTGGATTACATTTATTGATTTGTGTATGTTGAACCAGCCTTGCATCCCAGGGATGAAGCCCACTTGATCATGGTGGATAAGCTTTTTAATGTGCTACTGGATTCTGTTTGCCAGTATTTTATTGAGGATTTTTGCATCGATGTTCATTGAGGATATTGGTCTAAAATTCTCTTTTTTTGTTGTATCTCTGCCAGGCTTTGATATCAGGATGATGCTGGCTTCATAAAATGAGTTAGGCAGGATTCCCTCTTTTTCTATTGATTGGTGTAGTTTCAGAAGGAATGGTACCAGCTCCTCTTTGTACGTCTGATAGAATTCAGCTGTGAATCCATCTGGTCCTGGACTTTTTTTGGTTGGTGAGCTATTGATTATTGCCTCAATTGCAGATCCTGTTATTGGTCTATTCAGAGATTCAACTTCTTCCTGGTTTAGTCTTGGGAGGGTGTATGTGTCGAGGAATTTATCCACTTCTTCTAGATTTTCTAGTTTATTTGCATAGAGGTGTTTGTAGTATTCTCTGATGGTAGTTTGTATTTCTGTGGGATCAGTGGTGAGATCCCCTTTATCATTTTTTATTGCGTTTATTTGATTCTTCTCTCTTTTCTTCTTTATTAGTCTTGCTAGCAGTCTGTCAATTTTGTTGATCTTTTCGAAAAACCAGCTCCTGGATTCATTACTTTTTTGAAGGGTTTTTTGTGTCTCTATTTCCTTCAGTTCTGCTCTGATTGTACTTAATTCTTGCCTTCTGCTAGCTTTTGAATGTGTTTGCTCTTGTGTTTCTAGTTCTTTTAATTGTGATGTTAGGGTGTCAATTTTAGATCTTTCCTGCTTTCTCTTGTGGGCATTTAGTGCTATAAATTTCCCTCTACACACTGCTTTGAACGTGTCCCAGAGATTCTGGTATGTTGTGTCTTTGTTCTCATTGGTTTCAAAGGACATCTTTATTTCTCCCTTCATTTCATTATTTACCCAGTAGTCATTCAGGAGCAGGTTGTTCAGTTTCCATGTAGTTGAGCAGTTTTGAGTTTCTTAATCCTGAGTTCTAGTTTGATTGCACTGTGGTCTGAGAGACAGTTTGTTATAATTTCTGATCTTTTACATTTGCTGAGGAGTGCTTCCAACTATGTGGTCAATTTTGGAGTAGGTGTGGTGTGGTGCTGGAAAGAATGTATATTCTGTTGATTTGGGGTGGAGAGTTCCAGATGTCTATTAGGTCCGCTTGGTGCAGAGCTGAATTCAATTCCTGGATATCCTTGTTAACTTTCTGTCTCGTTGATCTGTCTAATGTTGACAGTGGGGTGTTAAAATCTCCCATTATTATTGTGTGGGAGTCTAAGTCTCTTTGTAGGTCACTAAGGACTTGCTTTATGAATCTGGGTGCTCCTGTATTGGGTGCACATATATTTAGGGTAGTTAGCTCTTCTTGTTGAATTGATCCCTTTACTATTATGTAATGGCCTTCTTTGTCTCTTTTGATCTTTGTTGGATTAAAGTCTGTTTTATCAGAGACTAGGATTGCAACCCCTGCCTTTTTTTTGTTTTCCATTTGCTTGGTAGATCTTCCTCCATCCCTTTATTTTGAGCCTATGTGTGTCTCTGCATGTGAGATGGGTTTCCTGAATACAGCACACTGATGGGTCTTGACTCTTTATCCAATTTGCCAGTCTGTGTCTTTTAATTGGAGCATTTAGCCCATTTACATTTAAAGTTAATATTGTTATGTGTGAATCTGATCCTGTCATTATGATGTTAGTTGGTTATTTTGCTCATTAGTTGATGCAGCTTCTTCCTAGACTTGATGGTCTTTACAATTTGTCATGTTTTTGCAGTGGTTGGTACCAGTTGTTCCTTTCCATGTTTAGTGCTTCCTTCAGGAGTTCTTGTAGGGCAGGCCTGGTGGTGACAAAATCTCTCAGCATTCGCTTGTCTGTAAAGGATTTTATTTCTCCTTCACTTATGAAACTTAGTTTGGCTGGATATGAAATTCTGGGTTGAAAATTCTTTTCAAGAATGTTGAATATAGGTCCCCACTCTCTTCTGGCTTGTAGAGTTTCTGCTGAGAGATCAGCTGTTAGTCTGATGGGCTTCCCTTTGTGGGTAACCCGATCTTTCTCTCCGGCTGCCCTTAACATTTTATCCTTGTTTCAACTTTGGTGAATCTGACAACTATGTGTCTTGGAGTTGCTCTTCTCAAGGAGTATCTTTGTGGCATTCCCTGTATTTCCTGAATTTGAATGTTGTCATGCCTTGCTAGATCGGGGAAGTTCTCCTGGATAATATCCTAAAGAGTGTTTTCCTACTTGGTTCCATTCTCCCTGTCACTTTCTTGGTCTTTTCACATAGTCCCATATTTCTTGGAGGCTTTGTTCATTTCTTTTTATTCTTTTTTCTTTAAAGTTCTCTTCTTGCTTCATTTCATTCATTTTGTCTTTCATCACTGATACCCTTTCTTCCAGTTGATTGCATTGGCTACTGAGGCTTCTGCATTCGTCATGTAGCTCTTGTACCTTGGTTTTCAGCTCTGTCAGGTCCTTTAAGGACTTCTCTGTGTTGGTTATTCTAGTTATCCATTCGTCTAATTTTTTTTCAAAGCTTTTAACTTCTTTGCCATTGGTTCAAATTTCCTCCTGTAGCTCGGAGTAGTTTGACCTTCTGAAGCCTTCTTCTCTCAACTCGTCAAAGTCTTTCTCCATCCAGCTTTGTTCCATTGCTGGTGAGGAGCTGCGTTCCTTTGGAGGAGGAGAGATGCTCTGATTTGTCGAGTTTCCAGTTTTTCTGCTCTGTTTTTTTCCCATCTTTGTGTTTTTATCTACCTTTGGTCTTTGATGATGGTGACGTACAGATGGGTTTTTGGTGTGGATGTCCTTTCTGTTTGTTAGTTTTCCTTCTAACAGACAGGACCCTCAGCTGCAAGTCTGTTGGAGTTTGCTAGAGGTCCCCTCCAGAACCTGTTTGCCTGGGTACCAGCAGTGGTGGCTGCAGGGCAGCGGATATTGATGAACCGCAAATGCTGCTGCCTGATCCTTCTTCTGGAAGTTTTGTCTCAGAGGAGTACCCAGCCATGTGAGGTGTCAGTCCACCCCTACTGTGGGGTGCCTCCCAGTTAGACTACTTGGGGGTCAGGGAGCCACTTGAGGAGGCAGTCTGCCCATTCTCAGATCTCCACCTGCGTGCTGGAAGAACCACTACTCTCTTCAAAGCTGTCAGACAGGGACATTTAAGTCTGCAGAAGTTACTGCTGTCTTTTTGTTTGTCTGTGCCCTGCCCCCAGAGGTGGAGCCTACAGAGGCAGGCATGCATCCTTGAGCTGTGGTGGGCTCCACCCAGTTCAAGCTTCCTGGCCGCTTTGTTTACCTAATCAAACAACTAACTAGGCAATGGCAGGCGCCCCTCCCCCTGCCTCGCTGCCGCCTTGCAGTTTAATCTCAGACTGCTGTGCTAGCAATCAGCAAGACTCCATGGGCGTAGGACCCTCCGAGCCAGCTGCGGGATATAATCTCCTGGTGTGCCATTTTTTAAGCCAGTTGGAAAAACGCAGTATTAGGGTGGGAGTGACCTGATTTTCCAGGTGCCATCTGTCACCCTTTTCTTTGACTAGGAAAGGGAATTCCCTGACCCCTTGAGCTTCCTGGGGCAGGTGATGCCTCACCCTGCTTTGGCTTGTGCCTGGTGCGCTGCACCTACTGTCCTGCACCTACTTTCTGGCACTCCCCAGTGAGATGAACCCGGTACCTCAGTTGGAAATGCAGAAATCATCTGTCGTCTCCATCGCTCATGCTGGGAGCTGTACACTGGAGCTGTTCCTATTCGGCCATCTTCTCTCTTGTTGTTTTTAATGTCAAATAATCGTTCTCTGAAGATTCAAGGACATTCAATGCCTATATAACAGTAGTGTATGTTTTTAATTATTTGGTTTACAACAAATAATTCACAGCTTTATAAATGATAAACTTCTTTTTACCCTCATTTATCACACTCCGTTTCCTCAAGGATTAAGGTAGCACCTTGATTGGATTCTGCATCTTCGTCATTAGAATTTTCTCTCATCATACTCCATTTACTATGTGAGTTTCTAGCTAATATGTTGCATGTTAGATTTTATTTTCCAATTTTTTATTTTGGAGATAGGGTCTTACTCCGTCACCCAGGCTGCAGTGCAGAGGTACGATCATAGCTCACTAACCTCAAACTCCTGGGCTTAAAAGATCCTTTTGCCTCAGCCTCCTGAGTAGTTAGGACTAAGGCATGTGCCACAATGCCCAGCTAATTTTTTAATTTTTTTTTTTTAGAGATGGGGTCTCACTATGTTGTCCAGGCTGGTCTCAACTCCTGGCCTCAAGCAATCCTGCTTGTCTTGGCCTCCTAAAGTGCTGGGATTACAGGTGTGAGCCACTGCACCTGGCCCTGATGTACTTTTTAAACTATGTGGGTGAGAATGTTTACTCTGAATTTTGGGGTTAAAAAAGGAACTATGCATGAGGCAAAATGGGTGCAACTTTGAGAAATTTAGTTTAATTCCACTTTTCGAAAAAAAGTATTGTATACCTTTCATAATGGCTTGAGGCATGAAACTTTTCAAGGGAATTCTCAATTGTATCTTTATTCACAAAACCCACTGGAGTGAAACTATAAACATTATCTCTTACAATATTTTCTTCCACTTCTTCTTCTTTTGTGTTTGATCTCTATCTAGTATGCAATCTGACATGAAGACACTTTTTACCTGGAATATTTGGATTGCATTATTTCCCTGCTACTGCTCTTTTTTATATGTAGATCAATTTTGAAAACTGGATTTTAAGGGGCTGATAGTTCTTTGATAAAAATATTATATATTAGTGCTATCTGTCATGCATGACGCATTTTTTCTCTCTCATTGCCTAACTAGAAACTTGCAAACATTATTTAAGTTGGAGATAGGGCTCTGGACTAGAATTTGTGTTTTTTTACTTTGCCATTTGGCACAGTTATCATTTGAGAGCTTGGAGGTACCACTGTAAAATATAATAGTTTATTAGTTTAAGGAAGACCATGGGCCTTCCTGGCCCCTGACATTATGTTAGCATGTTAATTCAATGAGGCTGCTAGAAAGTGTTAGAATATGAAATTTGTAACTACTTATACAATAACCACCTAGTGAGAAAAAATGAGTGTTTAATATGAGATGAAGATGTATTTTATTACTTGCTAATTGACCATTTAAAAATGGATACAAAGAACTAAAATTATAGTTAATAATGCAAGTGTAAATGTAGGTCCAACATTAATAAATGTATCACTTCCTTTTTCAGATGCTGCCCAAGTCTGGGCTATTTATATTTTTAAACCTTCTCTTTTACCGTTCACATTACCAAAGCTTCTCTTGTTGAGGTCACCAGTGACCTTTATGTTGCTAATCCCCTGGTCAATTCTAAGTTTTCATCATCTTATCAGCAGTATTTGGCAGAGCTGATCATTCCTTCATCCTGGAAACACTTTCTTCATTTGGCTTCCGGAACCCCACTAGCCACTTTTTCTCCATTTTCTTTTGCTGGCTGCTCTTGTCTTCCCAATCTTTTAAGTTTGGTATTTCCCAGGGTAAAATCTTCATTATTTTTACTCACTTCATTGACAATTTTACACAGTTATATACTTCCAAATATCAATCATATTCTAACAACACCTAAATTTATCTCTCTAGTCTGGACCTCCCTTCTCAATACCAATCAGGTATATAACCAAGCATCATCTCAGCATATCTATTTGTAAGTCTAGTAGAAGTCCAAAATCAAACTGCCCCCTCTCTGATCTTGTTCCTTTCATGATTTTCTCTGTTTCAGTTAATGGAATTCAGTTCTTCTAGTTGCTCAGGCAAAAATCCTTAGGGTTATTCTTGACCTCTTTTTTTCTTCACACACCCCACATCTAATCCCTCACTAAACCTCATTGGCTCTACTGTCTTGAAAAATATGTTCTTTATTGACCACTTTTCACCACTAGTCCCCTGGACCATATGACTATTATCTCTTGTCTAGATTATTGCAATAGCTTCCTAACTCATCTTGTCTCCCTATACTGTACTCTTTAACACAGCCATCAGACTGATCATTCTGTTAAACATTAAGTCAGATCATGGTTCTCTTTCTAAGAACTGTCCAATGGCTTCCTCATTTCCCTTAGAGTGAAGTTGAAGTCCTTATATTATGCAGCAAGGCCCTATTTGATCTGATTCCCATAATCCCTAAAACCTCATCTCTCACTATTCTAACTGTTCTGACACCCCCCGATGCTGCCCTCTATTCCATGTCAGTCACACTTCACACTTCTTCTTGTTTCTGAATAGGTTGGGCATGATCCCACCTCAGTGCCTTCTTACTCGTTATCCCTCTGCCTGGATTGCTCTTCGTTAGCCATCTATATGGCTCTCTCCATTATCTCTTTCAAGTCTTTTCTCTAACACTACATTCTCCTTCAGGCCTTCCAAGATTACGCTATTTAACATTTTAATGCACACTTCAGTCAGTGCTCAAGGCTGTAGCATTCCATCCTATTTCTATGCTTTGGTTTTCTCTATTGCATTTATCACTTTCTAACATAGCATGTAATTTACTCATTTATTTTGTCTAGCATCTGTCTCCCCATACTAGGACATAAACTCTATAAAAGCAGAGATTTTTCCCTCAGTGCCTCAAACTATGCAGAGCATGTGGTAGACTCTCAGTAAATGTTTGGTAAGTGACTAAATGATTATGGTAAGGTAAGTGCTGATAATGCTCTAAAAATTAAAAAATACTTAATATTTTAGAAAAATTCATTTTTTTCAAGATATCACCTAGAATTGGGGATGTCATAGAGGAGGGGGAGAGAAAGGAAAAACCTTTAAAAGTATTTTAAAGGTTTTATTTTATTGGCAGAGGTTAGAGATTAGGGAGTTAAATAAGATGCAAACAAATGGAAATTAACATTTTCTTATTGAATTGAAGGACAATATTATAAAATGTCAATTCTCACAAAACTAATAAATGAATTTAATGCAATTCTGTATTAGTCCACTTTCACATTGTTATAAAGAACTTCCCTGAGACTGAGTAATTCATAAAGGAAAGAGGTTTAATTGACTCACAGTTCTGCGTGGCTAGGGAGGTCTCAGGAAACTTGCAATCATGGCAGAAGGGGAAGCAGGCACCTTCTTCACATGGCAACAGGAGAGAGAAGTGCAAAGGAGAAACTTCCAAACACTTATAAAATCATCAGATCTCATGAAAACTCACTATCATGAGAACAGCACTGGGGAAACTGCCCCCATGGTCCAATTGCCTCCCTCCATGCGCAGATAAAATTTAGGTTTCTTTAGTTAATGAAGTTATAAGCTATGATTATTAAAAGCAATAGCATATTAAAAATTATCCTGGGAAATGTTCTGTAGATAGGATTTTTGTCTTATTAGAATAAGCTTGGTAGAATGCCAAGTCCAGGATTGGCAAAAATTCTGCCTCACTGCAATTTCTTTCAAGTCCCTGTTTTCTTTTTGTGTTTCACATTATGTTAGCTTTAAAACCAGGAGAATTAAGTTATTCTGAGCAGTTACCAGGTGAGTACAGATGGTTTTGTATGGTTGCGGGGTGGAAAGCTCTGTGGCACAAATTTATAGTCATAAGTCGGGTATGCCAAAAGAGGGGAGGATATTCACTTCTTTATGTGAGCTCTGTTTCACCAACCTGTTTTTCTTTTCTCCCACTCACTCATCTGCAGGAAAGCAGCTGAGTGAACTCTTATGTATCATGATCAATAATCTCTCACTTGCTCCTACAAACAACATATTGTTTCTCCTGTTTGTTCCTGGGTACTTTTCATAAGCAAAAACCCCAGATGACATATGGTTCCACTGATTAAGAGTGTCAAAGCTTAGTGACCAAGGGCACATAGGAAAATACCTCTAGGGGTCAGATCTAATATATTGCATGGGTTTATTTGTGGTGCCAGTCAACTGTTACTGGTTTCTCTTTATGGATCAAATAAACTAGCTAAATATGAGTTACAGCTACAAAGTTAAGGGTCTTCTAGTTTGGTCTGTTCATCTTGAGAATGTGAATTCTGTTGTTATTTTATGAAACTTCTAGGTTTCACAAAATCCAAATAAATAGCTGGCTTATAGTCAGAAATCTACCACATCTAAGCGACCTGTCTACCAGACATGTGCATTTTAAAGGTGGCATTTCTTACTTGAGATCATTTTGGCATTACATGAGCAGTTTCTGAAACTCTGGTGGAAATGCATTCTTCAGAGAAGATGTCCAGTATCTCACATAAGACTCCACTGAGACTACCAAGCTCTTTTATCTTTCAATTTCCTCCAAGCATAAAAATGGCAAAAGAGTTAATTCTGAAAATGCTACAAGGATTTTCTGTCGCATATTTGTTTGAGATTAATCTCTACTTAAGTTGTCAGTTTTTGCATCCTGATTGGCTGATGAGAAAAATATTTCAGTATAAGTTTTGATATAAAGGTGGATTTCACCTGTTTGAAATTTTTGGAAAAATATATTTAAATGTCCTTAAAGCTAAGCAAAACTGTGACCAAATATGCAAAATTCAAAAATATTATATTGTTTGATAGGAGACAAAAAATAAATGCCATAATTATTAAACTGTAATAGCATTAAAATATAATTTTCATCAGTGACATAAATGAATGATTTATTTTGCATGTGTTACACTTAGTTTTATGGTTCCTCCTTGGTTCAATTTTGAAATCTATTATGCAAGAACTAGAGATATTTGGGGACTTGAGTTCATGATTAACCCAAATAACTGTCCAACATATTTCTGTTGAGATGGATTGAGATTTGAATACTCTTTTTGTGGCTATAGCATGCTGCATGTTTGGTGTATTTAAAAAACCAAAGAAAACTTCTTGTTCTGCTTGGAAATCTTTCACTGTTTCACTAGATTTCAAGTAACTTTGGAAGTAAGAGATGCTGGACTTTGGTGCCTGTATTGCGGCCATTTGAAATACATTATAGAGCTAGGACAGCAGAAAACTAGTAAAACTGAGCTGGTGAAAACTAATTACATTCCCATGCTTCCATTTTATGAGACAATCTCTTAAGTTTTGGAATATTTCTGGATTGCCATCCCATAATCCTCCTGCACTTAGAAAAAATGTAAGCTCTATAAATGACCAATTTAAACAAGGGATCCTAGGAATTAAAGTCAAGGGACTAGGGGAATGATAGGCTATTATTTGGATTCACACGGCATGTCATTTAGCTTTTATTGAATAAGAAACCACCCCAAAATGTAGTAGTTTTAAACAACAGCCATTTATTTAGCTCACAATTCTTTATATCAGCAGTTTGGACTGAGATGCATGCTGGGTGATTCTTCTGGTTTCAGCTGGCACCTGTAGTAAGCTATTGGTCAGCTCTGCTTCCAGGGGTTGGTTAGCTCTAAGTTTGGGTGGCAGGGCTGACCACATGTCTTTCATATCCCTTAGGCTAGTTGGGCTTCTTCACATAGTAGTGCTGGTGGCAGGGGTCCTAACAATAGCAAGAAGGGATGTCCTAATACACAAGTACTTTTGAAGTCTCTGCCTGCATCATGTTTGCTAGCATCCCATTGGTTAAAATATGACACATGACCAAGCTGAGAGTCAAGTTTGAAGGCATTGAAACTTACATGATGAGGAGGATGATGGATACAGGGAGAGGAAGCATGTGTGACTATTTTTCCAGCTTACTGCATATGGTTTATTAAGACCAACTATTGAATTAAGTGGGGGAATCCTGGTCGTATAATTTTGACACAACCCAAAAGATGTTACTTTTTTTTAAATATTAGAGATGTTTCAAAGATAAGCTTAGTGGCAAATAACAGGTATGTTCAGCTAAAATTAACACTTTACATAAAAACTTTTGGGAATGCTATTTGGATTATCAGGCTTTATGGAGTTCAGAGGGAGTCATGAGCCCTCTGTGCTTAAAGTTTCTATGGTCCGCATTAGAAAGTCCTGACAACCTTTGCTTAGGTTCTAACATGGTTACTTTAGACAAATCAGTGAAATCCACCCAATCCTTATGTGGCTATAGTTTTAGTAAAATTATGTATTTTTAGCTAATATGTATTAATATATATATAATTATATCATGGACGACTTTTACTGGAATGGTAGTTGTAAAGGCAAGTTGGAATAAGCTACTGCATTCTAAAAGGTTGAGAACTGTTGATTCACAGTGCTGAAAGAGGCAATTTTTTATCACTGCCTAATATTAGCGTGAGGACAAAAGTGATAGGATTCACCTGTAAAAAAAATACAATCACCCCACCTCCTGTCCTACTCAGTCTGTTCTACTAAAGCTTAGCTTTGGTATTTCAGAAAATTCAAGACACAATAATATTTAGTTTTAAGAAAATCACCTAATTTTTTTCTTATCTAAATAATTAGCACCACTTTATATAAACTAAAGTCAAATTGTTTTCCTACTTAATATTTCAAGTAAGAACTTTCTGTTTTGTTAAAACTTTTCTAAGGACTCTCTCTTAGACTACTGCTTAGTGATTCTTTCTATCTCTTTTAAGGAAATTGCTAATTTTCAGACTCCTTTTATGTTTCTTTCTTGCGATAGATGCAGGATATTTTCTTGATCCCTTTGTTGGACTCAGGACAGGGATGTTTCGTTTGCTCAGCCTGCCCCTGTCTACCCCTAGGAGGAGGGAGTGTGTGAGCAAATGAGTGCAGGAACTGTAGTGAGCGAGTGCAGGAACCAGCCAACCACTTTTGGGTGGCAGCAGGTGGAAACTCTGTGCAGGCCCCATGGCGGCATCCAGGTGGGGGTGCCTGTGATCCCTGAAGCCCCAGAGGGCATGTTACAGTGCTGTTTCAGCTCTGCCATTCATGGACGGCTTAAGTGTTAACAGCTCAGTGGGCCCTTTGCCTTGTCACATGGGGCAGTTGCCCTCCGCTGGTTAGGGTAAAGGGCCAGTGTAACAACCTCTTTTTTTTTTGGGTACTCACACTCATGGCTCCTGAGTTCTTGTCTGATGTCCAGGAAAAATGAGGTCACACAAATGAATTGAAGGATGGTAAATGTGGAGGATTTTATTGAATGCTGAAAGTGGCTCTCAATGGGAAAGGGAGCTGGAAATGGGATGGGATGGGCAGGTAACCTTCCTCTCAAGTCTGGCTGTCTGCAGCCAGGCTCTTCCCCAAAGTCAAGCCATCAAGCCATTCCTCTGAAGTCAAATCACTTCTTTCCAATGTCCACCTGCTTCACCCCTTCTCTCTGACCGAGTCTGGGGTCTTTATAGGCACAAGATAGGGGGCAGGGTAGGCCATGAGTAGTTTAGGAAAAGGCAACATTTGAGCAGGAAAACAGGCATAGAAGTTCTCACTTTGGGCTGTGGGTTTTAGGCTTTTTGGTTTGAAGGTGGGGTTTTGTCAGGGACCTGCCCGTCTGCCTAAAATTTCTCTGCCTCCTGTTGCTATCACTATCACATACTTGTTGCTCCAGAATTGACTGTGATGTCAAGCTTAAATAATTTTCCAGATGCAGACCAGCTTCAGTAATTAATATTATTTGAGAAGGTTGATTTGAAGGAGAACATTATTTGGGAAGGTTGATTTGATTTGAATTCAAGTCATTTTCATGAGAAAAATATTTATTGAATTATGGTTCCACAAAGTGTTGAGCTCTTTTGATGTTTAAAAGTCAATAGTACCTCCGTTGTAGGAATTTATAATTCATTTTAAGACCTGCTTATGAAAAAGAACTAGAAATAAGAGCTGTACTGCATAGCCAGAGTGGGTAGCATGGATCTTGAAATTAAAGAAGAGTAATTCCACAAAAATGGCTAAGAAATAAGAGTTCTTCAAGGAGGTGGGACTTGAGGTGAAACAAGAAGTGGGAACTCTTGAAATGGAAGTCACTAAGGAATTGAGACTCTAAATCATAGATAGAGTCCTAAGCATGGAAGAGTTTCTAATTTCTAGATTCTGCTTTGTTAAAATTCATTCCAAAGTGCAAGGTCTGAGGTACCAAGAACAAAAGGAGCAATCCAGGAATCAAACTTTCATGGGATGCCCAGAGCTGAAAGAAGAGTGACCAGGGGATCATACTAGGGAGTAATGGGAACCAGTGCCAGGTTCTTAAATAAAGATGGATTAAGGAGGGCCTTGGCTATCCAAATGAAGATCTTGTTTTTTTTTTTTAAAAACATTTATTTATTTATTTTTATTGACATGTAACAATTGTATATATTTATGGGGTACATGGTGACATTTTGATGCAATGTGTAATGATGAAATCAAGATAATTAGCATATCCATTTCAAACATTTATCAGTCTTTGTGTTGGAAGCATTCAATATCCCCTCTTCTAGCTCTTAGAAAATACACAACACATTATTGTTAAGTTATCCTACAGTGCTATAGAAAACTAAAACTTATTGGTCCTATCTAGCTGTAATTTTGTATCCTTTAACAAATCTTTTCTTATCCGTCCCTACCCTCTACCCTTCCCAACCTCTAGTAGCCTCAGTTCTACTCTTTATTTCTATAAAGAAACTTGGATTTGACTTGCGCACATCAGGGACCCAGAAATGTTCAAAAAGAATTTTTGTTTTTTTAAATTTGAGGACTGAACACTATTTGTTCAGTTATTTGGTTAAAGATGAATGGTGCCTGAAGGAAGAGCCTGCCAAGCTGCTCTTATGGTCAGATCAGGATAATTGGAAACCAGCTTATTACTTATATACCATTAGTGGCAGTTGATTTATTTTCTTTCTTTCTTTCTTTCTTTTTTTTTTTTTTTTTTTTGAGATGGAGTCTCGCTCTTGTTGCCCAGGCTGGAGTGCAATGGTGTAATCTCAGCTCACTGCAATCCCCGCCTCCTGGATTCAAGCAATTCTCCTGCCTCAGCCTCCCAAGTAGCTGGGATTACAGGTGTCTGCCACCATGCTCAGCTAATTTTTTTTTGTATTTTTAGTAGAGATGAGGTTTCACTATGTTGGCCAGGCTGGTCTTGAACTCCTGACCTCAGGTAATCCGACCACCTCAGCCTCCCAAAGTGCTGGGATTACAGACATGAGCCACCATACCTGGCCAAAATTTATTTCCTTTTGGTACTTGAATTCCACTGCACTCATGGTAATGCTTGCAATTATTCCTTTTGGGTGTATGGTACAGATGGAAGGTTCAGATTCTCCAGTTGGGATAACACCAATATCGAATTAATGGCATCTGAATAAATGATACATTATTTTGAAGAAAGGTGTCTTAGAACTCAGAGAATTTAGAAGAACTTAGAGCTAGAGAAGAGAATTAAGCTCTGTATTTTTATTCTGGCCATTCTTACACTAATCAGCGTTCTGTTATTCTATAAAAGTTAGTATTATGGACTAAAATATGATCCTTTCAAATCATAGTCAAAACCCTAAGCCCCAATGTGACGGCATTTAGGAGATGGGGATTTTAGGGAGGTAATTAAGGTTAAATGAGGTTATAATCGTGAGGCTCTAATCCAACAGGAGTGATGTCCTTATAAGAAGGGAAGGAGACACCAGAAAGCTCTCCCCCTCCACCCAAGCACAAAGGAAAGGTTGTGTGAGGACTTAGGAGGTGGCCGTCTACAAGCCAGAAAGAGAGACCTCACCAGAAACAGAATTTGCCACTACCTAGATCTTGAACTTCTAGCCTCCAGAACTATGAGAAAATAAATTTCTGTAGTTTAAGCCAGGCTGTCTGTGGTATTTTGCAATGGCAACCTGAGCAGACTCATTCAGATAGTAACCTTCAAAATGAAAGACATTAGGTCATTTGGGCTGTAGCTTAGAGCTGCCTAATTTGCCTTGTTGTCTATAACTAAGTTCTACGCATGGGAAGTATCTAGGGTTTTCTAATAAAATTGCTAAGAAAATTACTTCAGAATTTCTGATAAAATTTTAATAATAACTTTAAAATTTATAATAAAATTACTTTTAAAAGTATGAGGTCTCAGATCTTGACTTTTGTCATTGTGGTGTACATGCCGTTCTCAAATTTTAGGGAAGAGTTTCTTGGCAATACTTTGGCAAGGAGTATTATAAATTGTGGTCATGGATGAGAAATTTGGGAGACAATTTCCTAAAGAAATCTACACTGTTGTGCTGATAAGAGTAGTCGTGTTTCTTAATACAGAGCATCGATTCATGAACTCTAATTGAAGTTTGTGAGTGACCAAACTCTTCACAATAGCAGGGACTGACACATGTATTTGTGTAGTGAGTAGATTGTCATTTGGTTGCTGAGCATTATTTAGCACTATGCCAACAAGCTCTTTCTCCTGAATAATCCTGTGTTGCAATGTGCATTTTTATAATAGTTGGTTTCCAGGCAGAATCAATACAATTTTGACTTAGGTTTTCTAGGACTCTTTTAGGTTTTGCATTCTCTTAAATATCAATTAGTGTGACTCTAAAATTAAAGCTGGTCTGCCAGACACTATTTTTTGCCACAGGATGTGCAATAATAACAATAATATTTCTTTCCTTCCTCCCTCCCTTTCTTACAAAATGCTACCTGTTTCTAACCTTGTTGTCATAGAAAAAAAATCTATCAATTCAAACAGAACCCATTAAGATGTTTTGTTTTCAGGTTAAAAATATCTTTTAGTAGGATAGTTGCTGTAGTTTCAACATCAGTTTTGGTCATGGCTAGCAGAAGCAATTCTGCATTGGCTGGTAAGCTTGTAATCTGGAATTGGTGCTCTCTGTGCTGATGCCTAAATGCTGTTTCTTTCTCTCATGGAGCATTTTATGGACTTTTAAGAAACACCAGCTTCCTTTCCCTTACCAAAGCCTTCAACATTTCCCTGAAGTTGGTGATGCATTCCCTGGCTAATGGCTTCTGATGTCCCTGCTAGTCTACACTATGCAGTCTCTTTCTGCTGGGCTCACTATATCTCTCCAGGTAGTCCTCTAGGGTAAGGGCCCTTAGAGGTCACACAAGCCTGACTACCTGCTGCCATACTCACCACAGGCCTTTGGAAACATTATTCCTCTGATGGGTGCAAGTGCAGCTTTCTCACATCCCAGGTTTATCTCCTGGCTCCTAAAGCCATTCCAGACAGCTTCTCATTTTAAGAATTTCTAGATAAAAGGTAGGCCCCAGTACCTACTCTCCAATTCTGGAGGATGCAGGTTAAACTTTCTCTCATGGCTGTGCCAGGACAGAGTACCATAAGCCTGCAGCTCAGTACATGTTCAGTTGGGGGTTCCCTTCCTCATTGTTCACCTTTTATCCTCCTAGAAAACACCACCTTTCTCTCTGAGCATTCCTCTGAAAGCCCTGTCCTTGAGCTAGTGGTAGGGGAAGGCACTACCACTAAACTCAGAGTGGAGTTTGGGGTTGGAATGCCTGACACTCTGACAATGCTGTTTGAAGGACTCACCAATAACTTTAAGTCATTCTTAGCTTTCTTTCCTATATCCTGGTGATGTGCTAAGGGTTGTAATCTTGATTTTTTGGATGCTTTTTAGCCAGTCCTATATTTGACGCCTCTCTAAAATGTGGAGATACCTGTTATCTGTTAGTTTCTGCTGAAACTAGATTAGATTAGGAAATGTCCCATTTAATATTCAATTGTAAGAAGAATAATTGGAATTGCGAAGAGGAAAGAAATCTCATAGAATTAATAAAAATGAAATGTAAATATGTCATCAATAACTTACAATCAAGGTAGAAAAGCATAACAGGAAAATATGTTTTATAATTGTGAGCATTGCAATGTGAGATACTGCAGACAGTTAAGCACAGATAATAAACACACTGAATGCTATCTTAGACATCTATTTTATTATATGAGCTCTTTATAGGGTATGCATATGAAATGACAAACTACAGGAAACATATTAGAGAGTATAACTTAGCAAAGTGTTCACATCAATAGTACAGCACTTGGGGGGCAGTTCCAAGATGGCCCAATAGGAACAGCTCCAGTCTACAGCTCCCAGCGTGAGCAACGCAGAGGACGAGTGATTTCTGCATTTCCAACTGAGGTACCGGGTTCATCTCCCTGGGGCTCATCGGACAGTGGGGACAGGACAGTGGGTGCAGCCCACTGAGTGTGACCCGAAGCAGAGTGAGGCATTGCCTCACCCAGGAAGCACAAGGGGTCAGGGAATTCCCTTTCCTAGCCAAGGGCAGTGGTGACAGATGGTACCTGGAAAATCGGGTTGCTCCCACCCTAATACTGCCCTTCTCCAACGGTCTCAGCAAACGGCACACCAGGAGATTATATCATGCCTGACTTGGGGGGGGGTCCCATGCCCACAGAGCCTCGCTCATTGCTAGTACAGCAGTCTGAGATCGAATTGCAAGGCTGCAGCGAGGCTGGGGGAGGGGCGCCCGCCATTGCTGAGGCTTGAGTAGGTAAACAAAGCAACCGGGAAGCTTGAACTGAGTGGAGCCCACCACAGCTCAAGGATGCCTGCATGCCTCTGTAGACTCCACCTCTGGGGGCAGGGCATAGCTGAATAAAAGGTAGCAGAAACCTCTGCAGACTTAAATGTCCCTGTCTGACAGCTTTGAAGAGAGTAGTGGTTCTCCCAGCAGGGTGTTTGAGATCTGAGAATGGACAGACTGCCTCCTCAAGTGGGTCCCTGAATCCTGAGTACCCTAACTGGGAGGCACCCCCCAGTAGGGGCAGACTGACACCTCACATGGCTGGGTACCCCTCTGAGATGAAGCTCCCAGAGGAACGATCAGGCAGCAACATTTGCTGTTCTGCATCCTCTGCTGCTGATACCCAGGCAAACAGGGTCTGGAGGGGACCTCCGGCAAACTCCAACAGACCTGCAGCTGAGGGTCCTGACTTTTACAAGGAAAACTAACAAAGAGAAAGTACATCTACACCAAAACCCCATCTGTACGTCACCATCATCAAAGACCAAAAGTAGATAAAACCAAAAGATGGGGAAAGAACAGAGCAGAAGAGCTGAAAATTCTAAAAATCAGAGCACCTCTCCATCTCCAAAGGAATGCAGCTCCTCACCAGCAATGGAACAAAGCTGGACAGAGAATGACTTTGACGTGTTGAGAGAAGAAGGCTTCAGATGATCAAACTAATCTGAGCTAAAGGAGGAAGTTTGAACCCAATGCAAAGAAGCTAAAAACCTTGAAAAAAGATTAGATGAATGGCTAACTAGAATAACCAGTGTAGAGAAGTCCTTAAATGACCTGATGGAGCTGAAAACCATGGCACGAGAACTACGTGACAAATGCACAAGCTTCAGTAGCCAATTCGATCAACTGGAAGAAAGGGTATCAGTGATTGAAGATCAAATGAATGAAATGTAGAAGAGAAGTTTAGAGAAAAAAGAGTATGAAGAAACAAACAAAGCTTCCAAGAAATATGGAGCTATGTGAAAAGACCAAATCTACGTCTGATTGGTGTAACTGAAAGTGATGGGGAGATTGGAACCAAGTTGGAAAATACTCTGCAGGATATTATCCAGGAGAACTTCCCCAACCTAGCAAGGCAGGCCAATATTCAAATTCAGGAAATACAGAATCGCCACAACGATACTCCTCAAGAAGAGTAACTCCAAGACACATATGTATCAGATTCACCAAAGTTGAAATGAAGGAAAAAATGTTAAGGGCAGCCAGAGAGAAAGGTTGGGTTACCCACAAAGGGAAGCCCATCAGACTAACAGTGGATCTCTCAGCAGAAACTCTACAAGACAGAAGAGAGTGGGGGCCAATATTTAACATTCTTAAAGAAAAGAATTTTCAACCCAGTATTTCATATCCAGTGAAACTAAGTTTCATAAGTGAAGGAGAAATAAAATCCTTTACAGACAAGCGAATGCTGAGAGATTTGTCACCACCAGGCCTGCCCTAAAAGAGCTCCTGAAGGAAGCACTAAACATGGAAAGGAACAACTGGTACCAGCCACTGCAAAAATATGACAAATTGTAAAGAGCATCGATGCTAGGAAGAAACTGCATCAACTAACGAGCAAAATAACCAGCTAATATCATAATGACAGGATCAAATTCACACATAATGATATTAACTTTAAATGTAAATGGGCTAAATCCTCCAATTAAAAGACACAGACTGGCAAATTGGATAAAGAGTCAAGACCCATCAGTGTGCGGTATTCTGGAGACCCATCTCACATGCAGAGACGCACATAGGCTCAAAATTAAGGGATGGAGGAAGATCTACCAAGCAAATGGAAAACAAAAAATGGCACAGGTTGCAATCCTAGTCTCTGATAAAACAGACTTTAAAACAACAAAGATCGAAAGAGACAAAGAAAGCCATTGCATAATAGTAAAGGGATCAATTCAGCAAGAAGAGCTAACTATCTTAAATATATATGCACCCAATACAGGAGCACCCAGATTCATAAAGCAAGTCCTTAGAGATCTACAAAGAGACTTAGACGCCCACACAATAATAATGGGAGACTTTAACACCCCACTGTCAACATTAGACAGATCAATGAGACAGAAAGTTAACAAGGATATCCAGGAATGGAACTGAGCTCTGCACCAAGCAGACCTAATAGACATCTACAGAACTCTCCACCCCAAATCAACAGAATATACATTCTTCACAGCACCACATCACACTTATTCCAAAACTGACCACATAGTTGGAAGTAAAGCACTCCTCAGCAAATGTAAAAGATCAGAAATTATAACAAACTCTCTCAGACGACAGTGCATTCAAACTAGAACTCAGGATTAAGAAACTCACTCAAAGCCACTCAGCTATATGGAAACTGAACAACCTGCTCCTGAACGACTACTGGGTACATAATGAAATGAAGGCAGAAATAAAGATGTTCTTTGAAAACAACGAGAACAAAGACAACATACCAGAATCTCTGGGACACATTTAAAGCAGTGTGTAGAGGGAAATTTATAGCACTAAATGCCCACAAGAGAAAGCAGGAAAGATCTAAAATTGACACCCTAACATCACAATTAAAAGAACTAGAGAAGCAAGAGCAAATACATTCAAAAGCTAGCAGAAGGCAAGAAATAACTAAGATCAGAGAAGAACTGAAGGAGATAGAGACACAAGAAACCCTTCAAAAAATCAATTAATCCAGAAGCTGGTTTTTTGAAAAGATCAGCAAAATTGATAGACTGCTAGCAAGACTAATAAAGAAGAAAAGAGAGAAGAATCAAATAGGTGCAATAAAAAATGATAAAGGGGATATCACCATCAATCCCACAGAAATACAAACTACCATCAGAGAATACTATAAACATCACTACACAAATAAACTAGAAAATCTAGAAGAAATGGGTAAATTCCTGAACACATACACCCTCCCAAGACTAAACCAGGAAGAAGTTGAATCCCTGAATAGACCAATAACAGGCTCTGCAATTGTGGCAATAATTAATAGCCTACCAACCAAAAAAAGTCCAGGACCAGACAGATTCACAGCCAAATTCTACCAGAGGTACAAGGAGGAGCTGGCACCATTCCTTCTGAAACTATTCCAATCAATAGAAAAAGAGGGGTTCCTCCCTAACTCATTTTATGAGGCCAGCATCATCCTGATACCAAAGCCTGGCAGAGACACAACAAAAAAAGAGAATTTCGGACCAATATCGCTGATGAACATCGATGCAAAAATCCTCAATAAGAGACTGCCAAACCGAATCCAGCAGCACACCAAAAAGCTTATCCACGTGATCAAGTGGGCTTCATCCCTGGGATGCAAGGCTGGTTCAACATACGCAAATCAATAAACGTAATCTGGCATATAAACAGAACCAACGACAAAAGCCACATGATTATCTCAATAGATGCAGAAAAGGCCTTTGACAAAATTCAACAGCTTTCATGCTAAAAACCCTCAATAAATAATAAGAGCTATTTATGACAAACCCACAGCCAATATCATACTGAATGGGCAAAAACTGGAAGCATTCCCTTTGAGAACTGGCACAAGACAGGGATGCTCTCTCTCACCACTCCTATTCAACATAGTGTTGGAAGTTCTGGCCAGGGCAATCAGGCAGGAGAAAGAAATAAACGGAATTCAATTAGGAAAAGAGGAAGTCAAATTGTCCCTGTTTGCAGATGACATGATTGTATATTGAGAATACTCCATCGTCTCAGCCCAAAATCTCCTTAAGCTGATAAGCAACTTCAGCAAAGTCTCAGGGTACAAAATCAATGTGCAAAAATCACAAGCATTCTTATACACCAATAACAGACAAATGGAGAGCCAAATCATGAGTGAATTCCCATTCACAATTGTTTCAAAGAGAATAAAATACCTAGGAATCCAACTTACAAAGGATATGAAGGACCTCTTCAAGGAGAACTACAAACCACTGCTCAATGAAATAAAAGAGGATACAAACAAATGGAAGAACATTCCATGCTCATGGGTAGGAAGAATCAAAATCGTGAAAATGGCCATACTGCCCAAGGTGGTTTATAGATTCAATGCCATCCCCATCAAACTACCAATGACTTTCTTCACAGAACTGTAAAAAACTACTCTAAAGTTCATATGGAACGAAAAAAGAGCCCGCATTGCCAAGACAATCCTCAGCCAAAAGAACAAAGTTGGAGGCATCGTGCTACCTGACTTCAAACTATACTACAAGGCTACAGTAACCAAAACAGCATGGTACTGGTACCAAAACAATGGAACAGAACAGAGCCCTCAGAAATAATACCACACATCTGCAACCATCTGATCTTTGACAAACCTGACAAAAACAAGAAATGGAGAAAGGATTCCCTATTTAATAAATGGTGCTGGGAAAACTGGCTAACCATATGTAGAAAGCTGAAACTGGATCCCTTCCTTACACCTTACACAAAATTTAATTCAAGATGGATTGAAGACTTACATGTTAGACCTAAAGCCACAAAAACCCTAGAAGAAAACCTAGGCAATACCATTCAGGATATAGGCATGGGCAAGGACTTCATGTCTAAAACACCAAAAGCAATGGCAACAAAAGCCAAAATTTCCTCCCTTTCTGCATTGTACTTTTTGGAAGAAAGTCATTTTTCACAGCCCACACTAAAGAAGCAGGAGCCTTCTTGAAGGGGCAGTATCTACACTATTTGGATAACTTGATGGGAGATTTTTCTATTTACCCCATTTATTTATTTAATCATTTATTTATATAATTATGGACTCATGATAGTTATTTTATACTTTGGGCTATAATCCAATACTATGTTATTTTCTTTATTGCTTAAACTGGTCTAGGTTTGGCCATTGGCAGCTCCAGTATCCCACTGACATACACCTATCATTGTGTTTTTTTGGCACATTTTGTTTTCTGGAACTACAAGATGCTTCAGACTCTTTTTATATATTCCCTGCCCCAGCCCTAGAACCAGCCATTTCTTAAAGGCACCCCCATTCCTTTTATTGGAGGATGGTGTTAGGAACCAAGATCTGAGCACTGAGTGTGCTGTTACTGGTGACTAGTTGTATTTTTAAACTTTGGAATTTCTATACTATCAGGAAAGAAGTAAACAGTAACAATTGTGGGTTGTGTAGTTGCATCTGTCTGTGTGGGCCAGAGATTAATGAAGAAATTTCCAAAAACTAATACCTGTAAAGCACAATCTGAGAGAGGTTTTAAGTTTCAAAGGCTGAGGACTTTCAAGTCAATGAGGATAGATTTTTCTGGATGAAGGGTGGAGACTTTTGCCTTGAGGAAAAGTGGCATGTATTCTAACCTTCAGGCTTTGAATTTCCCGAGACAGAGGGTATAGAGATGATTGTTTTAATGAGTGTTAGAGTCTTGTGTCCTCCTTGTGGGTAGCACCCTAGTAGGGACAGGAGCTTTGGGATACCTGGGTGCGTACTCTATTAAGTGTAGGGGACTAGGTCCCTCAGGAGAATTCTCCACAGCAGAATTTGGCATCAGGGAAATACAGAGACAGCCAATCAAGACATCTTTAAATTATCCGTATAGTCTGAAAAATGAGAATGGTCTGAGGATAAGGGCTCTCTTCCATGTTTTTCTGGAGTGCATTTGCCCTGAGTCCATTTATGCTTTCTGTGTGTTCATTCCAAAAAAAATATTTTATTTATTGCTTTTTAAAAAGTAAAAACAATCAACCTAAATTTTCAGAAATGTGTCTATGTACTTCTGTTTCAGTTTCATGAATTTTTTGTTTTCTATGTGCCTTTGTTGGAAACTGATCTAACAAACATCCAAAGCACAGTTGGATATGATTGTTAGGGTTCCCCGGTGTTTAGGATACTGGGACAAAGTCAGGAGCTTAGGGTAACAAGAAAAATAAATATTTGGTGGGGGAATACTCTGATTACTATTGCTGTGTAAGAAATTACTCCAAAATGTACTGGCTCACAACCACCATTTATTTGCCCACAAAATTGTTAGCAATCAAGAAGAGTTTGGGTAGGCAGTTTTTGCTTAGGATGCCTCACACATTTGCTTTCAGATGTCAGTTAGGTCTGCAGTCCTCTGAAGGCTCACTTTGGCTTAGAGGATGGATTATTCCCATGGAAGTAGATGCTGGCTGTCAGCTGGGAACTCACTTGGGACTGTCAATCAGAGCATTTACACCTGGGCTCTCCAGGATGGTGGTCTCAGGGTAGGTCAACTTACATGGTGGTGGCTTCTTCCAGAGCAAGCATTCAAAGACCAGATAGAAAATTGATTGTCTTTTCTGACCTAGCCTCAGATGTCAAAGTATAATTTTGTTTTATTTTATTGGTCTAGTCAATCATAAACTCATCTAGATTCAAAGAAAAGAGACATAGCTCTCACCTCAAGATGGCAGTAGTATCATATAGTTTAGAGCTATGTTTTAAAACTGCCAAAGCAATAAAATGCTTTCAATCTTAAATATATCTCTTACCCAGTCTATGTAAGTGTGCCTGTCTAGCACTTGAGTTTTGATTTTGAATGTCATAGAACAATTTTTACTTGTCCCGTATCTTTGAAGCATGAGCTAATATTCAAGATTGAGTCCTAAGGAGACAAGGCACCAGATGGCTTGGCTGCTGCAACTCTGGGGATGTGCACAAGGCATGGCAGTGCATGAGGCATGGTGAAGAGAACCAGCTCTGCCATTTACTGGCTACAGGACCATGAGCAAGCTACTTAGTTTCTATGAGTCTATATATCCTCAACTATAAAATAAGCACAATGATAGCATTCATTCATTAATTTCTTCATACAATTATTGATCATCTATTATGCATAGAATTTACAGGATTATAGTGAGGATTATGCATGAGAAGTGCTTGTAAAAGTGTCTGGGACGTGGTTAGAACTCAATAAAGGTTTTATCACTGTTATTATAATTAGTGGTAATATTTTGTCAACATGGTGTAGGTGAGGTAGATGAACCTGTGATTCAGCCTGAGACACATCCAGTAGACCAGAGGAATGGACATATTTAATGGTCAACATTAACTGTGGGGACATTTTCCAGGCTGAAAAGATTCTGCATTTGGGGAAGGAGAAACTTTGAATACAGCCAAGCAACAATCAGAATGTCAGCTTTCAGCCAGGCCTGGTGGCTCATGCCTGTAATTCTGGCACGTTGGGAGCCTAAGACGGGAGGATCATTTGATGCCAGGAATTTGGACCAGTCTGAGCAATATAGCGAGACTCTGTCTCTAGAAAAAGAAAAAATTAGCCAGGCGAGGTGGTGTGTGCCTGTAGTCCCAGCTACACAGGGGGCTGAGGTGGGAAGATAACCTGAGTCTAGGTGTTTGAGACTACAGTAAGCTATGATCATGCCACTGCACTCCAGCATGGGTGACAGAGCGAGACCTTGTCTCTAAAACCAACCAACCAACCAACCAACCAACCAACCAACCAACCAACCTCAGCTTTCATCCCAGATAGGAGGCACTCACTCTATGGGCAGGGCAGTGGGGAAGGGGCTCCACACTTACCACATGGACACGAGGTTCTACACCATGAGGCCTGCTATTAGGTGTCCATTGGTATTATGAGCTACGTTGTGGCCCCCGCATCTCCAAATTCATGTGTTAAAACCATAAGGCCTCACACCTCAGAAAGTGACTGAATTTGGAGAAAAGGCCTTTAAAGAGGTGATTAAATTAAATGAGGCTGGTAGGGTGGGCCCTATCTGATCTGATTGGTGTCCCTACAGGAAGAGGAAATTTGGACACACAGGGAGACCAGAGTTGTGTGTGCACAGAGGAAAGACCATATGAAGATGCAGTGAGACAGAAGCCATCTGTAAGCCACGGAGAAAGGCCTTG
This sequence comes from Hylobates moloch, assembly GCF_009828535.3. Lineage (NCBI taxonomy): Eukaryota > Metazoa > Chordata > Mammalia > Primates > Hylobatidae > Hylobates > Hylobates moloch. The sequence continues at coordinate 104,696,676 of NW_026652277.1, read as the reverse complement.
GGAGGAACCAAACCTGCTGACATCCTGATCTTGAACTTCTGGTCTCCAGGATTGTGAGGAAATACATTTCCATCATTTAAGCCACCAGACCATGGCATTTTGTTATGGTAGCCCTAGAAATGAATACAGCCATTGGGCTGGGATGTGAGGGACAGGTAGAAAAAGGGTGGAGGGTGCAGAAATCAAAAGAGAACTCTGGGACTAGGATCCGCGGTCCTCAGGGGTAGGAAGAGGTGGATATAGGGAGCATAAGGTCTCAGATCTGACTGGCAGCAAAGATGGCTCAGGAATCAACACAGACGCCCTTTAGGGTGTTCAACATGAGTAGATGGTGGGTCTCAAAAGTGGTTGTTTGGAAAGTAGGGCCTGGTGGGTCTTCATATTGGGAATGTTTTGATAAACTTGTCTATGAGAGGCTGGGAAACACAGGGGCTCCAGAGATGATGTGTTGTTGGTAGTGGGAGTCAGTCATGGAGGGCTATCAGGGATTTAATTGGTTATAGCATTAGGCTAACCATAATTTGGTTTATTGTAGGGGTCGTGATTTTTCTTTGGGTCAAAAGTATGATATTTATGCCATGCAGGGTGTTCAGGGTGTGTGCATGAGTACATATGTGTATAAAATTGTATGGGAACTAGGAATGTATTTTAGTTAAGTTCACTTGGGTCTTAAAGTTATCTGACTGGTTAAGGCATTTACTCATATTTTTGTGTTGCCTGCACTTCTCAATAGACCATTCTTTTTTTTTTTTTTTTTTTAATTTCTTAAGTTTATTTAAAAGTCAGAGAAAAAAAACCTGAGGGGATAAAAACAAGCACAAAGTAAAGAAAGAAACCAATAATTTTGCCATTATACTTTCTCCTGGATAACTGCAGATATTTCTTGTCATTTCCATTCTGTTTCAACACTGCAGAACAATACACTGGTGGCCCAATGGCAAAGCAATGTGCACAGGAGTGACAAAACATGGGAATCGGAAAAGGAATATAAATGTAAATCAAACTTTTAAATCCCAGTAATGCAACAGCTTCTTTCCTTATTTATTGGATTAATGTCCCTTCCACATGAACTCACATTTTGGTTCCAGGAGGCCATGCACCATAAGCCGTAATAACAAAGACCACTATTTGTAGTGCCTGTGGCCAGTATCTACTGGTGGCAAACTTGCAAAAATCTTCTGGAAGACTCATACAATTATGTTCTATTTGTTTTCTGGATTCAGGGGACCATGGAAATAGAGAAAGATAGAAACAAGGCATGCTTTTGAGGTTTCTTGGGCTGGGTAGTAGAAAAATAGGTGTTTTCCTTTGGGGATTTTTGCAGCTGAGAATACTTTGTCATTTTCCTCAGTCTTTAAGGGAGTGGTAGGCTTTGGCCGTCCGGCTGTTGACAAAATCTGTCTTCTTAAACTGAGCCTTCTTGCAGGCATGATGCAGTTCCGTGTGTGCCAACAGAGAATACAGGAGGACGGAAGCAGCTTTACTTGCTTTGTTGGAGACAGAGGCATCGCCTGCACTAATGGCCATAATTTTCTGGATGCCCCCTGTGTTTAGAAGGTCCTGTGCATTCTGGTAACTGTTTTGGATTACGTTGTTCAATGTGTAACAGGCAGAGGCTGTAGTTTCAATGAGAAGGTCAGTACTTGGGACTGTATCAGGAATGATGGAAACCAAATCAGGGAGAGTTTCTTTGGCAATTTCATTCTGCAGAGAAAGATTCCGGGACAGATTCCTCAGCAGCGAGATGGCTGTCTTTTTCACACTTGGGTCACCGACATGCAGCATCTCAGAGGATGCTTCAAGGACCTTTCTTCCACGGACTTCTGGGAGCTGTACTGTGCTGTTCCTCTTCCCCAGCGACCTTCATAAGTGGCAGATGTGCCAGCCTGTAGCATGTCATAGGTTTTAGGAACAGGGGAACGGCCTCCAACAAAATCATTTTCAACCAAGTGTAGGTTGTAGACATACTCAGGAACACTGCTGGTTCGGTGAAGATTTCCGTTGCCCACGGAGCTGCGGCCCTTCCGGGCGAGGGTCTGCTGCACCTGCTTCTGGATCCGCAGGCTCTTGACGGTCTGGCCGCCGCGGCCGCTGCTCCCCGCCAGCTTCAGCTTGGCCTCGGAGGGCAGTGCCAGGCTGGAGCTGTCCAGTTGTCCCAGGATCGGCTGGCCCAGGACGGTCCGGATGTAGCCGTACTCAGCTGGGGCGCCGGGGCCTGCCATGGGGCCGGTGGGGGTGACCGAGCCGCTCGCCTGCCTCTGGACTCGCGGGCGAAACCGCCGCGGAGCTGGGGACGCTGGCGCGAGCCCCGCCCCGCTCGGGTCCGGCCCCGCCCCTGGCCCGCCCCCCGCGCCGGTGGGTGAGAGGCCCGGGCCAGGGGGAGCTCGGCCTCGTGGGCCGGAAGGCCGGCCTTCCCTGAGGAGGGGGCCAGACCTTTCTTATAGAGTCTGATGCAATCGGAAAATTTAAAAATAAGAACAAAATTCACTTAATAATTATTATATTTCGTAAATTAAATATTAAGTGAAACTGGTTTACCTAGTAATGATTTGAAAATTTACCCAGTAATGATTTGTTTTGGGTTTATATTATTGGCTTAATGTTTTTGATGCATTTTAGTATTTTGTGTAGCCCTTTATTTACTCATTTTATTCCCCAAGTCAGCCTTCCTAGTGTTCAGGCATATTATGAAGCAGATTAGAAGGTCATGCAGAAAGAATTCATATTGTACACTGGATGATAATGTTATGGCCAGTAGAGGGCATCAAGGAATTGTCATAAGTACATGCTTTGATTAAAAAATACTTGCATTTTAATTGCCAAAGCATCTGTTCTAAAATAATTCCAAGATGTAAATGTATATTTAAAGCATCATGTTTACATTACTGAGTGATAATTTGGTCCCAATCAGTATAGATACACCTTAATTATACATTTTAAATAAGAGTGGATCTTATTTATATCAAAATGGTAATTGCTGAATTTTGACAGTCAGGAAAAATATAAAGGGTGAAATTTCAAAATAAATAGTATGATTTTGGCTTCTGAAATACTGTTTGTATGTATAGCCCCTTGGTGCCTCTGTTTCCTCATCTAATAAATGTGGGAATTGAATAGGTCTAGTTTCAGTATAATATGACAATAATTTTTTATTTGTTTTTCTGGGAACACCACTGAAAACATTAGGATTTAGATGCATCGTGTATCAAACACTGGAGGGCTCTGAGATCAAATCAGAACTTGGATTAAAAGTGCTGGGCAGTTTCCGGATAGACATCAAATGTCTGACTTCTTAGCATTATTTATCAAATTAGAATCCTTTTAATATCATTGCATTATCTTACGCAATTTTAAAGATTTTCTGACTTTAATTCCCATCCCCTTCAATCTCTTTTTCTGTCTATTTTACTCTTTGGCTTTATAGTTAACGAAAGCACTTTTTGAGTATTATATTATTTAACTCTCACAACAATTGGGAAGTATTTTTACCCGTATTTTATAGATGAAGAAACTTTCCTGATACCATTCAGCTAATAATTTTGGAATTGAAATTTAAACATAGGTTGTCTTACAGCAGATTCAGTATTCTTTTCAGTCTACCAGAGTAAGTCTCAAGTTAATTTCAAATATATTACTTGAGAGAAGTAACCTAGTAAACTATGATTGTTATTGCATATATTTTCAAGAATCATAAGAGTTAGTGGTGGAATTAACTGTTCTGATTTCTCATTAGCAAAAATGCTATGGCTTCCTCTGTATCTCTAACTCTGATTTTATCTTCTGTCTCTGTGTTGGTCTCAGCTTTGGTGCCTTCAAATAGAGAATATGGCCACTGGCAGCTCTGGGCTCCCATTTTAATAATTCTTAGGCACCATCCATAATCCCAGGAAAGGACCCGGATTGACCAGACCTTGGTCCCGTGCCCACTCCTTGCTGGGAGTGGCATTCTGTGATGGAAAGCCTCCTTGGAGCCATATGAAATGGGGATGGGGGGAAATTTCCTAAGCTGTTGTCGGAGCTGTTTCCAAAGGAAGAAAATGTTTTCTGAGCATGGGCTATTGGTCCAGGGTAGGTGCTACAGAGGTCTGTGGGCAGCTGGGAGCAACAGGAGGACCCTGGTGTCTGATGGTTATCAGAAGAGTAAGGAGCACAGAAAACAAATTTCACCTATTTAATTCCTTTACTGGCATCCAGTCCTGGCTGAATGCAAGCAAGAACAAGTGTAGGAAAGGCCCAAAGAGTATAACAGTGTTAAGGGTTGAACTTCAGAAATACCTTGTAAGGTAGTTTTTGATTGTCAATATAACAAGAGCCAAAGAAAGCAAAACTATGATTCCTGGCTTTTCTTGATAGTGTAGGGCCCATCCTCAAAATGAGGAAGTGTGATGTGCCTCCTCACCTGGGATGACTCTCTGTATTGAGGCTTTTATCAGGACACACAGGCCTGAGAATTCTAGCTTCCTGAAGGGTAACAAGGCGTAAAGCTCACAGAATATATTCAGGTGGAACTCTGGAAGCTAGGTGAGCCATTTTTCAGATTCTGACTTAGGTGCACATTTAAATATCTTGTGTTAATGGTATAGACCCACATCCTGAAATTTAAGCACACATTTTAGATTATATTGTATTAAATGCAAAGTAAAGAACATTTTGTTGGGAAAGGGTCTTTTATTGATGTTTCTTTATTGCTTGTTTTATGTTTTTGTGTCTTGCTGTGGCAGCTGTTAGGACTCTGGATTTGCAGTATCCTGTAATTCAGGTGTGACAGAGGATAACTAAATAAACAGAAGCAGATTCCTCTCTTTCCCATTTCCTTTCCGCTTCTCTTGGCCTCTTAATTGCTTTAAAAGACAAGGTAGATTGTCTCAGGATCCCAGTCAGCTAAATTCTCCTAGCTCATGTACTCTGTTTAATCTTGCCTGAAAAGGATGTTTAAGATCCAGAAATTTTATTAGGACAACAAAAGAATTAGTTGAAAACATATGAACCCATAGGATGGACATTTATAAAATATTTAATTTGAAGCATAAATGCACATAGCAAATTATTTAAACAGTATTATTATAACTTAATTTTGGGTCAGGTATTAAATGCTAATCCCTCTGCACTGGGCTATGGGCAAAATGCGTGATGCAATGAGAACTCTGTCCTGGACCTTGTTTTCTACCTTCATGGCTCTGGTTCTACATGTCTGCTTGAGGTCCCAAGTGTGGACACTCATCTCCATTGTCTTTCTGCACCAACTTGCTCAAAGGTCAGTTGGATTTTCTGCTGTAGTTCCATCAGAGTCCTGCAAGTATGCCTGTATTTGCTTGTTCATTCTTTCTCTGTTCTTAATTGCTATTGCTGAAATCATGATATGAAGGAAATGCAGATTTCATTCTCCTGCCAATTTCTCTTCAAATGACTTTGAGCGAGAATGACTAACACTGGGTTATGGGAATCTGTGCCATTCAGCATGTGGTCCCTAGACTAGAAACATCAACATTACCTGGGGATTTTTAGAAATACACTCTCTCAGGTACTACTCTAGACCATAAAGGAAATACTTCCCTTTACTGCACTTTAACACACTGTATTGAAAATGCTACTTAAATTGTTTCTCACTTCCATTACAGTGAAATCTCAGTCGGGGAAGGAATCTCAATTGTCTAGTTCACCACTAGATATCTAGGACCTAGCATAATTCCTGGCACATAGTAGGTGCTCAGTAAGTGCTTGTCAAACGATAAATGAATGGATATCTGCTGGTGTGAGGGATGTTTGCTTAACCATGTTGTTAAGTAACCAATGTGTTTAGAAAGACTCAATGAAAGAGTAGTGCTAACAGTGGAGAAAATGAGGTATGTAATTAACACCTCTGATTATGTTGTTATTTCACAGAAAGATTTTCTGCCCAGTTGACTATGATTAAGCAAGGATGGACAATCTGCAAAGTAGAAAAAGAATTCATCCATTTGGCAATAGTGACTTGCTCTGTTCTACTGTATTATCAAATTGTGAGATTTACGTTCTGCTTCTGAAATTACTACATGGTCCTTTTTGCAATCTGAAACTTTGCTCTCTTTCAATGTAAAGAGTTTATCTTCTAGTTAAATCTACTTGTCTTTCATCCTTCAGTTTTATTTCTGAAATCTCTCTAGCATCTCCCCACCTTCCCCCTCCCCTCACTTTCTTCTTCTTCTTTAATATAGACTCCCCCTTATTTCTCATTGGCTTTTTCCAACACCTGTTTACCTGGTCTTCATTCTTCCATCTTTTGTCTTTCATTCAAGAATGCTTTCAAAACTGCAGGCCTGATCTTGTTCTCCTTTGGTTAAAAAACCTTGGGTGACTTTCTGCTGTCTGAGGCATAAGATCTGTTGTCCTTAGCAAGGCATTTGAGGCCCTTCATGGACACTCCTCCCTGCCAGCCTCTTCTCCTGCCATTCCTCTTTTTACCCCGTACTCGGGCCACCACAGGCCACTTTTCATTCCCTGAACACCATTTATATCTCAGCATCTAGATGCCTTTGTTCATGCTGTTTATCTGAATAAATTGTCAGCCTAGCAAGCTCATATCATGTTCCAGCTTAAAATGTGATTATTCCAGGCTCCTTTTTCCTATGTCTCACAGAAATTTTTATTTAGGCTTCTGTGCTCACATAATGCATTGTACATATCTCTATTATAAAATGTGTCTCACTCTATTGCAATCACTTATTTACTCAGCTTTCTCTTCCAATAGACCATATGTTCCTTAAGGGCTGGGGCTATGCCTATTGACAACACAATGTGTTGCAAAGCTTTACACACAGAGTTCACAAATGTTTGTTGATTGAACTTTATCTTCAAATTATTCTCTAGTAGACTGAATCCTCTCCTCCCTCCACTGGATTTTAGTAATTTTTCTTGGTTATTTCTTTTCAGAAAAGACTTCCCTAACTAGAAATATGTCCGTTTTACTTGCTGGAGTATATTCAGATCTGTAACATATAGATCTATAGCATATAACATCTATTTATAAGATAAGAGGAGGTGATTCTGTCCCCTAGGATGGCTGTGACTGGGCTAAGCCTGGCTGAACACATGGTGGTGGTTAATATCATGACTGTGCTCTCCAAATCCCTTGAAAAACCCAGAGAGGATGCTAATGGGGCTGGTGAAGCCTGGTCCACAAACGTTGTTCAGATCACGTAAGTACTTTCATCTCTCTGCCCACTACCCCTCCCATCCTTCCTTCACTACTCTTTCTCACTCTCAAGGCCAAAACTTAGGAAAAGTCAGTTGTTCCTTACATCACTTCATCCTAGGAACCAAAGCAAAAACAACAAAAAAAGGAAAGAGCAACAACAAATAATAATAAATAGAATTGAAATACAGGTAGTAAAAAGTAAATGGAGGAATTTAATTTCATGGAGGGAACTGAAGTATATCAGGCAGTAACAGAAACTCTGTACATTTCCACAATGGAAAGATCAGTAGAAATGAAAATCATGACTTGAATCTGCCCCAACTGCACTTATTGTTCTGGTTTATTGTAACGGTAACTGTTGCAATAAGAGTAAAAGGAATCTCTGGGCTACTCTTACAGCTAAACCTCAAGGATCTGGGAATAGTTTGGGACCTGGAAGGCTGTTTGGTGTTGGAAGAGGCATCTCTAGGGGATAAGTGAAATTGTTAGTTTCTCAGCAGCAGGAATTAACTGAGTTCATTCTTGTCCTGTGCATTGAATGTGAGTAAGCTGGGGTTTTATTCAGCCTCTGTTTGCTTATCTTTCTCCTTCTGATCCATTGATAGTGGTATGTCCTTTGTATATTTTTAGTTCAAATTCTTGAGAGAGTAAGAATGTCACCATCTCAACGAATCACCTTGTGTTTGGGGGAAGCCTTTTGTATCAGACCAAGTCATAGCACATGGCCATCCTTAGGCCAGGTGCTCAACTCCCCGCAACCAATCATCTGCAGGCAGAGAATAAGGGTGGGGGCAGGAGGTGTCACATAGTGCTACATGGTGCTTTGTGCTTAAGAAACCACCTAAGGTTGCTTTTCTCATGGAAGCTGTACCTGATTATCCATTTAGAAGAAGTTTGTGGGCAGGGCAGGCATTCTATGGCAAGATCTTTTCAATATAGAAAACATTTTGGAGACTCTGATTATGATTTATCTTCAGCATGATTATTGAGGCTGTTATCTCATATTCTCCTATTACAGTTTGTATAGCATCCAACAATCATACATAGAATAATGTGTACATAGTACATCTGATATTATGCTTCGATATTACATTCCTAATTGCACTCTCCTAACCATTTAGCCGATGACACTTGCCTGTATCAAACTGATCTTTGCTTTCCTTACTGAGGTTGAGGATACTGTTTTTGCTTCTGTGTGTGTGTGTGTGTGTGTGTGTGTGTGTGCGTGTGTGTGCGATTCGAATGGGAAGTCAGGTCTTAGTTTTTATTAGTAAAAAAGTAATAAATGAGAAGGAATCAGGTAAAGCTATCAGGTAAAAACCTGCATGCTGCCTCAACATTTTTATAGTATTTGTCAAAACAATTTACATTTTGAGTATTATTGTTGTTCTCTAGAAAACACTTCTCCCACCCTCCAAAGTACAAGAAGAAAGGATGGCTAAATGTTCAGCTTGCAGCCTCAGCTTTTTCATATGACTACTTCACACCTCTGAATGCATATTTCATTAGCATCTTTCTTACTAACTTACCTAAATACTTTTGCTAGATTGGCAAATTGTTGTCCTTTGTTATCCAACTTCCAGCTCAGGCTTGATTTCTTAACTGAGCAACTGATTTATTCATTTGCCAATCTCTTATTGGGTGTTTGCGAACTGGAAACACTTGAGGTTACCGGTCTGCTTATTATTAGACCGCATACAAGTCTAAATTTTTCTCAGTAATCTGTTTCCAACATCTTTCTTTTGGATGTCTTCATCTATTAGCTTTCTTGAGTCTTTACTTGATGTACGATTGTTGGATACTAGACAAATTGGAAACATATGATAGCCCACATGACCTTATTTCTTGTATCCAAAAATACAGGAATATGTATTCCTGCTTATAGATATTCTTTATATATTTTCTTTGAACAACCATCCCTTCTCTATTCTCCAGAGTTTCCAGTATCATTTTCATTTTCCCCAAGATTCGTATGTGCAAAATGTTCTCCTATGCCTCCTTTCCCTCCCACCCCCTTATAATTCTCTCTAAAATACCATTTTATACAGAAAATAAATATAATCAGCATTCTACAAATCTGTTCTTAAGATCTGGGTCTCATGGTTTTCCGCTGGGATCATCTGCTGCCCCACCCCCACTTTTTTTTTCTCTTTACAGAGATCCCAGCGCCTAGTATGATGCTAAAGTCATAGCATAGGCTAAATTAACATTTTTAACAACAAACAACAATTGATATTATTAATATATTCTAACCTCTGCTCTTTCCGTTGCTGTGTTCTCTCTTGCTTCATATTATTGCTTTTATTCCTATTTTTCTTTTTCAATTAAAAAATTTCACAATGTACTTAAACTTATAGCAGGTGCTCAATGTGTTTCGATTACCTAAAATTCTGCTGATGCCATCTGTCAGCCCCTCCCTTTGCTATTTCTTTCGTATCATTATTATTGTCCTGGATACTCCCTTTCCTTTAAAAAATTTTTAAGTATTTGACAATTCCACTTGCATATGAGAAGGTGCCCTCCTTACCCATTACATAGTTCTCCTTCTAAATTTATTTATTTCCTTCCTTCCTTCCTTGCTTCCTCCCTCCCCCTCCCTCCCCCACTTCCTTCCTTCCTTTCTTCTTTCCTTCCTCCTCCCCCTCCCTCCCCACTTCCTTCCTTCCTTCCTTCCTTCCCTTTTTTTTTCTTTGGCAGAGTCTCACTCCTTCACCTAGACTAGAGTGCAGTGGTGCAATCTCGGATCACTGCAACCTCTGCCTCTCAGGTTCAAGTGGTTCTCCTGCCTCAGCCTCCTGCATAGCTGGGATTACAGGTGTGTGCCACCAAAACTGGCTAATTTTTGTATTTTTAGTAGAGATGAGGTTTCCCCGTGTTGGCCAAGCTGGTCTTGAACTCCTGTTTTCAGGTGATCTGCCCGCCTTGGCCTCCCAAAGTGCTGGGATTATAGGTGTGAGCCACTGAGCCTAGCCTCCTTCTAAATTTCTTGAAATCTATAATCAGTGTATCCTTTCCAATTAAGTTCATCCAATATATATATTATATAAATTACATGCCACCATGCTCTGTGCTAGGTGCTTCCAGGCAGCCAAAAGATGACTTTACTGAAGGAATTTCCCCTCAGAGTGATCCCTATTTATTCTGAAGAAAATAATTTAAAACTATTTTTGTGGTAAGGTTGAAACCCACTGTATATTCTCTAGGGTGTGGTCCTAGAGGATCCCTCTACGGGTACATTGGATATTCTTGAAACCCTAAAATTATCCCCTATGTCCGTGGATAATTTTAGGGTTGGATGTCCTTGGATAATTTTAGGGTCCCAAGAATATCCAGTTTCTCCTTCCTACCATTTGAAATGTCTCCTTCTCTTATGGACCAGTGCCTGAGATTCCACCTCAACACCTTTACTTGAGGACACATGAAGTGGATAACATTCGTGCTTTCTCTCCAATTTAAGAGAAGCTCTCCAATATATAAACTAGTTAAGGTCTGAAGGTTGTCCATCAATCCTTTTTAATTCCAAATCTGAGGTGGCTTAGGTGAGACTATGCTTATAGTCTTTGTAAGGTTTTCCATCAAATAAGGATGTGAGTCAATCCTCTGAAGCATTAATACCATGCACACACTCCTCCTTGCTGATAGGCATTTTATTGGGCCCCTTTCTTAGTTACTTCTGCCAGTGTCATGGGAAACTCTTTAATCATTGTGGTGTTTTCATTTGCTGGCTTGACCCTCACTTTAATGTTGAGTAAATTCAAATTGGCTTTGAAACTTTGAAACCTTTCATGGCTCTTAATTAAATTTTGTAAGCAACGTTCACCATGCTTCACCTTTAAGTTCTCAAAAAACTCCTAGTCAACTTCTAAATTAACATTAGACTTCTGAGTATCCCATATTGATGCTGATACTCCTGAATTTCTCAGCAGGTGGTGATATTGGTATTTTGGGTGGGACAATCCTTTACTGAGTTGGACTGATTTATCTACTGCAGGGTTTAGACTTACTGAATGCTACCACAAAAATGCCATTACTATTCTCTATGGAGACAACTGAAATGTCTACACACATTCCCAAACTCCCCTTAAAACTACTATGTGCTGCTCAGACACTTTTATATCTCTAACCACTTTTCCTTCTTTTCTCCTTAATTATAGTCCATACTTTAGGCACAGAGGTCTTCACCTGTTACGTGTGGTAGTCCTTGAAAACTGAGCAAGATGTGATCCCATTCTCATATACGATGGTTGTCATTTTCTTAGCACTTTTACTTAAAAAATTATCTTTATTTGTATTCTTGTCATAGTCATATGCTTCTTTTCACTAATTTTTCGAATGCTATCACTGCTTTTGCAAATGCTGTGCATAATGGAGTTAAAAGTTGTGTGCAGAAGACCTTAAAAACTAAGCAAAGGCAACACACACACATTAGTAGACCAAGACCAGTGTGATGGTTGAAAATAAAATGCGTTGTGCTGGAAGCCAGTGCAATTGCTGGATCTTGTTTGGGAACTTACCTCATACGTAATTATCAGAGTTTGAAAACTGAAGTCCAAAAGTATAGGAGGCTTGTAGCATTACCCAAAGTAGACCATGGTAGCAATGCTGATGGGGGTGCTCACTGCCACCTGTTGTAACTAAAGGACCTGTCAGCTCTACCAGAGAGTGACTTATATTCAAGAATTCTTTCACCAAGAATAGAAAGCTAAGAAGTCCTAATTTCTAATGGAGGCAATCAAAATGCCATCCCTAGGGTTTACTTTTAGCATACTAATGTTTGCATGAGAAACACTGATCTTATTAAAAGGTAGTATTACTTCATTCAAGTTTTAGTTTAAAGGGGACAATAGTAGTCAATGGCAGCTGGCACTATTGGCTCAATAAGCAAAGCAAACAATAGATTATTTTTCAACAGGTTTGGTTTATACCAGGAAATATATGCAACTTCTTTGCTAAGGGCAGAGGCAGCTGTGAGATAAATGTATTTAATTAGGACTTACCTAGTAATTAGGAAATGAGTTAATGAAAATAAGCAAGTAAAAATTATTATGTATCTGCTTTTTGCTTTTTATTTACTTAGACTCTTAAAACTTTAAAACTCTTATAATTGCCAAGAATTTTCCAAGATAATATCTGGAGGATGATGGGAAAGCAGTGTGAGTGGCTCATATACTTTCTAGCTATTGTAGTCATAATAAATACTGAATTTTGAGCATAGGCACAATCTTGGTAAAATCACCTGTAATTTAGATGCCAACATCCTTGTACATAGATCACCCCTAGCTGGGCAGCCATGTGACTTTCCCAGTAATATTTGAGTTGCTCATACAGAAACCAATATCCGCTTGTGACAGAGATTATTCTTTGTCCCCTTGTATCGAATCTCTCCTTTTTCCTTTCTCTCTTTTGAGAACAGCTTATCTGGAATCCTAATTAATAAAGAATATTCACTTATATTCAATGAAAACTTTATTTTCTTTCCATATATAAGTTTTTCCCAGAATTTTTTGAAACAAACCTGGAATGTCAGGGTAAGATTTGGAAAAAAAAAAAAGGTCAGTATTGCACCATGGATTTTGAAAGTTTTGTTTTCTCACTGAGAAAAGATGACATATTTATATTTTCTCCTCCAGGGACTTAATTCCATTCACATTAACAGACATTGAGTGCCGACTGTGTGTAAAACACTGTATGAGTCCCTAGAGATACAGAGAGGAAACAGACACAGTCCCTGCCCTCAAGGAGCTCACAATCTACTAGGGAAGACAGCACAAATACACAAACAAATGCACTAGAATATAGGATGCATATAGTATTAGAGATACAATTGAAGTTATATGGGAGCATAGAGCTGGGAGAGAAGACTTCCATAGGGACAGGGAAGGAAGAAGTTATCTCAGGAAGACTTTTTAGAAGAGATTGCATTTGAGCTGCATATGAAGAATTGGTGGAAGAAAGATGTGAAGCCATGGAGGTCAGGTTTCTAAAGCAATGGGATCAAATGTGCTTTCTAATGGGGAGTTTAGAAAGCACAGGTAATACTCACATTTTTCTGGAGCATGAAGTAGGTGAAAAGAAGTGGTGAGATATAACTCTGCAAAGATAGTTTGGGGCCACAAAGTAAGAGGCCTTGAATGCTATACTATGGACTATTAATTTGTTTTATATTGATAGGGAAAGAGTAAAGGATTTTGAAAAATGCAATTAAAAATCTACTGTATGCTCCAAAATAGTGACTCAAACTTTAGCTTGTATCAGAATCTCCTGGAGGTCTTCTTAAAACAGAGATTAATGGGCTCCACTCTTAATTTTTGATTCAGTAGGTCTTGAATGGGGCCCTTGACTTTGCATTTCTAACAAGTTCTCAGGTGCTGCTAATGCTGCTAGTCTGGAGATGCCTCAGTGAGAAACTCACACTGGGAGATGTGTGGGGGCCAAGTTGCAGGTGGGAGAATCCAGAGGCAGGTGGATCCAATAACATTTGATCTAGGGGAGAGGACCAACTTATTGGAGAGCAAGGTGGCATAAACACATGTTTCTGTAGAGGTAAATAGACAAGACTTCAGGACTATCTGGATGTTGGAGACCTGAGGCAAAGAGAAAGAATTACATTCATCTAACAGGAATGATAAAAAGCATGGTAATTCTGTTATCTGAGACTGAGAAGGTAGAAAGAGGAGAAGGCTTGAGTGTGGAGAAATTATCTTGAGTTCAGTATAGAAAGGCTGTGTTTGAGGTACTAAAGAAATATTCATAGGGAGAGGCTCACCAGATGTAACTCATGGATCTGCAGTCTGAGAAAGAGAAAGATCAGGACTGAAGTCACAAATTTGGAAGCCACAGGCATGAAACTAATTGTTGAAATGGCCAAAGTTGGGATGGAATATGGAGATATAGGAGGTGATTGCTGAGGACAAAACCTCAGGAGGAAGGAAAGGAGACAAAGAATAGATGAGGAGGTAGTTGGAGAACCAGGAGAGCAAAATATCCTGGAAGGTATGGGCTTAAACGTGAAAGGGATGGTTAGCTGTTGTAACTGATGAGAAAATGACAGATAGAGATGCAGAGAAGGGCTACGGGCAAGTCTCCAATGACCTTTGGGAGATAAGTTTGGGTAGAACTAGGGCATACGCAGATGGAAAAGGATAGAAAAGTCAGTGGAAGGTGAGAAGTGGAGGCAGAATGAGTGGATTAATGATTGGAGAAACCCAGGTGAGAGAGTTAAGGGAGAGATGAAGTAGGAGCTTGATGGGGAAGTAGGGCCAGAGGAAGTTGATTTTTGTGTCCAGGGGACTTGAGCAAAGTAATAGGTGAGATTAAAGAGGAGTGAGGAGGAAAAGTGTTGGGATGGGGAGGGAGAAAGGAAGTTGCAGAGGGAGGTTGGGTGTAAGAAGCAAGATTCTAGAAAGGTTGAGAGGGGATGGATTGAAGAACTAAAAACACGGAGGTGGAAAGGAGGCAAATCAATGTCTTCTCCCTACAAAGAAGAGTGAAGAGATGGGGAGAGGCTGTAGATGACAGACTAGGAGCAGATATTGAGAACGGTCACCTACTTAGGAGTATGCAAGAATGTACAAACTTTCAGTCCTCCTGCCATCACTCTTGATTTTGTAATGGTGTACTCCTCCATGTGACTGGAGCAATCACTCCTTCTCAGGCCACACCCAGGGCCTCAGGTCCCACCTGCAGCCTCCTGGCCCCAGGGTACAGTCTGGCATGGAAGCCACAGGGATTCTAGGAGACGCAATTTCATTCTCATATCCTGATGAGTGGCCTTTGGTGTAAACATAGATTTTCAACTTTTACTTTTTTCCCCCAAGAGCACAACTGGTAATTTTTTTTTTTTTTTGAGACAGGGTCTCCCTCTGTTGCCCAGGCTGGAGTGCAGTGGCATGATCTCTTCTCACTGCAACCTCTGCCTCCCAGGTTCAAGTCATTCTCCTGCCTCAGCCTCCTGAGTAGCTGGGATTACAGGCACGTGCCACCATGCCTGGCTAATTTTGCATTTTTAGCAGAGATGGGCTTCATCATGTTGGCCAGGTTGGTCTCGAACTCCTGACCTCAGGTGATGCACCTGCCTTGGCCTCCTGAAGTACTGGGATTACAGGCATGAGCCACCATGCCCGGCTGCAACTGGTAATTTAATGAGTAATATTCTCCAATGAAGTTCTTCAGATAATATATTCTGTCATTTGATCACTGCACCTCATTAAGCTTCTTAAAAAGTTTCCCAAATTTGACATGTACTCCCACCTTTGTCCTGCTACAGTGAAAGTGTATATGGGAGGCTTAGCTGGGATAGATTTTAGAACTGGAGGAGGCCCAATGTGTCTATTGGGTAATATTGCAACACACTGACCAAAGTAGATTTAGATGACTTCTTATTTGCTTTATGTTTTATATTCGTAGTAAAAGACATAGAAAAGTGCCAGTGCATTTATTCCAGCTATTTCCATTTTAGAAAACGAGGAAGTTTATTTAATCATGAACTAAAAAGGACAAGCCAGCTGTACTATTTTTTACCTGAAATGAATAGTCTATGTAGTCACAGTGCTACAGCAAACGACTTTAGCTCAGGTCTGCAAGCAGTAGATGACAGCACATCACTTTCTTTTAATTCTTTACGTAGTCATGCAATTCCCACTGGAATATGTACGCAGATAGAGCCATAATCTCAGATTTAATGCCATGGAGGGCCTATCAGGTATTTAATTTATAAGTAATAAGAAATTCTGCAAATAAAGATATTTTTGACATTCTTTAATTGCAGGGTAACTGAAATGGCTAAAAACAAACAAACAAAAAACCCATGAAAAGTATTTACTATTTCACCTTATTATTACTTCTACAAAATTTCTGTTTTTGTGTGATAATGTTTATTTGAAATTATGTATCACAGATAAGACCAGAGGTAGAAAACAGCACGTCAAATAATAATCCTCAAACAGAACAAAACAAACAAAAAAGAAAACAAGACCACACATACTTACAAACTCTCCTTAACCAAGTATGTTTAAGAATTAATAAGTTGCACCCCTTACCCCCATCCACTCATGAGGCTCTGGAAAAAGTCGTGCCTTTTAGCTTTTTACAGTCTAAGTATGCTCTCGGCATCTAATGAGCTTTTTAAAAGCCAGCTTAAAGTCTTCATTAAAACTCGTATAGAGCAGAGGGTTGATCAGAGAATTAACATAACCGAGCCACGTCAGAAAGTCGGCCACTTCCGAGGACACGGTGTAGATGCTCAGACCCACAATCAACTCTTTGATGAAAAATGGCAGCCAGGACAAAATGAATGCACCCAGAATCAGCCCCAGGATGCGTGCTGCCTTCCGTTCCCTGGTGCTGGAGATCTGCTGACGTTCTCCTGGGTGATCTAGATCATTGTGGAAGGGGGGGATCCTGATGGAGGCATGGAACTTTTCAAACTCTGTGGTAGGGTCTGAGGTGGAGAAGTCAGACACACAGAAAGTCTGTGTAAGTTTACAACTTGCAAAAGAATTCTGGCTATCTGTGCTTCTGTTGCTTAAGTGCCGACTTGATCCCCTTTTTTGGTAAAGGCTCTTGGCCGCGTGGTAAATCCGGTAATAGAGAATCAGTATCAAAGTCAAGGGGATATAAAACGCACCCAGCGTGGAGTAAATGGTGTAGATAACGTGGTCGTGCTGGATGGTGCACTGACTAGGGGGAGGGCTTAGGCGGCGGTGGCTCCTCCAGAACAGAGGGGGCATGGAGATGAAAATGGAGATGGTCCAGACGGTGAGGATCATCAGCGCGGCCCTCTTGGCCGTCCTCTTCCTGGCGTATTCAATAGCATTGGTGATGGCCCAGTACCTGTCCAGGGCAATGACACAGAGGTGGAGGATGGAGCAGGTGCAGCAGGTCATGTCCACACTCAGCCACACCTCACAGAGGAAGTACCCAAGCTTCCAGTGATCCATGACAATGTACATGATGCTCAGGGGCATGACGAGCACTGCCACCAGGAGGTCTGTCACGGCCAGAGAACAGATTAGGTAGTTGGCAGGCTGGTGGAGCTTCTTGGTGGTGCCAATAGCCATGATCACGGCCAAGTTCAGCAACGTGGTGAGGGTGGTGATGACCACCAGAGTCATGCAAATGAGCATCTTCTCAGTGATGGTCTTGGGTCTTACAGCCATGCTGGCTTCTGTGGTACAGTTTGTGATGTTCATGTTTCCCTTGTTTCAGTCTACACTGTGGAGAAGCTATTGGTTATTTTCCTTTGGCTGAAAACTACGTAGCCTCGAAGGTTTCTCACTTGTAAGGAGGCTATAATTTGTTCAGCTATGTGGTCTCTTGTGTTCCATTTTCTGTTGGTAAAGGGAAGGGCCACAGCATTTCTTCTGAGTGAAGGTTCCTGGAAAATATTATGCTATTGGTTAATGAATGAGAAAGCCACACTTTTCCCGGAAAACATGAAAATAGTTTGATAGTTATAAATTCTTTATAAATTTTAATTTTCTCTTTCCTGTGGAACTTGAGCTCATCTTTACATTGTTCCTCAAAGGATACTTTTTTACTTCAGGGAAGTTTTCAAACTGTTTTTTTTTTAAATTTTACTTTAAGTTCTGGGATACATGTGCAGAATGTGCAGGTTTGTTACATAGGTATACACGTGCCATAGTGGTTTGCTGCACCCAACAACCAATCATCTACATTAGGTATTTCTCCTAATGCCATCCCTCCCCTAGCCCTCCACCCCCCAACAGGCCCTGGTGTGTCACGTTCCCCGCTCTGTGTCCATGTGTTCTCATTGTTCAACTCCCACTTGTGAGTGAGAACATGTGGTGTTTGGTTTTCTGTTCCTGTGTTAGTTTGTTGAGAATGATGGTTTCCAGCTTCATCCATGTCCCTGCAAAGGACATGAACTCATCCTTTTTTATGGCTGCATAGTATTCCATGATGTATATGTGCCACATTTTCTTTATCCAGTCTATCATTGATGGGCATTTGGGTTGGTTCCAAGTCTTTGCTATTATGAATAGTGCTGTAATAAACATACGTGTTCATGTGTCTTTATAGTAGAATAATTTAAAATCCTTTGGGTATATACCCAGTAATAGGATTGCTGAGTCAAATGTTATTTCTGGTTCTAGATCCTTGAGGAATCACCACACTGTCTTCCACAATGGTTGATCTAATTTACACTCCCACCAACAGTGTAAAAGCATTCCTATTTCTTCACATCCTCTCCAGCATCTGTTGCTTCCTTTTTATTACTATTATTATTATACTTTAAGTTCTAGGGTACATGTGCACAACGTGCAGGTTTGTTACATATGTATACATGTGCCGTGTTGGTTTGCTGCACCCATTAACTCGTCATTTACATTAGGTATTTCTCCTAATGCTATCCCTCCCCCATCCCCTGACCCCACGACAGGCCTCGGTGTGTGATGTTCCCCGCCCTGTGTCCAAGTGTTCTCATTGTTCAGTTCCCACCTATGAGTGAGAACGTGGTGTTTGGTTTTCTGTCCTTGCGATAGTTTGCTCAGAATGATGACTTTTTAATGATCACCATTCTAACTAGTGTGAAATGGTATCTCATTGTGGTTTTGATTTGCATTTCTCTAATGACAGTGATGATGAGCTTTTTTTCATATGTTTGTTGGCTGCATAAATGTTTTCTTTTGAGAAGTGGCTGTTCATATCCTTTGGCCACTTTTTGATGGGGTTGTTTTTTTTCTTGTAAATTTGTTCAGATTGTTTTTGACAAAAACATCACAAAATTTTATTTTATTTTATTTTATTTTTTTTGAGAAGGAGTCTTGCTCAGTCGCCCAGGCTGGAGTACAGTGGTGTGATCTCGGCTCACTGCAACCTCCGCCTCCTGGGTTCAAGCAATTCTCCTGCCTCAGCCTCCCAAGTAGCTGAGATTACAGGCACACGCCACCACGCCCAGCTAATTTTTGTATTTTTAGTAAAGACAGAGTTTCACCACATCGACCAGGATGGTCTCGATCTCTTGACCTCGTGATCCGCCCACCTCGGCCTCCCAAAGTGCTGGGATTATAGGCGTGAGCCCCCGCGCCCGGCCTACAAAATTTTAAATGTACTTTGCCACCCCAATTAATTTCTTATTTATATTTATTCTTTTATACATGTTTATATATAAAAAGGCTTTTTTTACATTTGAAAATATATATTTATATTATGTAACATTAAACATTCTGGGACCATTAAAGAAAAAATTATATTGCTTATAATAAGCAGCTTTCAAATCAGATTTTAAACTTTCACAGTAAATAGGCTGAAGTGGCGGCTCACACCTGTAATCCCAGCACTTTGGAAAGTTAACTGCAATAATCAGAGCTAAAAATGGATACATCCTATGAGGAGTTGATGGAGGACCTTTTTGGGGATTTGTAACTTTAAATTTCCACTTTATTGTGACATAAAAAATATCATGAAGTCCAGGGCCATATTTAAATGGTTTTTCATCAAAATTACAAATAGGAGAGAATTACTCTAAACCAAACTGGTTAGTGTACGCTACTCCTCATTTCCAGGCATACCCTAGAGCCTCTGCTTTATACCATCCCAGTGAAGGTCAGAGCACCAGGGAGATGAGGTTATAGGGATGATAGATGTTGAGGCCGACTTTGGCATATTATTCTTCGGGGGCTTTGTCCTTTGCAGCAGATGAAGAGGGACAAGAATCTCTTTCTCATCCAGGAAGAGTTTCCAAAGCACCTAAGCATTATCAAGAAGGAGGAGTCAGCTGGCACCTGCTCATCTTAAAAATTATCTTAAAGAGGGTTTTATATTTTGGATCTGGTTCCTCCATTAGAAAACTGACATTTCACTTCATAAGTCCTGATTTACTTTAACCTAAAAAGTGTGCCTGAGTCAGCGGTTTTGGAGAGGAAGCTTGGAGTGGCGACTACCCACATGGACTCTGAATGCTGACTCTGCCACTTGTCAGCTGCGGTGTAATCCTAAGCATGTTCTTTAACCTTAGCCTGCTTCAGTTTCCTCCTCTTTAAATCAGGAATAATGACATTTCTCTAAGGTAAGTTGTGGGGAAAAGAAAGAGTGATCAGATGGTTACTGTGTCTGTGTAGAAAGAAGTAGACATAGGAGACTCCATTTTGTTCTGTACTAAGAGAAATTCTTCTGCCTTGAGATGCTGTTAATCTGTAACCTTACCCCCAACCCTGTGCTCTCTGAAACATGTGCTGTGTCAACTCAGGGTTAAATGGATTAAGGGCTGTGCAAGATGTGCTTTGTTAAACAAATGCTTGAAGGCAGCATACTCCTTAAGGGTCATCACCACTCCCTAATCTCAAGTACCCAGGGACACAAACACTGCGGAAGGCCGCAGGGACCTCTGCCTAGGAAAGCCAGGTATTGTCCAAGGTTTCTCCCCATGTGATAGTCTGAAATATGGCCCTGTGGGAGGGGAAAAACCTGACTGTCCCCCAGCCCGACACCCATAAAGGGTCTGTGCTGAGGAGGATTAGTATAAGAGGAAGGAACCCCTCTTTGCAGTTGAGACAAGAGGAAGGCATCTGTCTCCTGCTCGTCCCTAGGCAATGGAATGTCTCGGTATAAAACCCGATTGTATGTTCCATCTACTGAGATAGGGGAAAACCGCCTTAGGGCTGGAGGTGGGACATGCGGGCAGCAATACTGCTCTGTAAGGCATTGAGATGTTTATGTGTATGCATATCTAAAGCACGGCACTTAATTCTTTACCTTGTTCATGATGCAGAGACCTTTGTTCACGTGTTTATCTGCTGACCTTCTCTCCACTATTATCCTATGACCCTGCCACATCCCCCTCTCCGAGAAACACCCAAGAATGATGAATAAATACTAAGGGAACTCAGAGGCCAGCGGGATCCTCTGTATGCTGAACGCTGGTTCCCTGGGCCCCCTTTTTTTTTCTCTATACTTGTCTCCGTGTCTCTTTCTTTTCCAAGTCTCTCGTTCCACCTAACGAGAAACACCCACAGGTGTGGAGGGGCAACCCACCCCTTCAGTAAGTAATGTGAAGATCAAATGTGTTAATACACGTAGAAGCTGAGAACAACGCCTAATACATAGTAAGTGCTATGTAAGTGTTTGCGGTCATTTGTTACGTGAATTTTCCCAGTGTTTTTTGCATTGGGTAATGGAGACAAATTTCATCCCACAAACTCTGATGTGTAATAAAAGCCTATTAAAAATAAATCACCTTAATTTTGTTCTTTCTTTTCTTTTCAACTTTTATATTAGGTTTTGAGGGTACAAATGCAGATTTGTTTCATGGGTAAACCGTGTCGCAGGGTTTGGTGTACAGCTTATTTCACCACCTACGTAATAAGCATAGTACCCAAAAGGCAGTTTTTCAAATCTCACCCTCCACTCACCCTCTACCCTCATGTAGGCTCTCGTATCTATCGCTCCCTTCTTTGTGTTCATGTGTTATTCAATATTTAGCTCCCGGTTATAAGTGAGAACATGTGTCAACCTAATTGCTGCCTCTAAGCTTCTCACTTCTCATGCTTGAGACTTTCTCTAACCCCAACCACACCCCCAAGTCTCTGGAGGATTATTCAGGGCCAAGGCATTGAGGTTTGGTTGGGGAGAGGGGTTTCAGGTGTTGCATGCACAGAGAAAGTCCCTGGTAAGATATTTACTGTGCCCCACTCCTACAGTTCTTTCAGATCCAGACTGCTCCCATAATATGCTTAGGAAATGTCCTAAGGTTGGGAACCCCATGCCTAGGCCCTAAGTCCCTAGCGACACCATGCATGTATCCCTCTTTAAAATATTACAGACTCTCCAAGGCACTTCCAGAACTTCTGGCCTAAGTCTTAGACCCCCAGGATCTTTTCTGTTCCTCCATGTTGGGGGGATAGGTATGTAGACCATTGGATAAATTCCTTTCTTCCTTCACTTTTTTTTCTAACCCTTTCAGCCACCTATTAAAAGCTCTCTTTTCCTTTTTTACTTATTTATAAATCTTTTATTAATAGATCTCCTATGGGCTTGGCTTTTGAGAACATAAATAGGGATTATTGTCTGATACTTCTGCTTTCTGAAATATCTGTGAGGTAAGGAAGCATAAACCAGGCCACGTGCTTGACTGAGGGAAAGGGAAAAAATAGAAAATAGCCTCCAGCCATACATGTAACATTGCTTGTTGACATAGTCCCCTTTCCTAGCATTCTTAGAGTTATCTGAAATATGGGACAAATATCCTTACCACAAAGTTTTGCTAAGACTTTGAATTATCAGAAAATATTATATAACGTCTCAACCATTAAAAGTTTAACATGCTGGTGGACCTGGAGCATTCCTGATCAACTCATTTACTTTGCATGTAATCACCATCATTTAGAGAATATTTTCCTGAACTGCTTCGAAGGAACCCAGGGTATACTTGCCTTTCTCTATTTACTTCCCAGCATTTTCCCAGTCAACCTGTGTAAGTCCTGACTTCTGTCCGTTCCTAGACACTTCCAGATACCACTTCCCTTTGATAAGTCATTCCCTCCTGCTGCAAGGTTTCTGTTTTGCACATGGCCTCCAAACCGATCCAGGAAAACTGCCCTCAATTCTGTCAGCTTAGCCACCCTCTCTCCTAGCAGCATTTCCTGGCTCCACATGATGTTCTGGGCTGCAATTGCTTTACCTCTTGCCTACCAAAAATTCAGAGGTCACATAGTAGCTGTTGCAAATGGAGTTGAAGCTGTCTAAAGTCAATGTATTAAAAGTTTAAGCATCTTAGACCAATAACTACTTTAAAGAAACCACAGATAATCAAGAAACATGTTAAACTACCTTATGATTATGCAATCATTGGAATCCAAACTGTAAAAAAATTCATGGGTTAAATCACTCAATTTCTTAAATAAATTGCAGACAAGGAGGGCGATAAGAAGTGTGGCGTATAGACAAAAAGGGACTTAAAAGACACATAAAAATAAAAACAAGCAAACCAAAACTATCATTATCAGGGGTATGTATTTGAGTGATGTAACTTTCAAGGAAGCTTAAACATAAGGAGAATGGTTATTTTTAGAGGGGAGAGACACGATTGTGATTGAGACATAGCTTCTGTGTTTTGTCAAGTTATACTTCTTGATCTGGGTAGTGGTTTGCAGGGGTGATCATCTTATAATATTTTAATAAACTACACATTTATTTTAATTTGAGAGGTTTAAAAAGGTGCTCTTAAAAGCAAATAATAATTCAGCCTGGAATTCTGTTTCATGTGTTAATCAGCAAGCTGCATTTTATACTCTAAAATTAGTGCCTGTGAACCTAATTATGAAGGACTCTTCATAATTAGGAAGAGCCAACACTCACCTTTCCCCACAGAGAATGGCTGCTTTTGGACGTTGATGTATATGGCATGCTCAGTTCATTTTTAATTTCACCAATTTAGCTAATCTATTGGTTTTCAATAACTGTTAATTCACCATAAATATTCTTTCATCTCTTCTTTGATTGTTCTCATTTTGCCCAAATTACTTCCAATTATTTAAAGAAGTCTTCAATATGTACCATGTACCAGTTTCTTCTTTTTTTTATTATTTCAGGAATGGCACCTTGCCCTCACATTAGTAATTTTATCTTTCTGTTTGTACAATTTCCTTTCTCAGCCTTTGGAAATAGTTTTCTTTGCCTCTCCAGGGAAAAGGAAGGGTGGATACTCTGTTTCCCTATTAGATCTTCAGTAGAAGCAGTGGGAAGATGTAGAGGAGATACTGCAGTGTGGTATTCTTTATTCTCTTTTTCTTTTTTTATTTATTTAAATTGTGATTGGAATATGACATGTGATTATTACAAGGTTATTATATTCATAATAACAAGAAAACATTACCATTTTATAATCTTAAAACAGTGCATAGAGTTTTAGGAGATGTTTATAAACTCTGGATACAAGTCTTTTGTTGTCACAATGTTTTGTGAACATTTCTTCCATTCTGTGGTTTGCCTTTGTGTTTTTTTAATGTTGCTTTTTGACAAGCAGAATGGTTTAATTTTTTTTTGAGACAGAGTCTCACTTTTTCACACAGGCTGGAGTGTAGTGGCATGATCTTGGCTCACTGCAACCTCTGCCTTCCAGTGTCAAGTGATCCTCCTGCCTCAGCCTCCCGAGGAGCTGGGACCACAGACATGTGCCACCCCTTTGGCTAATTTTTGTATTTATTGTAGAGACAGGGTTTCACCGTGTTGCCCAGGCTGGTTTTGAACTCTTGAGCTCAAGTGATCCACCACCTCGGCCTCCCACAGTGCTGGGATAACAAATGTGAGCCACCACGCCCGGCCAGAAGCGTTTAATTTTGAAAAATTTTTAAATTTTTTGTGGGTACATAGTAGGTTTATATATTTAGGGGGTATATGAGATATTTTGATACAGGCATACAACAAGTAATCATCACATCAAGGTAATTGGAGTATCTAATACCTCAGCATTTATTCTTTCTTTGTGTTACAAAAAGTCCAATTATACTGTTATTTTAAAATTTAGAATAAATTATCGTTGACTATAGTCACCCTGTTGTGATATCAAATGCAAGATCTTATTTTTTCTATCTGACTATACTTTTGTACCCATTAACTATCCCCATTCTCTCCACCCCCTGCAACTACCCTTCCCAGCCTCTGGTAACCCATCATTCTACTCTCTACCTCCATGAATTCATTGTTTTAACTTTTAGCTCCTACAAATAAGTGAAACTGTGTGAAGTTTGTTTTTCTGTGCCTGGCTTATTTCACTTAACATAATGATCTCCAGTTCCATTTATGTTGTTGAAAATGAGAGGATCTCATTCTTTTTTATGGTTAGACGGTACTTGATTGTACATATGTACTACATTTTCTTTTTTTTTAATTTTTATTTTTATTTTAAGTTCCAGGGTACATGTGCAGGATGTGCAGGTTTGTTGCATAGGTAAATGTGCGCCATGGTGATTTGCTGCACCTATCAAGCCATCACCTAGTTATTAAGCCCCGCATGCATTAGCTATTTTTTTCTAATGCTCTTCCTGCCTCCTTCCACTCCCCCCACAGGCCCCAGTGTGTGTTGTTACTCTCCCTGTGTCCATGTGTTCTATTGTTCAGCTACCACGTATAAGTGAGAGCACGTGGTGTTTGGTTTTCTGTTCCTGGGTTCATTTGCTGAGGATAATGGCTTCCAGCTCCATCCACGTTCCTGCGAAGGACATGATCTCATTCCTTTTTTATGGCTGCATAGTATAGTTTCCTTTATACTCCTGTTGATTTTCTGTCATTTTGTTCTGTCGGTTTTTGAGTGGGGTATGGAAGTCTCCAGTTCTAGTTATGGATTTGCCAGTTTCTCTTTCCAGTTCTGTTAAATTTGTTTCACGTATTTTGCAGGTGCTATTTTGTTTATGAACATTTAGAATTGCTATGTCTTCTTGGTAGAGTGAGCTTTTTATCATTATGTAATGTCATTCTCTTTCCGTGGTAATTTTCTTTACTCTGAAGTCCATTTTATCTGATATTA
Source organism: Hylobates moloch (assembly GCF_009828535.3). NCBI lineage: Eukaryota > Metazoa > Chordata > Mammalia > Primates > Hylobatidae > Hylobates > Hylobates moloch. Next base: position 104,671,018 of record NW_026652277.1, on the reverse strand, counting down.
ATATAGACACTCCTACTGCCTTTCATTAATCTTTTCATGGCATATCTTTTTCTACTCTTTTACTTTCAACCTACCTAGTTACATTTGGAGTTTTTTGCAGACAGCATATAGTTGGGTCATATTTTCTTTTTTTTTTTTCTTTTCTTTTCTTTTTTTTTTGGGACAGAGTCTCGCTCTGTCACCCAGGCTGGAGTGCAGTGGCATGATCTTGGCTCACTGCAACCTCCGCCTCCCAGGTTCAAGCATCTCTTCTGCCTCAGCCTTCCGAGTAGCTGAGATTACAGGTGCCTGTTATCACGCCTGGCTAATTTTTGTATTTTTAGTAAAGATGGGGTTTCACCATATTGGTCAGGCTGGTCTTGAACTCCTGACCTCAGGTGATCTGCCTACCTTGACCTCCCAAATTGCTGGGATTACAGGCTTGAGCCACTGCGTCTGGCTGGGTCATGTTTTCTTAATCTACTCTTCCAATCTTTGTCTTTCATTCGTATGTAGACCTTTATTTATTTATTTATTTATTATATTATAGAGATGAGGTCTCGCTATGTTGCCCAGACTGGTCTCAAAGTCTTGAGCTCAAGTGATCCTCCCGCCTCGGCCCCCCAAAGTGCTGGGATTATAGGTGTGAGCCACGGCTCCGGGTCGATATGTAGACCTTTTAAAATTCAATGTAATTATTGATATGTTAATCCTTAAGTATGCCATTTTATTTTTTTGGTTTTCATTTGTTTTCACTGTTTATGTTTTTCTGTTTATTTCTCTCAGCTCCTGCAGGTTACTTGGGGACATTTTTAAGGGAATTCATCATAATTTACTTACAGTGTTTTTGGATTTACCTCTTTGTGGAGCTCTTTTAGTAGTTGCTCTAGATATTATATGATATATACACAACTTATCCCATCTGTTGGTGTTACCAGTTTCCAGTTCAAGTGCAGTGTAGAAACCTTACTTCCCTTTATATGATTTTACCCTCTTTCCATTTATAATAAAATTCTTAAATATTTCCTCTACATCCACTGAGAACCACATCAGACTGTTATAATTTTGCTTTAACTATCAAACATAATTTAGAAAACAAGAGGAAAATGAAAGCATATTTCATTGATTCATATTTTCACTCTGTTTTTTTCCTTTTTTCCTGATTGTCTAAGATTTCTCCTTATCATTTCTGTCTAGAGAACTTTCTTTAGCTATTCTTTTAGTGTAGATCTTCAGGCAAATTCCCTTAGTTTCCCTTCATCTAAGACTGTATTGAATCCTTCATTAGTGAAGGATATTTTCTTTGCATGTAGAATTCTGGGTTGACAGTTCTTTTCTGTGAGCACTTGAAAAATGTTGTGCCAGGTTTTTCTGGTCTCCATGGTTTCTGCTGAAAAACCTAGTCATTCAATTTTTTGTTTCTCCTAATAGGTATGGTGTCATTTCTCTTTCACAGCTGCAAGATTTTTTGTTTGTCTTTAATTTTCAGAAATTTAACTGTGATATGTCTGGTGTGATTTTTTTGACTTATTATATATTTGTGGTTTGCTCAACGCTTTGAATCTTTTTCTATATCTTTTGCCAAAATGGGACATTTTTAGCCATTATTTTAAAAAATACTTTTTCAGCCCCGTCTTTTCTCCCTTATGAGACTCCACTGACATGAATGTTAGGTCTTCTGTTACATCTCACAAGTCCCCAATACTCTGTTGATCTTCTTCTGTTTATTTTATTTCTGTCATTAGATTAGGTAATTTCCATTTTTCTATCTTTAAGTTCACTGATCTTTTCCTCTGTTTTCCATGCTGCTCTTGAGTCCATACACTGAGCTCTTTAATTTCAGTTATTGTATTTTTTTCCATTGTAAAATGTCAACTTAGTTCTTCTTTATGTCTTCTATTTCTTTGACAAGACTTTCCATTATTTTATTTGTTTCAAGTGTGCTCATAATTCTTCACTGAGATGTTTTTGCTATGGGCTTCAAAAATCCTTTTCATCTGCAGATTTTTTTTTCTCATTTAAGTTAAATTTTCCTGGTCTTTGACATGGTGACTGACTTTTTATTACAACCTGGACATTTTGAGTATTATATTATGAGACTCTGGATCTTCTTTGAATCTTCTGTTGTAGCAGTCTTCCTCTGACATTGCTCCACGGAGAGAAGAGGAGTGTTGGATGATTGCTGCCAGGCAGTGGTAGAAGGAAAGCAAATTTGGCCTTTTCTGGCAAGGGAGGAGATAGAGTCAACTTTTTTTTCTTTTTTTTGGTAGTGCTTGGTAGAAATATAGTGGCTATAGTTAGTAAAATTTAGAACATATTCTGCTTCTCAGACTCCTACGCAAATAATAGTTCACTTGTTCTGTGAAGAGCAAGCATCGTTTTTCCTTTCATTCTGCAGCCTGTTGTCACCACTCCACACCTGGCTGCTGAAGGCATTTACTTTTCCCAAGGTTTCTTTAACTGTCCTCCTTGGATTTCACAATGCATTGGTTATAAAACCCCACCATTCTCCAGGCAGGAGCTTGCAATGAGATACATTTATACCATCTATTTTTTTTTAAATAAACTTTTTATCTTGGTAAAATTTTATATTTATAGAAAAGTGTAAAGATAGTACAGAGAGTTCTTATATGCTGTCACCCAGTTTTACCCATTGTCTAAAAGTTTTCTTCTTGCTTGGCTGTTCCTTTTCTGGTCCTTCTTTTGGAGAATGAACTTCGAGCAGAAGTGGCATGTGCTACTTCCAGGTCCTGCACAAAAAAACCTTTAATGTGCTCCTAATCTCCATCTAGCTATTGGATGGAGAGGTCTCTGGGGACCTAGGGGAGGGCAGAGCCATGGGATGAAAGTATTTTGGGTCCCTGAGTGGACGAGTGGGATAGAATATTCTTAGCCACACCCACCACTGACTTGCATTGAATGGTGATATGAGTGAGAAACATTTCAATATTTTATTGTGTTAAGCCACTGATATTTTTGAACTAATATTACTTATCTTAAGTGACACATCAATTCTCCTTGGGTAAGTTACTTAATCTTTGGAAGCTTGGTTTTACAATTTGAAAAATGAGGATAATTATACCTACCTTACACATTTATTGAGAGAATTAAATGGGACAGCATTTGCCAAAGTGCTTGCACGTTTCCTGACACCTAAGAGATACTCAATAAACATGTGTTCAGTCTGTTGTTTGCTGAACATGTTCATATGCTGATGGATTTGTTATCTACATATTGAACTCTGAAGTATTTACTCGTGTTTGCGTCTTTGAATGTTTAGTCCATCCCTTTTAAATTTATTCTTCAGCCATCAGTCAGCCAAGGTGATAAAACAAAATGTGAACCTGATATATATTGACCAAAGTATAATGCATTTGTCAGTCCAGTTCACATCGTTCTTTGGTAAACATTCATAGTAGGCTTGAGAACTTGAATTGAAAAACTGTTTTTAATAACCTCCATACCACATGTATTACAAGCTATGCCCAGGCCTTCGTTGGAATTTTTGGAAACACAACTCTATGTTTCTATAGAAAGATGAGGAGAAAAAGGGCAAGTTATATAGGTAATTTTCCCTATCTACATAAAGCTTTTGTAGAAAGCAGATACATTTCTCTTTACCCATTAAATCAGTTGCATTCATTCACAAAATCATTTTGAAGGGATTATTGTTTAGAAGGCAAATCCAGAAAAAGGTGTTAAAGGCAACAGGGTGGTTGAGACTTTTCTAGTGAGACTAAGGTATGTAAGTGGGATGGGCAGAGGGGGACAGTTTGGGTAGGAACTGAAACCTTCAGAATTGAAAGTAGAGGATGGCCTGAGTGGGAAAAGGAAGTAATTTAGAGGGCAGGGTGGCAGAAAGGTGATGCAAGTGATTAGCAAAATGGTTTCACCACTTTTGAGATGATAATATGAAAGTCAGATGTAATATCCTGCACAACTTAAAAGGAAAATTTAGAGAAATTTCTCCAATTTGAAGAGTTTGTATAAAACATATGTTTGCAACTGGAGTCTATTCTACTATTAAACATAATCATTATTGGGCAGCCGCTACACATTTGTGTTTCTGTGAAATCTGGTTTACTTGTTGGTTTGAACTTTTACCTTCCTTAATTTTTTTGTTTAGAACATATTCTGCTTCTGAGACCAGTACACAAATAAGACTTAGTTTGTTCTTCACTGAACAAACATCGCTTTTCCTTTTATTCTACAGCCTGTTGTCACCTCTCCACCCCGGCTGCTGAATGTATTTAGTTTTCTCAAGTCTTCTGTCTTCCTTGGATTTGGCAATGCATTCGCTATAAAACTCTACCATGCTCCAGGGAAGAGCATGCAATAAGATACATTTGCACCATCTATTTTAAGAAATAAACTTTTTATTTTGGTAGAATTTTATATTTATAGAAGAGCTGTAAAGATAGTACAGAGAGTTCCTATATGCCCCTCATTCAGTTTTACCCATTGTTAACATCTTGTATTACCATGGTACATTTATCAAAATTAAGAAAAAGACATTGGCTCGTTACTGTTAACTAAACTTCAGACTTTATTTGGATTTAATAGTTTTTGCATTAATGTCTTCTTTCTGTTCCAATTCAGGACACCACATTGTATTTAATTTTTCTTATCTCCCCAGTCTCTTCTGGTCTGTGACTTTCTAATCTTTGCTTGTTTCTCATGACTGACTGTCTTAAGGAATACTGGCCAGGTATTCTATAGAAAAAAATGTCCCCTTGATCTCAGTTTATCTGATGTTTTCCCTCATGTTTAGACTGGGGTTATAAGTTTTGGTGAAGAGTATCTCAGAAGTCAGGCCCTTCTCATTAGATCATATTAGAGAACATGATATTCACCTGACATTACTGGTGGTGCTAACTGTCATCATTTGGTTAAGGTAGCATTTGCCATGATTCTCTGCTATAAAGTTACTATTTTTCCCTTTCCCTGCTCTATTTTTTAAGAAGTGAATCACTAAGTCTAGTCTACCTCCAAAACTGAGGAATTAAGCTCTGCCTTTTGGAGAGGGAGAATATGGACATACATTATATGGAATTCTGAAAGGAAGATTTATCTCTTCTCCCCTACTTTATTTGTCCAGTCATTTATTTATATTGATATTTACTGTGCATATATTTATGATTCAGTCCCAAGGGGGCAGTAGCCTTTAGTTCTGGGGAAATTATTTTATAAATACACTATTGATGCCTATTTATGTTTATTTATATAAGTATGAACTCATGGCTATTTATTTTATTCTTTGGCTTATAATCCAATACTAGGTTATTTATTTTATTGCTCAAGTTGTTCCAGTTTTGGTCACTGGGAACTCTTTCAGTTAGCTCCTGCTGAACCATTTCTTTTATTAGACTGTTTTCGTTTGTCCTGTATAGACTGGCAACAACACCTCTTTGAAAGGTGATGGAGAAAAATGATCTGTCTTGTGAAATACAGATAAGGTTTTAGTCAGTACGAGTCTCTATTGAAGGCAAATAAATCATTTTTATATGAAGGACACCTGTAGGAGTGTTATTTACTTTTCAGCTGAGAATAATAAAAATGAGCTTTATGAAATGCCTGTCATTTAAGCTAGCTGGTGCTTGAGGTTGTATTAGCATATTTTAAAAAAAATGAAATGACTTTCTTTTGACCCAGCTTAATAACAGCACGGAAGTAGGAAACTCCTCAGAGAAGAACTGGGCTCCCTCCTGTGCTGTGCACACATTTGCTTTTGAATCTTTTGTAGTGCAGCATGCCTTTGTGGCAGCCCCAAGGGAATACACATGGAAGCTGCCTGCAGGGCTGAGGTTTTCTACTAGGCTTCTACTTAGTGCCATCTATCTAAGCTTCCACCTAGTGCACTACTATCTCAGACCGCTTGATAGTGTTCCAGCCACCTCAAAGGGCATGTTCAAGAAGGAGATTTGTATGTATCTTTTCTTTTTTTTTTTGGCTCAACCTACTGTAGGTTGAAAAGCAAGAGATAGTATGTTGTATAAAAATGGAGGAGTGGAGAACAGAACCCTCCTGCAAATGTGTCTTAGATACATTAATGATTGGCTGTGTGACCCTGAGAAAACACTCCTTGCTTCAGGTCTCTGTTTCCCTATCTGTAAAATTAGGACCTCATTATTTCTGACCATCTTTCGGGGTTAACATCCTATGGTTTTTATGCTACAGTCGGTGTTATGGTAATTGTTCTTACAGTTTATAACTTCCAGAAATTAATGGCAAATAGGTTAGGAAGGAACTGGTTAGAAACTACCGCTTTTTCAACAAGGACCAATAATGCATCCTCAGGTGACGGTGTTGTCTATTATTTTCCCCTAGATATTTAATTGAATTTTACAAAGTCACAGGAATCCTCCAATACCAGTTATTTGATTCCTAAGGCACTCTTTTCTTCCAACAACCACCTATGTCTGCAAAGTATAAATAGCTCATGATTTTTTTCTCATGATTTGGTGATAGCTTCTTAAGTTGGTGCAGAAAACACCTTCCAAGACCACTTCTCATCAGGGCATAAGGCACTGCACACTTTCATTCAATATGCTCAAGGTAGAATTTGGTGATTTGGGGACTGGTACTCAGGAAGACAGGCAAAAAGGAGAGCTGCTTGGGGAGAGAAGATCTGGGCTGGGTTCAGGGAGAAGGACATCTGGGAGGCAGTGTGGTGTCAGGGTAGGGGCAGTAACTTGGAGGATCTCTCAGAACAGATGGCTGCCTTGGGTAAGGGGTATGTGCATGTATTTATCATTCAGATCCAAGAAAGAAGTAGCCTTTAGTTTGGGGGAAATTATATTTAAAAACATGTTGTTAATGCCCAATAAAAATGTCAATGATTCATCACACTTTTATGGCACTATTATTTCCCAAATTTACTTTCACTTTAATTTCCTGGCTTAACATTAATTTCTGGTTTTAACTTTGAACACGTAGTCTTTCTATCAGACATACACACTTACACCTCAGCTTGGCTCTTATGTTGATATTTAGTCATCTTTCTCTTTTCTTGGCTTATTTTCTACTCTTTGGTGAAAAAACAGGAGAAAATAGTTTTTTGCCAAACAGGAGAAGAAGTGGTGTGTGGTTTCTCACATTTATGCATGTTTTGGGACTTCCTTCATTTCAGGTTATCATTTCAAGGATGTCTGTACAGACAGCATCCTTGGAGGATATAGAGAAAGGGAGTCATGCTTACTGTTTATTATGATAACGATAATACTCCACTTTGGAATAAGGAGTAGGCATGCTTTCTGCCCACTATAAATGATTTAGGTTTTCTAAGGTAAGTTTGCAAACTGTAATGCAACCCGTTGCATGCACAAGAGTCATCCGGCCCTCTGCATCCATCATTCTGTGGGAATTCGGGCTTGGGAAGCTGCTGTAAGAAAATGTTCATACCCTGTCTACTGCTATTACTGTGAGTAATAAAATCCTTTCACTCTGATCCAGGAGTTTTCTGTGTTCTGCTGGCTTTCCTGAAATTGGCATGCTAATTTGTTAGCTTACAAATAGGGTAAAATCTCAGATTTTCAGAGTTAGTTCTTTGCAGTGTACTTCCCATGGTAAACTCATAGTGGGCTGCATAGAACCACTAGTTTCAGGGCATGGTCTTCTTTTGATCCATACCTACCTTAAGTTTGATGTGGTACCAAAGAAAGGTCTGATAACTTAGATTCTGAAAGAATGAGATTCAAGTATACATTTGGTCACTCTCTAGCTTTGTAATGTTGGCAAGTCAGTATCTCTGTGTCTCTTTACCTTCTCTTTTTAATGGAGATGACCTACTTGACAAAGTTATTGTGAAGACCAAATTAGATAATATGGATACCTGTGCTATTCAATATAGCAGCCATATATAGCGCTATGGTTTGACTATGTCCTCTCCGAAAGTCAGGTGTTGCCAATGTGTTAGTACTAAAAGGTGGAGCCTTTAAGAGGTGATAGGGCCATGAAGGCTCCTCCTTCATGAATGAGATTAAGACCCTTATAAAAGAGGTTTCATACATTTGGTGAGCTTGCCCCTCTGCCTTCTGCCATGTGAGGACGCTGTATTCTTCCCCTGTGGAGGATGTAGCTCTCACCAGATAACCAAACCTGCCAATGTCTTGATTTTGGAATTCTCAGGCTCCAGAACTATGAGAAAATAAATTTCTGTTCTTTATAAATTACCCATCTTGCTATTTGGTTGTAGCAGCACAAAATGACTAAGACACATGGCCAGTTAAACTTAATGACAGTAAAAATCAGTTCCTCAGTTACACTAGTGCTAATTTTCAAATGCTCAATAGGCACATGTGATTAGTGGCTGCCATATTGGATTGAACATATATATATATATGTTTCTATTATTGCTCAAAATTCTGTTGGGTAGTGCTGATAAAGCTCCTTATAAATACGGAGCATTAGAGAAATATAAGATAGTTTTCTTTTTCCTTTGCTATTGAAGGGAGGTTGGATGAGATCAGCTTATCTGCCTCACTGCTAACTTGTGGCAAGTTTTAAGACTCATGTGCCTTGGAGAGCCCTAGCTTTTTATATACAGTATAGTAAAAAACCTAAGAAAGCTTTAGCAACAGATGCAAGACTGGGAATGACAACTAAGCCTTATCTCATGTTTCAGTGATTATACTGACACTGTGTTGAGCTAAGATTACATATGGGCTCAGCATGAGAATTGCTGTGAATTGATAATTGATATTTGCCATGGCTGTGGGAAGGGGTTGGGGAGCATGCATTCTATATATTTGCCACCTTTGTTCTATATGTGTTTATTTACTTTGTATTTGGTTGTCTTGCCTCAACAGTAAATATGTTTTGCTTTCCCTTTGTATAAACATATTTTCTGACTTCCAAGTTTCCAATATTTACTTGGTCAATTTTTGCCTCCTTTTCTTTTTCCTTCCTCAATACTATGGTTATGAAAGAGGCCAAGGGGACTTTGCTATGTTTCTTCTTACCCCCGGTGAACTTTCTTAGTTGCTAAGCTCTCATTAGCTACAATCCCTTCTAGAATATGGTCAATTAAATTTCACTATTTCTTAACAAAGTGTTGAAAGAGTCTATGGGGATTAGTAGCACTAAGCAGAATTTGATAGGGTACTAATATCTCTGTAAATATTATAGGATTATATTTATTTTTCTTAACTGCTACAAGTGAGATACTTCAGATATAATGGGAAATGCGAATAGTCTCACCTCATATAAACTTCAACTCATGGGTGCTTACTAATGGAGTGCTGGACTGAGGATTTGGAGGTGGTGTTCAGATTCAGCAGAAGAAAGTTACGACTGATTAGTGCTCATTCACTAGCAACTAGCCTACATTGATATCTGAATGTCAGAACTAAGATATTTTATTTTCCTAGAATTTAAAAAGACTGCCTTCAAGGGTCTTGAAAACTGTCATCTTTGTGCAATTTAATTTCAATCTTAGCTCCGCCTAGAGAAAAACAAATTCTTCCAAACACCATGAGTATGAATTCAAGCTCTTACAAAAACACTGATAGAATTGTGACCCTATATAATACTTTAAAAATGTTTCTAAGAAGCACAGCAAGGTAGTGATATAAACTTTTCTCCTGTGAAAAAAAGCATATATAGTAAATAACAGTCCTCCAGATATTGGAAATAGTAAACATTACCAGAATTTGTTCTGTAAAATGTGAAGAATGCCATCATAAATTTTGAACTAATAGTTTTGCCAATTCTCCAGATGTTTAGGACTGACAGAATAGATAATAACAGTTTTCTGAGGTGAAGAGTCTGTGGAGAAAAATATCTCATATTTATTACACAAAGTAAGAGGGGATGACAGGAGAAATGTATAGAAATAAATGAATTCCAGTAAATTTAATCTGTGATAAAAGTCAGAAGCATCCACATATGAGACAGATAAGAGCACTGCATGCCTCCCATCTTGACCTGACAACATATGGTTTCCAGAGTCAAGATATGCTTTAAAAATTTCACCTTGTTGCAATGTATCCTGCAGCGTTTAAAAGAAGCAAGTTGATGCACACATTGAATTTTATTCAGTTCTCCAAACCTGGGTAGATACTGGTAGTTGGGGCTAAAGGATGGCCATGGTCCTTGCCCTTGAGGTGCTCACATTCAACAGGGAAGGCAGATCTGAGTGAATCTGGGCTGTTAAGAGGACCCATCACCCAGTTAATTTATCTTTCGCAGCCATAATGGTTGTCCTGATGCTGTCTCTGCTGACTAGCACTATTCTAGTTCCTTTGATTTGGAACACCTTCCCTCATATCTTCTGCTTATCTGAGCCTTGCTTTTTTTCTAAGGCACTCAAATCCCATCCCATTTGTGAGGTCTTTTGGGACATTCCTTACACTTAATTAAATATCTGGACCAAGTTGATACCTTAAAGGGTTAGGATATTATAAAAAAATTTTGATGTTCCCTATACACGTAATTAAAAAATGTTAATCATAAGTATAAAGAAATCCTACAAAGTTGCTACCTTTATTTTGTTGAACATTTTAATGCTATTTAAGGACACATCAGGGATCAAATTGTTTCGAAAACTTTCTTTTTCTTTCTGTCTCTAATTTTGGTGCTCCTACATTGGAATCCTAAAAATGTACTTGATTTGCTTTGAGGTAACCCAGCACTGCTCAGGCCTGTCTCCTATATGGGATTGAGAGCACCATCTTCATTTCCTTAGTTTACAGCCCAGCAAGTGCCAGCCGGTAGATGTTTGGTAAGCATTTGCCGAATGACAGAGTGAATACATTATAGTTCTTTATCGTCACTTGGCCTATGCTGTCTTTGATTATTACCACAGCATCCAGAATAAAATAGGTGTTGATAAATTCTTGCCTGATGGTGTTTGTGGTTGTGATGAATAGTTATACACCAAAACTTGTGCTCCCTGTCCCATAGTTTAGGTTTAAGTATATTTTCTACACACTCCCCCTCCCACCACCTTGCATCTTAGTTTGATTTTATGATTATTTCACATCAACGAAATGTGAGCAAAAGTGATGTGTGTTACCTCTGGGCCACAGTTTTTAAGAAACAAGATGTTTCTGCATGCTTTCTTCTTCCACCGGCAAAATGCAGAAGATTATGAGACCCTGAATAGTGGGACCACAAGAGGCAAGGAGTCTGTGTCTCAAATCACCATGTAGAGAAAAGCTACCTCCCACTGAGGAGTTCCAGAGTTGGGCCATTATCTGAATAAGAAATAACCTTCTGTTCTGTCAACCCTCTGACATTTCAGGGTTTATTTGTTACAGTACTTAGGGTTATTCTAACTGATAAATTCTTGTAATTAAGTTCTTAAAATCAGCATCCCTGTTTTTTCTTGTTGGTGGCTCTCTCTTGCTGTTGGTTAGAGTACAGTATTAAAACCCAAGTCATGGGTAAATTCCTTACGCAGGCCAGAAAGAGTTGCTCTAAGCACTGAAGCTCAAATGGCTGTGCTTTGGTTTTTAAGAGAGGTCAATTGAAAGAATGTGGATTGATCAGTTTAAATCTATGTGTTCATTTTGTGGAAAACATCCACATGAGAGTAGAATTATATGACCTTTCACCCAAGAAGACAGTATTATATTTTACACACAGGTAAAATATAATGAAATATATGAAATATAATGAAACCACTGCTGCTTTTGTTTCTGAAGTCTGAAGATGGTGGCCTTTTGAGTTCTAAATAAATATGCCTAGTTGTAGAATGTATTTGGGAAATGAGGCTTGAACTCAAAAGTGAAAGCCATCAAACCAAAGGCCACAGCAACTAGGATGCAATTTGGAAAACTTTTCTAGAGTACCTCCAAAAATAAATGTAAATATAGGTTAACGTAAATTTGAATTTAATCAGGGGGATTGATCACAAAGAGTATTAGTTAAATGAAAGTCAAATAATTCTGGGAGTATACATATTTTAAAATATTATTTTTGTAATTTAGGATATGATCTTTGACTTTCTTGAGTTTTATATATTGGTTATTTTTGAAAACTAATTGTTTAGTAAAATGAATAGGTTTATTCAATCAGTTATAAATAGAAAAAAGATTTGAAACATTTTAAGACTATTGTCATGCATTTCTTCAATGATTATTAATATTTTACTATGCTCTGGTTACCTTTTCATGGGCAATAAAATTATTCCAAAACTATACAAATCCACTAATGGATACTACCATAAAACAAACTAAACTCATTGGAAAACAAAATTAAGGTGGGCAAGCTGGAAGGATGCTCTGTCTCTAGGAGGCTTAGTGGGGATCATTGATTTTTAAAAGGAAAAAATCACATATTTAAATTTGGTCCTAGAACAAATGATCAAACAAAAAAACCCAGGAAACATTTCAAGGGGTACTCATGAAAGTTTTTCCATAGAAAGTAGAAGACAGATGAGATAAATGTCATGTATCTCAGGTAATTACAGGCTTATTCAAAATTAAAATTTTTTTCCATTATTTTACAAGGTTTTGAAATTATCTAACATTTAAAATTTTTTCCTTAAGAAGCTTTACAGCAGAAACAAAAGTACTCTGGTCCCATAGACAGTAATAATGTCCTGGATTGGCAGGCCCCCAGGATTGTCTTAATTTCCATTCCACCCCACACCTCAAATTCTCTGGTAGTAAGTTGCAGAACTCTTACTGTAGTTGCAATTGGAGAGTTTATTTGTGGAATAATAGTTCAAGAGATCAGAGGCAACATGAGAGGCTAGCTACTGAACTCTAAATTCCCATAGTAGAATTCTTAAAAAGAACTTTAAAATGCAGTGAATCATTCCAGGTCATCATTCAACCTCCCCTTTCCCAAATAAATTAGAGAAAAGACCTCCTCTAATTGCACTAGACTGAGAAGACTCTTTTTTGGTGGGAATGTGGCATCAAATTTACTCCTCCTTGCTATTCCAGCCTGTTAATAGATACTAAGGTAAGTACTACATGAACCAGCACATACTGATCATGCATATGCATTTAGTGGAAAGTAAACTAATGAGCAGTTTCATATTGGCATCTCTGTTGAATGAAGACTGATGAAAATACAAATGAGAGAATAATGTAGCATCTACTTCTGAGGCTGATAGTCACCAAAGCAAAATACTAGCACTTTTGGTACAGTTGGTAACTCTGTGAACCAAAGATGTATTAACCTGTTATTCATTATAATGAGTACCTATTGAGCAACAGAAATATACCAAAGCTAAGCTGAATAAAATTTTAAACATCTTGATATGTGAGATGAAGTATTTATATATATATGATATATATATATGATATATATATATATTTAAAATGTTGCTCACTCCATTAATTAGCTTGGCTCAGAAAAAAATGGCATGAATAGTATAAATGGTATGTTTTCAGCACATGTGACAAGAAATTATGGGAAAAAGGAAATCTGGTTAGGGCATGAAAAAACTTCTAGAAGAGTGTTCAAGAGTTTTCACTTTTAGAACCCTTGCCTTTCAGCTTTCATCAGACTTTTCTGAGTGGAAGCTTTCCACGGAGTGTAAAGTGAACACAATATGGACTCTGCTGTCAGAGCACTGAGGCTCAAGTCCTGTCTTTGCTGCTTGCCAGTTCCCTGACTTTGAGGGAGATACAAGCCTATCTGGTCCTCAGTTTTCCCCATTTGATTGTTGGAGGTGTTGTAGGTAGAATAGACTGGAACACTCATCTTCTCTGCTGATTCCCATGGAGGCATGGGAATATCTGCTTTACTTCCCAAGAGTGACCAGCAGCATTTTCAGAACACTTTTTCACCCACTGCAAAAACTTGTGAGAGATTGGCGGAACTGGAGAAGGCCTGACATTCACTCTGTCCCATCTTCCTGTCAGCTCATACAGCTGCTTCGTCCCAGGTGAGGCTGGAGCTCACACATGTAGGCTCCATTGGTAAGCAGATCACCATCAACAGACCACATGAGTTTGGCCCAGCTAGACCTCAGTTGTCTCTCTTCTAGTTTTACAGCTTGACACTGGGTGGAAAAGTCAGGATAGTTGATATGGTTTGGCTGTGTCCCCACCCGAATCTCATATTGAGTTCTCAGGTATTGTGGGAGGGACCCAGTGGGAGGTAATTGAATCACGGGGGCAGGTCTTTCCCGTGCTGTTCTCGTGATAGTGAATAAGTCTCACGAGATCTGATGGTTTTTCAAGGGGGAGTTTCCCTGCACAAGCTCTTTTTGCCTGCTGCCATCCATGTAACATATGACTTGCTCCTCCTTGCCTTCTGCCATGATTGTGAGGCCTCCCTAGCCACACGGAACTGTATGCCCATTAAACCTCTTTCTTTTGTAAGTTACTCAGGCTTGGGTATGTCTTTATCAGCAGTGTGAAAACAGACTAATACAATGGTCATTCCATGATTATCTTTAATTCAGGAGAGATTGGCAAAACAATGAAACTTTTGCAAATTGAATTTGTCAACCACCACATAAAGCAGATGTCTTGATCCCTATTTAGAAACTTGTGATTTTTGTGAGGAGTAGATGAATTAAGAGATGTAAAAGCATGCAGATAGTAGTTGGCATATAATCAGTGCTGTTCGGTGCAAGTTGTGATTATGATTATTATTATTATCTTCAATTAGATTGTAAAAGGTTGTGATTAATACTTCCAAACATCTAATATGATTCAGTACTATTACTTGATTCACAAGGCTGTTGTGTATTAAACTACATAATTTATATCAATGTGTTTTGTAAACTATAAGGCACGTTATATAATAGTGATGCTAATATAGTATTTAGGGTCTTTATGGGAAGAACAATGACTCCATAGGGTGCTATTCCTTGTCAAATTATCTTGCCTTTCCTGGATTTTCCAGGACCAGTTTAATCTCTTGGTCAAATAATGCAGTTAAGCACTACAGTTGAATTAATATTTTGTTGATATCCCAGCATGACTATTTTGTGGCAAAGAAATTTCTTAAACATGCCATCGCTTAGCTCTCTGTTGAAACAAAGTTGTCCTGGGTCTGGACTTATGCCTGTTGTGTTATTCTAGAGATTGTAGAACATTTACATAAGAATCCAAGACTCTAAATAGAACCTGGACATATGTCAATAGAGTGTTTTAGTGTCAACCCAAACCTAGATTGAACTCCCTTGTTTTACATATCTGCGAGTTCTCTTTCTAAGACAAAGTACATTCACTGAATGGCCAGAGCAATTTCTTATTTGTACTGTTGTCTTATAGGTATAAAGTTACAAAATTATCTAAAGCACATTCCTCACTAATCTTTTCCTAATTTATTAATCAACAGACATTTCTTGTGCACTGAGTTTGTATCAGTTACTGTTCCAGTTGCTGGAGATGTGGTGTAAATAAAACAGATAAAAAACCATGACTTCCACAAGATTATATCCTGTTCACAGCATAATTTATTTGAAATAAAATATTAATTGTGGCTCCTTTAGAGACAGACTTAAATGTGTATTTTGAGCTGGGTGTGGTGGCACATGCCTGCAATCCCAGCTACCGGGAGGCTGAGGCAGGAACCTAGGAGTTTGAGACTAGTCTGGGCAACATAGCAAGGCACCCATCTGAAAAAAAAAGCATTTTGTATAATTTGTAGGACACTGTACATTGTGGGAAATGTTTAAATAAATAAATACCTCTTTGTTTTTTATATGGAAACATTCCCAAAACTTTAGTGTTTATTGATTTATTTATTCAATCAGATTAACCTAATGACATTATTTGTATATTTCTTATGTGATCTATTAGGACCAAAGTAAATAATTGTTTTTGGAATAGATAATACCACTACTGTGTTTGACTCACTACTTTTTTATTTTTAATTTTTGTCAATGCATAATAGTTGTACATATTTATGGGTTACATGTGATGTTTTGATACATGCATATGATGAATAATGATCAAATCTGGGTGATTGGGGTATCCCAGATTTGATCACCTTCAACATTTATAATTTCTTTGTGTTGGAAACATTCCAAATCTTCTCTTCTAGCTATTTCGAAACATACAATAAAAATTATTAACTATAGTCACCCTATTGTGGTATCAAGCTCTAGAAGTTATTTCTGCTAACTGTATTTTTGTACCCATTAACCAACCCCTCGTCATCTCCCCTTTCTCATTACTTGTCTCAGCTTCTGGGAACCAGCATTTTATTCAGTATATTCAATAATTTTAATTAAGAGCTTCACATTTCCTCAACATCTTTCAGTTACTAAAACCTCCTTTTCCTAGAACTTGAGGTACAAATGTTCTTCAAATGAATATCTTTAAATTTTGATCAAAAGATAGTGATACCATGATCAGAAGATAGTGATAGTGATATGTATGTTTCTAACTTAGCAACTCTTAAATAATCACTTTGAAGAAATGATTTCTTAGGGAAGAATTTTCTTTCTGGGATTTGCTAATTTCAGTTGAAACAATAAGAGTTACATGTTACATTAGACCTGAAAAATGGTTCTCTGTGTTACAAATTGTAAATGGCTCAAGTTGAGAAAGACAAAGAGAAGAATATTTGTGTTAATAGCTTAAGATAATCAAACCTGGCTTATTTATAGAAAAAAGAGATAAATTTACATCATTTCTTTTACATGTTAAATATGTTTCCGAATTTACAATGCATTCTGCCATCCTTAAGGAAGCTCCTCTTTTGCATGGCTTGAGGAGCTCTCTTTTTCTCTCACTCCCTTCTCTCCCTTTCCTCTTTCTTTAATCAGATAACATAGACTTCATGCTGGATGGTTTAGGATGTGAAAATTGCATGGTAAGTGGAATGTAATTAAATTATATGGGCTGATAATGAATCAGTAAGATGCTATATTCCACATAGACTTGACTGGCTTTCATTCAAATTACCCAGTCTCATCTTATTATTTTTAGAACTTTCCTATTTTATAATCGTTCTTTGTTTCACTTAGTTACCCTGGAGAGGGAGCTCAGGATCTTTTCATTTTTGCATAGTCAGATTCCAGACTGGTGTTTAGGACCTTAAAGATCTTTTGTCTGGAAGAGGAATAGGTAATTAAGCTGAAGACACAAGTCAGGCCCACCAATCTGAGCAGGTACAGTGCACACCATGGTGCCTGCTCCAGACCCCTCTTCAGGGCTGACCCATTCCTGGATTCTCACTCCTCCTCAGGCATTCTTCTGTCACTTTCTTGCAGGCGTGTCTCCTGAGAGCACATCACAACCAAACTTCTGCACACAATTCTCCATCTTAGAATCTATTTCCAAGAAACCCAACCTAAGACAAAGGGACAGTGGGTTAGGGCAGTGCCTCCCCTTAAAAAATTCTCAAAGCCCAGTAAAGGTATAAAATTATCTAAAGCACATTTAGAAGGTGAATGTTCTCTAGAGACAGTTGAAGTAGGGAGTAGGCTGTTTGGATAATTGGGTAATTATGGTGGAAGGGAAGAGGAGGTAGATACCTAGAGGAAAATATGGTCTATAATTAAGAAGAAAGACAAGAGATAGAACTTCTAGTGCCTAAAGACAGGTCACATTGATGTGTTTCTTGCCCCTGTTATGGAGCTGGAGAATACTGGCAATTGAGGCCAGGCCCAGCCCAACTGGTTCTTATTCTCCAGGGAATAGTGGATATTGCTAGAGGCACATGTGGAGGGCTAAGGGTTCAGATACATCACTCAAGGGAGAAATCAAATTTAAGTGAACAGCTTCATTTTCTGCAAAAAACAAATGGAAGTGTTTGAGAGACAGTGAATATGTCTGGCCAGAGTTGCTGGAGACACTAGGGTAACAAGGATAGAGGCATCAGCTTTAGAATCTTAGGTTGAAATCCCGACTCTTTCCCTTCCTAGGTAGTGTCTTTGGTAAATTTACTTGATTTCTTTGAGACCAGTAAATTGGAGATAATATCAAAGGACATTTATGAGAATTAAACAATATATGTAATACCCAGTGTGCAGTAGGTATTAAATACGTAGCTAATTATTTATTTGTATGATGCAAGAATGTTGTACAAATACCCACGTGACTGCTGGCATGAAATACCTTGGCCTCAGCAGTGGCTCCACAGCTCCTTCCTCCATTCCAGGACATTGAAGATGATATTAAATAGAGTTTCTCCAGCGGAGCTGAATTACAATGTAAAGATCTATTCTAGGGCATGAATTATCTTCTTCCTTTCTCACAGCTTTGTGGAGTCATTACTTGGACATGTAAATATTTACCTGTGAAATGGTAAGCATAATTTACGCAATTCACGGAAATCCTAAGGTTCATGTGAGGCTGTAACTCTTAGACCCACAGAAAGTCACCGAGGATCTGTTGTATTTTATTGTCACCTGTTGCTTTCCTTATCTAACACTTAATTTAAAGTAGAGTAGTTAGCACTCTCTATATAAGTTTAAAACAAAGCTCTTTTCAAACCAGAGCAGTCAGTAAACAGCAAAGTGGATGTTCCCATTAGCCATGGTGATCAGGCACAGGCATGGGAACCACAGAACTTAAAGTCGGTGGATATCTGAGCCTCTATTGCCTCAACCCATTACTCCTTTGAAGAGTAGTTGGAGGGGTGAGGGACTTGCCAAGAGACCTACAGCTTCTTAGTGAAAAGACAGATCATGACCAGTGTCTTCAGAACTCTTTCCACTGCACCAGAAAACCTATGCAATCCATCCCTGAAAAGACACAGACATGATGAGCTAGTGGTGGCCTTCCAGGTGCAGGTACACATGGACTGTCAATTGATCAGTTCAGTACATTATACACACCCACCCACACATACTCCTGGACACAGTTTAGGTTCATAACAACTCAAAAGGGAACTGTGAATCTCATAGGAATTAGTATAACTTGGAGATGGAATCAAAACAATTGTTTCCAGTTTACATAAACACTTTACTCTTTAACAGGAATAAAGTACTGCCAAAGCTATGAAACTAGAATATTTTTGCCCGAGGGGAAAAATTAGCTTTACTATCAGAAAGTTAATGATTGTAAAATAAGTATTTGTTTATATCCATAAAGTTGGATATAAAACTAGCATTAACTAAATGGAAAGGATTCTGAAATATACAGCTTTGCCAAAAATGTGTATCAGAGCTACTGTGGAACTAAATATCTCTATTTCTTATTGAGAGTCCCTCCTGTACTGTTGTTATGTGGGCAGTGTCTGAGTTGGGTGGCGCCTGTTTGCCTTGTCACGTCCCTCTTCATCCATGACCCTGTTTTGATTCTTCTCTTTTTTTCTTTCTTTTTTTTTTTTGAGACGGAGTCTTGCTCTGTTGCCCAGGCTGGAGTGCAGTGGCATGATCTTGGCTCACTGCAAGCTCCGCCTCCCGGGTTCATGCCATTCTCCTGCCTCAGCCTCCCAAGTAGCTGGTACTACAGGCGCCTGCCACCACACCCGGCTATTTTCTTCTATTTTTAGTAGAGACGGGGTTTCACCCTGTTAGCCAGGATGGTCTTGATCTCATGACCTCATGATCCGCCCACTTCGGCCTCCCAAAGTGCTGGGATTACAGGCATGAGCCACCCGCCCGGCCAACCCTGTTTTGATTCTAAAGGACTGATCTTGTCAGATAAGATAATCCAGCTTCAAGCCCCTCAGCTCTTGTTTAGATTTGGTCAGTGAGAGGCTTTGGCAGGAGGTCAGATGATGGCGAGAGAGTGAGAATGGGGTATTTATTTCCAGGGCTCCTTTCCTGTGGTGCTGCAGGTGGACCGTTTCTGTAACCCTCCACCTATGATCATAGCTCCTATCAGGCATCCTTCTACCACCACGACTCTCAATAGGCTAGCTTCGGCATAGAAGCGGTAATGGCTTCTCCTGTTGTCAATCCTAGGCTCTTTCACCATCCCTGTGGCTTCCCTTAATTCCATCTTTTACTCTTTTGTAAATAGTACTTTCATCAAAATCTCTTCAATTACCTGTTCTTTGGATTGTGTCTTAAGTTTCCTACAAGTACTTTGATTGATCCAGGCATGTACCTAATTTGTACCCACACAGCAATATATTGTCATTATATGTCTTAAAGTCTCCAGGGACTTCTTATTTGCTTGTTATGTTTCCCAACTATACTGTAATAGACTCAAATATATATACCACCACTTTGCCATATCCAAGAGGCAGTCACCTTATATCTGTCCTCTCAACCAGGCCAAAACTTAAAAAATACATCTTATTTCATTTCTTCTCTTTTCCTCTTTCATGGTAATTTCTCTGACCATCTATAGTTACTATTTGGCCTTCAGAAATAGTTTTTGAGTCATGGGCTCCTTTGTGAATCAGATGAAAATATAATTCCCCTTTTCAGAAAAGTATATACACATACACAACAAATTTGCATATGATTATGGTTTCTCCTATTGAACTGGAAGTTGATTTTGTTCAGAGAGTATTTTCTTCGTGGAAAAAGCCATGTAAATTTAGTGGTGATTTTCGGGAAATAATCAAGATGAATCTAAACTGTGCAAAAAAATAAAAATAAAATCCTAAGAGTAAACATTAACTCTGTACAAATTAAGCCATCTGATGTTAAACTTGAAAAAGAGACTGACATAGCAATGTGAAAATTATCTTGGACACTCAATTGATTTTGACATTTTTATTTTGATGGCAGCTGGTACTAAAACCTGTGACTCAAAGGTACATTGCTGTCAAAGAACATCAGAATTCTCCAAGACTCTCTTGGGTTTAATTTGTGTAGCATCATTTCCTTTTTCTTCAAATCAATGAGGTAACCTTGCAAAGCTGGCGTTACCAATTCTCTCTATGCCAGGAAAGAAAGGATTATGAGGTCATGTTTAAGCTTTAAAATTGTCTGAGCAGAAGAAACCTGCATGGGAACTATTCAGTGTTTTCAGTTATTTTCAGATTTCTTTCTGCAGGGAAGCTGTGAAGGCCTAACCTGCAGAAACACTGTCACCAGCACCTCAAAGTTGGCATGCATTTGTGCTTGCAATTTCAGTTTTCAGACAGGGGGTTGGACTTGATTTGATCACTTAGGATATTTCTGGCTGCAAGTACAAAAGCCCAAGTCAATGACGAATTATACAGTAAAGAAATTTATTATCTCACATAACAGAGAGTCCAGGAGTAGAGTCAGCTTTGGTCAGGGTGGTGACTCTGTGATCCATAATGTTATCAAGACATAAATTCTTTCCATATTTCTGCTCTGTTAGACAGCCTGGAATTCAGGCTGGTTCTCCTATGGTTACAAGTCACCTACCAGGAGAATCTGATGTAACATATGTTCTTAACATTGTAAAAGACAGTTCTTCCCCTAACTATGCGTGGACCAATGCAGGCCATGTAATTTCTCCTCTACCTACAACAGTAGCCAGAACAATGTCATGTGCTGACTGGTTTCAACTAAGGAGGGACAATTTGGCAATGAGATTTGTTTTCCTCAGTCATTTGGTGAGTGGGGGAAATAACGTACAAACTAAAATCAGGATTTCATTAGGAAGGAATAAAGTGAAATGAATGTTGGGAAAGTAACTAATGTGCCCTACTGATATTTTCAGTAGCACCTATAATAACATCTGTACGAAGCATATAGAATGATTTACTTCAGCAAAAAGATATGCTAATTAAACTAATCGTGGAATAAATCTTCATCAAATTGTTCTGTGAGTATAAGACACTATCAACGGAGTAAACAGCTGACCTACAGAATGGGAAAAAATATTTGTAAATTACGCATCTGACAAAGGACTTTAAGCAAATCAAGAAGCAAAAACAAATAACCCCATTAAAAAATGGGCAAAGGATATTAACAGACACTTCTTAAAGGGAGTGATACAAGCAGCCAACAAACGTAGGAAAAAATGCTCCACATCACTGATCATCAGAGAAACGCAAATCGAAATCATAATCACAATATGATACCATCTCACCATTCTGAGATACCATTTCAGCCATTCATTCAGAATGGCTATTATATTAAAAAGTCTAAAAACAACATACGCTGGTGAGGTTGTGGAGAAAAGGGAACACTTACACACTGTTGGTGGGAATGTAAATTAGTTCAGCCACTGTGGAAAGCAGTTTGGAGATTTCTCAAAGAGCTTAGAGCTACCATTTGACCCAGCAATCCCATTATTAGGTATAAAACCAAAGGAAAATAGATCATTATACCAAAAAGATGCATGCACTCATAATGTTCATTTCCTCACTATTCACAATAACAAAGACATGGAATCATCCTTAGGTGCCCATCAATTGTGGATTGGGTAAAGAAAATGTGTTACATATACAGGGAATACTATGCAACCATAAAAAGAATGAAATAATGTCCTTTGCAGCAACATGGATGGAACTGGGGGCCATAATCCTAAGCAAATTAATGCAGGAACATAAAACCAAGTCCATTATGTTCTCACTTATAAGTGGAAGCTAAACATTGAGTACCCATGGACACAAACGTGGGAACAACAGACACTGTGAACTATCAGAGAAGGGAGAGGCGGAAGGGGGCATGGGCTGAAAAACTACCTATTGGGTACTAAGCTTACTCCCTGAGTGTAACATACCCATGTAACAAACCTGCAGATGTATACCCCACACCTATAATAAAAGTTAAGAGGGAAAAAAAGAAATTGGCACCATACCAAGGTTTTGATACAATATTAAATAGTGTCACCATAAAGGTAGTTAATAGAGCATCTTAAAAAAATTGTTCTAAGAATGGATATTCTTTTTCTGTAAAAGGAGCAAAAATTTTCCCTTAAGTTTTATTGTGTTTCAAAAACTACTTTTTGGAAATCCAGCAAACTTAGGTCTATAATGAAGAATATGAAGAGAATAACTTCATATTAAGGTATGTTTTTGAATTCAAAGTGATAAAAAGGCAATGATTTCATAACCTGGATTTGACAAGATCCTAGCATTAGACAAGACATTTTTCTGGATCATTGGTAGGGGATTGAGCCAGACACATTGCCGTGATGAAATGTGTAGTTTCTTTCTTTATAAAAGCAGCAAAATCAGATGTGATGCTAAGGGTGCAGGCGTTCCATTTATACACATATCAATATTTTTCTTCAACAAAGTTTTGACCAACCAAGAACTTTTTGACCATCTTGGAGATGTTGATGTGTGGTGTCCAAAACTGATGCTCCAAACAGCGATTCTTTAAAGATGTCAGGAAGCAAATATGTAGACAAAAATTCAGAAGTTGGCTTCTCAAAAAGTGTATGAACTAACAGTTTCTCCATTACTTGCTTAGACATGTCAGTGATTTTGGAGTAGGTAACTTTTTTTTATTTTATTTTGACAACAGCACTGCTTTGGGGCTGATAATAAAGTTGACACTCTTTGCCATGGAATTTGGTGGCTAAGTCAGACTCTCCTGAATGCCACTCCCACTACTTTCTTTTCACATTTCTCCCATTTAGCATCCCACCTGTGGTTTTTCTCTCCCAGATCACCTCTTTCCATTTCCCTTCTTGCTACTTTCCTCATTCCCATCTTTTCTTTTTCTTATTTACTCATCCCTCTCCCTCCTGTTTTCCATAACCTCTTCCTTGTATTTCCTTTGTTTCTGTCATCAGTCTTGTGGAAGAATCTTTCCTGCAACAGAATACAATAGGTGGTGTTTTCCATGAAAAATATTAGTACTTTAGTATCCTTTGCCGATTTTGATCCACAGAGGATTGAGCAACAGTGAAATAAGCTTTCATGGTAAAGGAATTGGAGTGTGTGTGTGTGTGTGTGTGTGTGTGTGTCTCAGAGAGAGAGAGAGAGAGAAAGTGAGATTTAATAAAAAACTAATACACTTTCCCCCTTAAACAGTGATTATATTGATTATATTGATGACTGGTCTGGTCTGACAGGCAGAAAAGAAGGAAAGGAATCACTTTTCCATGAGTGTGTTTCACGTATGCTAATGAATTCAGGTTTGGCCAAAGACCTTAAGGTATCAGGATATTCCTAGACTAAAAATCCTACCAGTATCTCTTTTTTCTTTAACTAAAAAATTTTATTATTTGTAATCAGAGTGAGAGGATGTCCATGTACGGGCATCCTAGTAGAGTGAGGAGGGTACACATATAGGATAGTCCAAAGTGGGGTAACAGAGCCCAAGCAGGGTGACAAGGATATCACAGGGGGTAGGTGGCCTGGCATGGAATTCTCAGGCTTAGGAGAATATATAGATGGAGGGGTAGGGGAGAGTGACTTGACATGGGTTTCAGAGACTGAACAGAGAGGAGAGGATATCCATGTGCAATCATGACCTGAGTGGAATAAGGAGGATATTTATGTGGCAAGTTGATAGTTCCAAAGATGGGAGACATATATGGAAGTGTTTAAGTAAGTAATTATGTTAAGGATAATGGGAGCCAGGTTTTTCACTATTGGAAATAGGAATTGCAAATATGGAAAGGGAGAAAGCTGGAATAAACTCAATGGAGTTGGAACCTTTAAGTGTGAACTCATGATTTTCAGTATCTACAGGTAGATAATAACTATTGATGTAAACATGTGGATTTATACATGTGTGCACTTACACACATTCCCATGATTTTAAGCTCTGTCCACTGAGCAGTCTTCAGAGCAATACCACCCCAAATGCAATAAAAACTCCTAGGACTCAGACCTTGGTATCTAAATACCATTCTTAAGGGAACCAGGAGTCCTTGTAGAACTATGGATGAGTCCAGGTTGGGGGAAGAGAAAATGTGAATGGTCTTGGAACATCTTGTAACATAAAGCAAAGAAATGCTCAAAGAATGGTGAGGATGTATCAACGTACACAGGAACCACTTTGAAGGGGTTTCCACTGGCCAAATCTTGTCAATTTCAGGTTCAAAATAAATAATGATAGTAATGGATTAGAGCTCATAGAATAAAATAAACAGTGAGTCCATACTGACAAAAGATAAGTGAATGGATAAGTTAAAAGTTTCAAAATATATCTCTATAAAATATCATTAATTACACAGGGGAAAAGAGTAACTTCAAAGTTGAGAAGACTGGCAGAAATCATCTTAATCAAGCAATCAAAGTGAGCATAACTAATAACAGAACAAATTGCAATCATGCACCATTTAATAAGAACAAATCATCACTTCTGTGATATTTCTACTGAAGGTGCGTAAACTGGATCTAGTGATGAGGAGACACTAGAAAACCCAAATTGATGAGTACTCCGTTAGTCTGTATTTTCTAAATTGTCAAGGTCATGAAATTTAAGACTGAGACCCTATTCCAGATTGAATGAGATTAAAGAGATGATAATTAAATACAACACTTGATTCTGAACAGGATCCTTTTGCTATAAAGAACATTACTAGACTGAGGAATAGATGGCATTAATGTTTCAATATTAATTTTCTGATTTTGAAGGTTGTACTGTAGTTATTTAAAGAATGCCTCATTTCTTTGCAGGAAATACACACAAAAATATTCAACTGTGATGGAGCATTAGGCTGGCAATTTACTCTCAAGTGGTTTAAAAAAGTTCTCTGTATTGCAATTCTGATTGTTTCAAAATAAAAAAAATATATACATGAAAAAGGTAAAAACATAAAAGTCAAAGGAGGGAAAATTACTTCCAGCTGTGGGTAAAAGAAGGGTTTTATGGAGAAGGAGATATTTGAATGGGAACTTGAAGGATAGAAGGATCTGGTCAAGCAGAGGTGAAGGAGATTTATTCTAGGCAGAGAATACACATGGGCTGTGTGGACTTGTGACTGGCCAGTGGTTTCTCTACCCTCAGAAAATAGAAATTGATGGAGAATCTAAGATGGGCTTTAGCAAGGCAGTTTATTGCGGCTTTCACCTGGAGCAGAAAGGGAAACTACAGCAGAAAGAGATCTGCTGTTGGCTCCCTAAAAGTGGGTTAGCTTGAACTTTTATTCTTTCTAAGCTCTCTTCCAGGTGACATTATTGCATGTTTGCAGTGGTCTGTTGGCTGCACCTGTGCAGTCTCTTGTCATGCTTCTTTATATGTCCCATGTCTTATTAGCATCTTAAATCTTCTCCCTGGGCTGTGATTTTTACTATTAAAATGAAGCAAAGGTTAAGTTAGGGTGAGCTAAGACCCTACAGAACATATGTATTTGGTGAGGGTCTTTTGGAAAGCTTCTATGCTGATGGCCAGGGCATTTGTGGTTACAGTGCTCTATCTCTTTTAGGTCTGATTGGTTGATTTTATGAGAGTTGGTGGCTGCAAGGTTATGGAGCTGGGTATAGCTGTAATCAGCACAGCACGTAAAGAAGTGGGGAGAGATCCCCTCTCCTGCTTTCCCTGTCAGTCTCAGACTTACTGAATTACCCACTCGGCTACACACACAGACATACACAGACACAGACACACACACACACACATGCACAGCCACTGCCTTTGTTCTGGCTCATTATTTCTTGCTCAGACTATTGCAACAGCCTCCTAATAGGTCTTCCAGCTTCCAGACAAGGAGCATAGAACCTACAGTGGAGTCAAAAGCCAAGGATTTAAAAGGAGAAGGTGGAAGGTAGAATGAAGATACACTTTTTACCCCCAAGGAAAGTAAATCCTCCTACTAAATAGTAAGGAGGTATCCAACCTTGCTAGAGAATTTCTATATTATAGACCAAGCTGTGAAATACAACTGTAATAAAGAACTAGCTAACTAGAAACAGCAGCGGTAGAACATGCTCCTGTGTTCAAGCCTCTTTTTAGAAACCATCCTGTAAAGAGGGCTGTTTACCTAATCTGCCTGCTCTGGGAACTAGGATCTAGTTACGAAAACAGAATTTATTCTGATGAAAGTTATACAGATTTATTACAGAAACTCATGATGATTTAGCAGGTTGAAAATGATAAGTAAAAATCATCTATATGCCATAACCCCAATAATCACTGGCAGATTTTCTTCCAGAGTTCCCCCAACTCACATACACACTCATATAGATATCTGGGATAATTCCCTGCCCTTTTTAAGACTTAAAAATAATTATATTATAATTAGCTTGTTTGGCCATGAAATAATCTTTGAAATATGATTTTTAAAGTCATGGATATGCCATTATTATTAGAAATTTAGAATTTTTTCCCCTGTAATAAATAGTGCTGCAGTGACATATATCTTTTTGTTTCTTTATTTTTTAATATAACTTCTCAAACTGTAATAGAGTAAAATGCTAAATATTTCAAGGCTTTTCATACAACTTGGAAAACTGCCCTATACAACAATATTTCCATGTGTACAACCACCAGTTGTAATGAGAAGATGAGAAGAGCTTTGTAAAAGTTGGTTACTTCACTTAGTTCAGGTAATCTTTTTTTTTTTCCCCTGAAAATACCCAAACAATACCTTTAAGCATTCTGCATGACCTTTAACCCCTGCATAGCTAAGAATGTAAGGGATGAAAAAATGCATAAAGAATTTTTGCATAATACATTTTACTAACAGAATTTAAGCAGCATTAACTTATGAATAGAATGAATAATGTTTCAGCCATTATTTGTGCTATTTTAAGATGGCAATTGAAACATGAGAATATTCAAGTGATATAAAATTTTACACTTAATGAAAATTCCACCAACTAAAGTAGGTAACATTGCTTTTAATTATTGCAAAATAAAAAATTATAATGCTCTGTTTAAAATCACACTAATGCAATAGAACAAAAATTTTCTTATATTTGGTTGACATTCACCCCTCAATTATCTGCTTGTGGGTTACCTGCTTTGTAGATTACATGAAGTAAATTTTAAGGACATTTAAAAATGGTTTCTAGAAAACCAGATACTGTATGTTCTTACTTATAAGTGGGTGCTAAACATTGGGTATACTTGGATACAAAGATGGAAATAATAGACACTGGGGATTCCAAAAGACTACCTATGTTCGCTACTTGGGCGATGGGATCTCTAGAGTCTAAATCTCAGCATCATGCAATATTCCCATGTAAAAACCTGCACATCCCCTCTGAATCTAAAATAAAATGATTTCTGTTCATGTCCAGCATGATAATTATCTTTTTTATCACCCAGTTAACATATGCTCAGACAATCCAAACTCTTTTTTTTTTTCCCACTGGAGGCAAAATGAAATTAGCAAGGAAAATTTACTGCTGAACTCATCATAAAACAAGGTCTCCAAACACATATCAATGACTTTTGATTATCCACAATTTTACGTTCTGTCATTAGCAGAGGCAATTGAAAGCTAAATGAAACAATTTTATTTGTGGAAATCAGAGTAATTGCTCATATCCATGATGCCTTTTTTGTAGAATTTAGAGAGTTCGTGGTTTTTCTAATCCATAAAGTTTCTGAAGCACAGTGAGGCTACAGGAGAAAAGGTGTGAAATAATCAGTTCTAACAGAGCATAAGTATTTGATATGTGCTGTTATATTATTATCATTTTATTTTTTTCAATTTGAAAACAGTTACTGTTTACTAACGGATTAGATTACAAAAATAATCATGGTAGACATCTTAGTTCATTCCCATAATAGGCCTGTTGATCTGGTCTTCTCTGTTGCCAGCATCTCCACCTTCTACAAAATGAGTGGTTTTTTCTTCATTCCTCCTCATGGAGAGGATAATTTGGAGGGGCACAGGAAGTTATTTGCTTCTTTGAAGTGTTTTCCAACAGTATAGATCTCACGAATCAGATTCTCCAAGCAGATGATGCCATATTTGCCAAGAGATCAAGCAAAGTGTCATCTGTCAAGGCGATTAGTCTATTGACTTTACCATAACCACTGTTGTAGATTAGTTCATTTACTGACTTCAAGTTTGGGTACCCTCATGCAATATGTGGCTCTACAAGCCTCAGTATGTTAATTGAAGGCTTTCTGAGCTTCACAAAGGTTCCATTGAAGGTCCGACAAAGGTGAAGAAGCTGCAATAATACTTTTCAGACCTTTGGGTGCACGCCATTGGTACTTCTGATCCTGATGATAAATGCCCATTTGGATTCTGCAGGTATATAGAGGTTGCCAGCTTTTCTTGCCATTCTGGCCATTCGAATCTCCATTCTGTCCATCTGCCTATATTCCTTGTGACAGTGCTTCAGTTTTTCACAGATAAGCTTTCTCCTTGCCTTTACAAGCATCTTTTGGGCAAACTTCTTTCTCAGGTGCTTGATCTTCAGCTCTGCAAAATTTCTTTGCTTTTTCCTGAGGGTTTTTGGCAAAGCAGGAACCTTCTTTGGCACACTCCTTGGTTCCGGCAATAAAAGAGGGTATCATCACCATTTTAATATCAAACCACAGGTGAGCAAACCAAGGATTTGGGCCCAGGTCAGCCTAGATTTGAATCCAGATTCTGCCATCAGTCAACTCAGTGATCTTTTGTGAGTAGAATATCCATACCTGGAAGCAGTTGTTACTTTAGGATTTAAAAGAACTTTGTCGTATTTTTTATTCCTTTTTCCTCCCTGTGTGTTTATTGAATGCTGCTGTGCTCCAGGAATGGAGCCCTGGGAATACAATAGCATTAAGATAAAGTTTCTTCCCTTAAGAAACAACCTTCAGGAGCTGTTAAGAAGTTGCAGTCATTTTCTAGAAGTGACAGAAAATTCAGCTTAAAACAATGTGAGGAAAACCAAGGAATTTATTACTAATGAGATAATCCAGGGATGAGATTTGTTTCCAGTTTGATCTAGGGCTTCAGATGGTTTTCCCTGTCCCTCCATTTCTTGGTTCTACTTCATTTTTGGTCCACTCTGCAGACCCCTGTTGTTGTAAGATGACTTCTGGTTTGAGTTTTCATTCAGGCTCCCTAGACCAAGTTTCACTGTGTCACATTAGCTCTCCTTGGGCATGTGCCAATCCCTGAACCAATCACTGGGGTGTGGAGAGTGACTCGTATCAAGCAGCTTTGCCTAGTTCATGTGTGGGACCTCAGGGATGGGGTCAAGTCAGTGCCATCAGAAGCACCTGGGCTTAGTGTAAGAGAAGGAGAAGTCATCCAGAGAGAAACTTAGTTACTGAGAGAGATGACTAGAAGCTGGGAGTGAAGAAAAATGTCCACAACAGAGGTGAAAGCTTTAAGAGACTAGACAATACAATGCACAGAATGCTGCAGGGACCAAAAAAGGAACACTTGATTCATTCTTTGCCAAGTCATGGAAGTATATGGCGGAAAATAATGTTCAAGCTGAAACCTGAAAGATAATTAGTGAGAAATCTACACTAGGCTAGAGAGGTAGGTAGAGACAAGACCAGAAAAGTCCTGGAGTTCATGTGATGCAGCTTGAACTTTATCAGGAGGGCAGTTGGAGTAGGTGTCCTCTCATTACATTTTATATCATTAAAGTATTTGTTTTGGAGTTGTCCCTACTTTTTCTCTGACATTTTAATCTTATTTTTCCTCTGGTCCTATTTGCTCTCTTAATTCCAACTAGGCACCCCTCCTGCTTCCTGCATATTGCTTTTTCTGTGTTTCTTGCCCCACACATCTGCTTGGATTCAGTAGGTTATTATCAACCATCGACTCTAGTGAATTAACCCAGGGGAATGTCTACGTTTCTAAACTGAATAATGATGGCATTTACAAAGCACTTTCCCTACAAGGGAATTTAGTATATGACAGAAGTATTTCAAACTCATGGAAGAAAGTTGAATTATTCATGAATAGAGTTGGGACCACTTAACAGTCATCTATTAAAAAAATAAAGTTAGATCCCTACCTCATAATAAAATAAATACCAAAGCTATTAACAATTTACATAAAAAAACATAAGTGAAAACTAGGAAGTTTCTTTTTAAAAAATAATCTTGTATTAATAGAGATGTTTATGAATGTGAAACAAAACTTAGAGACCACAAAAGATTGATTAATACACTAAGTTATTAAAACTAGATAATTCTGTAATATAAAAATACCATTAATGAAAACAAATGCCACACTAGGAAAAATATTTGCAATTCAGATTATGTACTAAGGACTAATTTCATCAATATTAAAGGAGTTGCCAAAAACCAATTCAAAAAAGAACACCCACCCTATAAAAGAACTGAAAATATAAATAGAGTTCACAGAAAAGGAACCACTAATGTTTTTGTTAAACTATGAACTAATGCTTAAGCAATCTTGTACTTAGAAGGAATGCAAATGAAACTACCATGAGATTCTGCTATTCACTCATCAGATTATGAAATATCTCAAATTTTGATAACATATTGTGTTGGTGACAGCGTGGGGAAACAGGCACTCATACATTGCTGCTAGGAATTGCAGCCAGTATACATTTTCCAGAGGGAATTTAGCAGCAACTACCAAATTACCAAGGCACATACACTTTGGCTCAGCAATTCCACTTATAGGAAATTATCTTACATATATACTTGCAGAGGTGTTTCTACAAAGCTACTTATTTAATTATTGTTTGTAATAGCAGAATTTTTCAGAAACAAACAAAAATTGTAACAAAAGTTCTGTAAATATGCTTTAATAACAGACCGGTTAAATAAATTGTGGTACACTTATATATGGAATAGGATGCAATCATTAAAAATAATAATGTAGCATGAAATAACCTCCAAAATATAAGAGAAAATAGGGTGCAGAACAGTGAACATAGTGTGATACCACATGTGTAAACTGTATGTTAGTATACTCATTTATTATCTCTGGATTGATATGCAAAAACGTGATTACAGTGACTGCTTTCAGGGAGGGAAACTGATAGCTGAAAGCCAGGTGAGAGGAACAATTGTTTTTTGCATATACTACCTATCCAAAAAAATCTCTCCCCTCTCCTTCAGTATGACTGCCCTTCCATGCTCCAACAAATCAGCTGATGCTTCTCTTGAAATAAAATTACCTCTCTTATTCTCACATCTTCCGGAGACTATATGCCAAGTTATATAATGAGATAGGTTTATAAAGCACTTCGTAATGTATAAAACACGGAACACAAGAAATAACTATTATTAATACTATTATAATATCTTGAATTTTGTTAATTTGACAAGTGAACCACGGAAATGTTGGAGTAGAAAAATAAATTTCCCTGATCCTAAGCTTTCCTCTCTTCTGCGTATTTGATCTGTCCTTGTCAAAGTAAGAAACACATCCTCCCAAAGTTTGGTACAGTGCTTAGCTCACTGTGGGTGTTTAACAAATGTTAAATAATAATAATAGCTATTTATGGATCATTGCACTACTTGATAATACTTTCTCTCCATTGAATCACACCTTTTAGCAAGGCATTTTAAAAATGTATTCCTAACTAAATAAAGGTGCAATAATTCACAGTGAGAATTGATATTTATATAAACAAGAGAACTGGCACAAAATCAATGATTTAAACTGCAACTTTCCAATCCCTTCTTGGTGGCATTAATAATGGTGCCCTTTTGAAATGTCTTTTCTTCTTTCAAATACCACATTATAATTGTGATAGGTTGGCTAGAGGGGAGAGTCTTCCCAGTTGCTGTTTTTCTCCCTTGCCTTTGCTTTTATGTTTTGTGATATGCCATGGGGGAAGGGCATCAAAAGGAATAATAATCTAATTTTAACCTTTAATTGCACTTGCTCTTTAGCTACGTGTCTGGTTTCACAGTCTTTCTGCTCATTATACTATATCACTCAGCCATGGCACATGGGTACATGGGGGCTGAGATAAAAGATCCCTGAGGTCCCCTCCAATTCAGAAGCTCTATGTTTCTCTAGAAAATGTGCATTTTATGTGCCTTGTATTGTCTCTGGTTATGAAGAATTATATCTATTCAATAAACTTGAATAAGATATTAACCCTTTAAAATAATAAAAATTCTTTAAATCTTTTAAGAATATGTCCATGCAGCTGAGTTTCAGAAGCCTGGTGTAATGAAAATGCACATTTGTATTTTCAAGCCTTCAGATATGTTGGTTATCCTTACTTGAAATATCCTTTCTCTGCCTGGCAAACTCCATCTCAGCATTCCATACTCAGACTGAGCATCACCTCTTTTCTGAATCAGTCCCCAACAACGCAGGTCAGCAAGTTCCTTCTTGACTCCCACACCGTCTTACACACCCCTGTACTTACCTCCTAGACTCAAGGGATGGGAAGCACAGATCCCACCTCACAACAGGAGGAGATTCAATCTCATATTATAAGAAGATAATATGTGAGAAAAGATCTTGCTGTGGGAATCTTGGAAAGTCTCCCACAATTACCCAAGATTCCAGAGCTGGAAAGAGGTAGAGATGAGATTCCATCTGTCCACTTTAGCTCAGGACCTGTATACTTTGCATTATCCACAGGGCCTCAGTCATTGGATGATGCTAATAACTGCATGCAGAGTTTCCTTATTTGTAAGTCTGTTCATTTAAATAACATTAACCTTCCTAAAATATCTCAATTATTTCCTTCTTACTTTTCTCTTTCTTCTTATAACTTTTTACCTTGGACTCAATCGCTTAACCTGACTTTTATTTTCAGCTGTTTTCCTTCTTCCCTCTTCCTGGTAATATTATTTCCCACCCAGATCCTGTATTCAGTTTTTTTCAGAGCCTGAAAAATTTGAAACCACCCATCCTTTCATTTTGTACCACCCTCCAAGAAAGACTGGATCAATTAGAACAACTTAGATAAAGGGGAAGACCGTCTTTTTTTTTTGTGGGTGTTAGAGAATTCCTATTTATTTTTTATTTCCATAGGTTTTTGGGGAACAGGTGGTGTTTAGTTACATGAATAAGTTCTTTAGTAGTGATTTCTGAGATTTTGGTGCATCCATCACCTGAGAAGTATACACTATAACCAATTTGCAGTCTTTTATCCTTCAGCCCCCTCCCACCCTTTCCCCCTAGTCCCCAGAGTCTATTGTATCGTTCTTATGCCTTTGCATCCACATAGCTTAGCTTCCACTTATGAGTGAGGACATACAGTGTTTGGTTTTACATTCCTGAGTTACTTCACTTAGAATAAGGAAGACCATCTATTTGCTATCATTCCTTGAGCTATTTACTTATAGCAAGTTTGGTGTGTGTGTCTGTGTGTGTGTATGTAGACCCCTGGATGGACTGGTTTGGCTCTTGGCATTGACTGGGAAGGTGAGGCCTGCAAGAAGCCCACAAAGATAGTGGTCTTCAGCCCTGACTGCACATTAGAACCACCTGGGGAATTTCTAAAAACTGTTGATGACTCAAACCTATTCCAGAACGATTAAATCAGAATTTATGTGGGTGATGGCTAGGCACCGGTATTAAAAAAAAAAAATACAGAACTTCCCAGATGAATAAAATGTGAAACCAAATTTGAGAACCACTGTACTAAGAAGTTCTAGTGTTCTCAGCTGAGAATCACTGAGAACCTCTGAACTGGAACTCATAGAAAGTGGGGGGAGTGGGATAGATTCCGTGCCAGGAGTGAGAGCCTCATTATCAGGTAGGAACACTCCTGCAGAGATGGTGAGACTCTGAGAACTGCTTCAAGTCAATGGCTTGCTCTGTCAGAGGAGCAGTGAGCATGCCCAGGACGGATGGAGGAGCCCCCTCAGGTGGCTTCAGTGAAGGAGGTGGAAAGCCCTGGATGCTGAGTCCCTCAAGTCAGATTTGGTCTGGAAGCCCACATATGGCATGGAGTGGAGGCAGTGATAGGGAATTTGACCTATAAAGACGAGGGAAACGAGGCATAAGGTGATATTCATTGAGCAGATTTGGTTCTGAAGCAACAGCTCGAACAACAAAATCTGTGGGTGAATGAAGCTCAATAAATTTGAAGAATATGTCTCTAAATATGTTCCTTTTTCTTTTACTAGTACTATGTTGTTTCATTTATTAATTTAAAATTATTGACTATAATTTTATGTGCAAGCTATAATTCCTATGATTGAAATAATTCATTATTGCAAGACATTAAAATATAAGGAACCTTAAGAATTAATAAACATGAGTAACTTGTAATTACTCTTTCACTGAGTTCTTCAGTACTGTGGATCATTGTTTTAAGATGATTTTAAAAATTTTCAAAAACTTTGTTCAAACTGTACCGTATTTCTGTTGTAAGAAGTTTACAACTTTACTGTTATAAAGAGAAGTTTAACTTAGACAAATGTAACTACCTATGCTTGAAAGAAAATATAAAGGCAGAGAAAGAGAGAAAGAATTTAAGTACTGCAGACAGTTCTGCTATATCACTAAATGAGTATATCACCTGCTATCACATTTTCCTTGTGTCTCACATTGAGAGCATCTTGCCACAGAGTGTGATTCTTGCATTTATTGCATGGATGGCATATTGAGGCATATATATTACTTACTAAATATAGCCACAACATAAAACTATGCACATATTCATGCACTTAGTACTTTATCAGCAATATGTAGGATTTTTAAGGATAATTGTAAATATTCCTGATTTGTCTTATGTGTTAGTAGTGCAATCTGCCCCATGCCCCGAGATACGATTCCAATGCATATTTTTTCAGTCATGCAAATGACTATGAGCTTTCTTCATAGTCACATGATGATTTTATTTTTCAAACTAGAGGACTGGATATTGTCAGGAAGCCTTCCCTAGCATACCATTGCTCCAGGGAAGGTGCCTCTCTTCTTCTCCATAGCACCCAGTGAAACTTCTCTTCTAGGGTTTTCTAGAATGATGTCCTGAACTGTAGAGTAATTTTTGCTTGTCTGTTTGTCCTACCCCTAAGACTATGAGGGCTTTGAAAATAGAGTCTGTTTATTGTGTCTCCAGGGCCTAACAGAGAGTTGGGCATATAATAGGTGCTTACTAAGTATAGTCCTGCATTGCTTAACATCAGGGACATATTCTAAGAAATGTGTCATTAGGCAATTTTGTCCCTGTGTGAACATCACAGTGTACTTACAGATCTAGATGGTATAGCCTACTACACACCTAGACCATGTGATATAGCCTATTGCTCCTATGCTACAAACCTGTATAGCATGTTACTGTACCAAATAATGTAGGCAACTGTAACACAATGGTATTTGTGGATTTAAACATAAAAAAGTACAGTAAAAATACAGTATGCAAGATAAAGAAATGGTACATCTGTATAGGGCATTTACCATGAATGGAGCTTGTGGGACTGAAAGTTACTCTGGGTGAGTCAGCGAGTGAGTGGTGGGTGAGTATGAAGGCCTAGAACATTGCGGTACACTACTGTAGACTTTATAAACACTGTACACTAAGGCTACATTAAATTTATAAACAATATTTTCTTCAATTATAAATTAACCTTAGCTTATTGTAACATTTTTACTTTATAAGTATTTAAATTTTTTTAACTTCTTGATAAAAAAACACCAACATGGTGAAATCCTGTCCCTACTAAAAATACAAAAGTTAGCCGGGTGCAGTGGTGCACATTGTACAGCTGTACAAAAATATTTTCTTTTTTTATATCCTTATTTTATAAGCTTTTTCCTATTTAAATTTTTTGTTTATTTTTTAAATTTTTCTGTTAAAAATTAAGACAAAAATATATGCATTAGCCTTGGACTACACAAGGTCAGAATGATCAATATCACTGTCTTCTACCTCCACATCTTGTCCCACAGGAAGGTCTTTGGGGCAGTAACATGGATGGTGCTGTCATCTACTATAATAGTAATGCCTTCTTCTGGAATACCTCTCGAAGGACCTGCCTAAGGCTGTTTGCCAGTTAACATTTTTTTAATGAGTAGAAGGAGCACACTAAAATAACAATAAAAGTATAGTATAGTAAATACATAAACCAGTAACAGAGATCACGTATTATGTACTATACATAATTGTATGTGGTATGCTTTTATTTTTATTTTATTTTTTATCTTATTTTTGGAGACAGTGTCTTGCTCCGTCACCCAGGCTGGAGTGCAGTGGCAGGATCTTGGTTCACTGTAATCTCTGCCTTCCAGGTTCAAGTAATTCTCCTGCCTCAGCCTCCTGAGAAGCTGGGACTGTAGGCATGCACCACTACACCCGGCTAACTTTTATATTTTTAGTAGGGACAGGATTTCACCATGTTGGGCAGGTTGGTCTCAGACTCCTGGCCTCAAGTGATCTGCCCACCTCAGCTTCCCAAAGTGTTGGGACTACAGGTGTGAGCCACAGCACCCAGCCTGTGATATGCTTTCATATGACTGGCAGCCCAGTAGGTTTACACCAAATCACCACAAACGCATGAGTAATGCATTGTGCCATAATGTTAGGATGGCACAAGGTAATAGGAATTTTCCAGCTCCATCTTATGGGACCACCATCATATATGTGGTCTGTTGTTGACCAAAATATTATTATGTGGTGTATGACTGTATTTATAGAACAAATAATTATGTTAATCTCTTCATGTCTACATCTGACCATTCTCAAATAGCTGATAAGATGATTTGCACTGCATCTCTGACATTTCTGACCCAAGCAACTTCAGGAAAATGTTTTTTATTTTCTTCTTTATGTGCTCCAGGATTGGGGATCATACTATCACATTTTATAAATTGTTCCATCGTACCTAACCAAAAAATTCTCCTTAATGTTCAAACAAAAATCTTACTTGCTTTATTTCCCTTCCTTTTTTACCATGTTCCTCAATGCCAGTCATGAGCCTGTACACCCAGTGCTTGATCTTGTGCCACAAGTTCATGCATTTGTTACTTATCTTCCCTGCTGTGGATGTCAGCCTGTGCCTTTGCTATGACAGCAGAGGCATGCACGTAAGTAACTAAATGCTAAGAAAATCTGGAGTAACTGGAAGGCTCAGATTTAAAAGGGATTACTGAGATGAAGTTCTGCAAAGGAGCTGAATTTAGACTAGGTTAAAAATGTGAAATCCGTTCTGATCTTCACTCGCCACTCATTTCTGACGTGAGAATTCATACAGCTAGGCATGCATTTTTGTGTGCACACGTATATTTGCATGTGCATATGTGTGCATTACAAAAACCAAGAGCAACATAAAGGTTATAGTCAGTGCTCAAAGGCATGACCTCATCCCTCTTCTCCCGCTCAGCACACTGCTTCTGTTTCTTCACCGAGTCAGAGCTTCTTAATAGCCATGGAGACACCTCTGGCTAACAATACATGCTGACGCACTTGGCAAAAGAGGGGCATGGAAGTGAATCATTAAATCCGCTGATAAGGAGGAGAAAATTAATTAGAATAACCAGATACTCAGGAAAGGAATAATAAAAT
The DNA here is from genome assembly GCF_009828535.3 of Hylobates moloch. NCBI lineage: Eukaryota > Metazoa > Chordata > Mammalia > Primates > Hylobatidae > Hylobates > Hylobates moloch. The sequence goes on along the minus strand of NW_026652277.1, from coordinate 104,633,035 downwards.
TTTATATCAAGCTTGGGCAAATGAAACTCATATAATTGATTTTATACATTTTAGTGTCATTCAAATGGGATGTGTAAGAATGGGAAAGACTTAAAGTCTGGTAAAATAATTAAATAAAAAAATTCTTTTTCTTACGAACCTGACATCATGAACATCTATTTTCTTTTGTTTAATATGTGATCCACATTCAGTAGGTTAACATTATAATTAGGTATGACTTTTAATTGTAAAGGCATGAGGAGACGATTTTAAAACAGATGAAAAAACCCATTTGACTTCCATAGCAACAAGAGATTTTCTGAATCAGTTGAGCAGAAAAAATATCAAAAAAGAAAAACTGACTCCCCAAATATTGGAAGCTGATTTGAAACCAAAATACTAAAGAATATAATGGTATTTGGAAATAGGACCAGGCTCTCTTGATAGTTCCTAGCTTCATTTTTATCACTGGCACAATATTATTTTCTACTTATAATTAGATAAACATACAGTATATGTGTAAAGCAATTCAGAATCTGTATTCAGACACACTATTGTGGGGGAAATAAATTTTTTTTAAATATGGGTTTTCCATTCTTTAAGTGGTAGAAATAAAACGAGCAGTAGTAGTAGATACTTGAAAGCACAAGGGTGCTAACACATATTAGGCATTAGGAGAGGGATCTGAGGCCACAAGGCCAGCAGAGTGTCTGAGATTAGACATCCCATGAAATTATAGGGCTAAAGGAGAATCAGAGAAGAAACTGAGGCTTAGGGTTAAGTGACTTGTCCCAAATGATCAAGAGAGGTGTTAAAATCTAGAATTCAGGTTCTCCGTGCCTAGCTCAGGCTTTCTTTCATTTATCCTCACTTTCCTGAAGTGGTTGCTCCTGATTCACTTCCCCCACCCACTACAGCTCTCACTAGATCTTGATTGAACAACCAGGATAACAGAACATTCACCTGAGTTGTGTCATAAAGGGAGTCTAACTGGTGAAGTTCACCAGCTGGAATAATGTAAATCCCAAATATAAGCTTTTCAAACTTGCCTGGTTTGAATGTGTCCCCAAAATTCATATGTTGGAAATTTAATCCCCAATGCAACAGTGTTGGGTGGTAGGGCCTTTGGAGAGGTGTTTAGGTCAGGAGGGGTCTGCCTTTATGAATGGATTAATGTCAGTATAAAAAGGGTTATGGGGGTGGGTTTGCTGTCTTCTGCATTTCCACCACATGAGGACACAGCATTCATCCCCATTTTGTCCTTCCATTTTTTGCCTTGGGATGGTGCAGCAAGAAGGCCCTCACTAGTCACTACATGCTGGCACCTTGATCTTGGTTACCCAGCTTCTAGAACTGTGGGACGTACATTTCTATTCTTTATAAATCATCCAGTCTTCACTATTCTGTTAAAGCAGCACAAAACAGACCAAGACACCTGCTCAATTGTGTCCTGAATTATCTGGATAACTTTCCCAGTGTGCCCCTTCAGTTTGCTTATTTAGACAGTCTGCATTTCAATGTACTTACTTGTACATTGCGTAGAATTGGCTGGCTTCCTTACTAGTATGAGGAATATAGTGGCACTAAGGAAGAGTGTCCCTACAGACACAGCTGGGGATTCAGAGACGCCTTATCTTTGCCTGCAGCTTGTATCTATATGCGCTTGGTTGATATGGGGCTGTGAGGAAAGGGCTCCTATGGCTGAACATGAAGTGATCTTCTGATACTTGCATAAAAGAGGATTAACAGAGATTCAAAATTTGTCAGGAGGTTACACAAAACTTGCCCCTTCTTTCTCACACAATGTCTGTTTCTAATTTTTTCACCACAGGATACTCTCTGTGTTACCTACACAGCTAAGGCTCCAGCTGAGGTTCCGTCATCCTGCCCATGATGATAAATTTTGTGTTTCAACCTGGCTAGGCAAGGGTACCCAGATTAGTCATAACACTAGTCGCTGGAGTGCGGTGGCAGGATCTCCACTCACTGTAGCCTTGACCATTTGGGTTCAAGCATTTCTCATGCCTCTGCCTCCTGAATAGCTGGGGATTACACACAGGTGCCAGGGCGCCTGGCTAATGTTTGTATTTTTTTTGTAGAGACAGGGTTTCATCATGTTGCCTAGGCTGGTCTCGAACTCTGAGCTCAGGTGATCCACCTGCCTTGGCCTCCCAGAGTGCTGCAATTACAGGTGTGAGCCACAGTGCTTGGTTGAGTGTTTTTTTTTCTTCTTCTTCTTTTTTTTTTAAGATGAGATTAACATTTAAACTCAAAGTAGACTTTGGGTAAAGCAGATTATCCTCCATAATGTGGTAGGCCTCATCCAATCAGTTGAAGGCCTCAAGAGAAAAAAGACTGAGTTTCCCCAAGGAAGAGGGAATTCTGCCTCTAGACTGTCTTCAGACTTGAGTTGCAATATCAGCTCTTCCCTGGGTCTCCAGCCTACTCGCCTACCCTGCAGATTTTGAGCTTGCGAGGCTCCACAACTGTGTGAGCCAATTTCTTAACATCGATCTCTTTCTGTACACACACACACACACACACAAATTGGTTCTGTTTCTCTGGAGAGCCCTGATTAATACATTGTCTTATGCTGTGTGGGAGCTGGGCCAATATCTGGTTGGTAGACACTTCCTGTTCAGAGTCTGGGCTGCTAGGATCTTCCACCAGGCAAATTTTCTCTTGGATCTCTTGAAACAAATGTCTTCTCTAACAAATAAGAAAGAGTACTTTGGAAGCAGATGTAAAACTTGGGTCCACTGCTATTTTTGCTTGCAGCCCCTGCTCCTTCAGAGTTTTACAGCAGACAATAATGGCATAAGGGCATTTGTCTCATTCATTCTTATATTTATTCAAATATTTGTTGAGCATCTACTCAATGCTCGATTCTCCTCTAGATACTGGAGATGAAAACTGAACAAGACTGATGAGACTCCTGCCCTCATAATGCCTGTATTCTAGCTGGGAGAGAAGAGAGGCCAAGAGATACTTATTAATTTTGGATTATGGCAAGTATCATGAGGGAAAAAACAGAAACAGGAACAGACTGGAAGACGAGAGGGCACTTTAGACAGAATGTTTGCGTCATTGTGAGGAGCTGCCATTTGAGTATAGGCACATGAGCTTCTCCCATGGGCTCATAAATTAAAAATGCCTCTATTGAGGCCAAGGTGGGCAGATCACGAGGTCAGGAGATCGAGACCATCCTGGCTAACATGGTGAAACCTCGTCTCTACTAAAAATACAAAAAAAATTAGCCAGGTGTGGTGGCGGGCGCCTGTAGTCCCAGCTACTTGGGAGGCTGAGGCAGGAGAATGGCATCAACCCAGGAGGCGGAGCTGGCAGTGAGCCGAGATCGTGCCACTGCACTCCAGCCTGGGAGACAGAGTGAGACTCTGTCTCAAAAAAAGAAAAATTGCCTCTATTGGTCAAGGAATGCATGCCTCCTGCCCACTCCCAGTTAAAAACAATTTAAAAATTAAATAGTGTGGGTTTAAAAAATTGAGTTTAAAAAATTTTAAGCCTGAGTTTAAAAAATGTTACTATTATGGAAGTTTATATGACTAAAGGTGACAGGCCCCCTCTCCGCTCACACTCCACTCACCTTCCATGGGTTACCAGCATCCACCATTGTGCTCCTGTAGGCTTTTGCCCATGCATTTCCATACAAATGAGATCTCGATATGCAAGCTATTTTTTACTTTACTGTGTCCTTTTTTTCAATATCTTTGAAGTTTTCAATATCTTTGAAAACTTTTCATGCAAATGCATAAAAATCTTTCTTCTCCTCAATGGGAAAATAATTTATTTTGTAAGAAACTGTAAAACAAATGGAAAATATTAAACATTCAGATACATTGATTCAGAAGATAGGTGGGTGGCACTGTGATTTTTCTTCAGGGCCAAGTGACTGAGATGTTGGGGCTCAGGTATTCATGGACAGTCCCTTAAAAGTTAAGAGGTAAGGTGAAATATGACAGTGTAAGGGAAAGCTCATCTGAAATTCTGGGATTTAATTCTAACAATGTTTCATAAAAAAACAGATGGCCTTGGCCAGAATATATGGTAAGAAACTTTCAAATGTCCTAATAAATAGAGGTTATCATACATAGCTATTTGGAGAAAAAAATAGATGTCTTATTTTATTGCCTTTTTAAAAGGTTAAAATAAAAAATTCTTCTTAGATTAGAATTATTTGAAAGATGTTGCTCAAGTAGTCACCTCAGAAGGCAGGAAAAAAATGAGCCTTGAACAATGTTGACTGCTTATTGTTTTTGAAAAGTCTCACAAATGCCAGCAAAAATGCCCCTGGGCTGGAGCCTAGATGCCCCAAACCATCTGCTTCCAAGACTTCTTAAATTTTGTTGGGTAGGTTTTACTAAGCTGTTTGAGTGCCATAGGCTTGTTGGATTTCTGAAGATTTGCTGTTTCAATAATCATGCTAAATCTCACATTGTTTTCTATACTAAACGACAAGGTTAACATGTAATAGAACTCAGCCATTGAACCCAGTGAACACCAAGAAAGGAGCAAACAAACAAATAAACAAAACCTAACCTTATAGTCTTCTAGCATGGCCGAATAGTATGCTAAGCATATTCACATACCTTTTATCATTTTATTCTCATAAGACTCTGAAGTTGGTGGGGTTGTTCTTATTTAAAAAACAGAAAGTGAAACATAAAAGACTCCACAAATAATGTGTGCAAGGTCATATGGCAAGTAAGTAGTATCCCAGCTCTGACCAAGAAAATCATGTTTTTATTTTTTTAAATTTTTTTCTCAATCAATTTAGAAGTTTATTTTGTCAAGAATAAGGGCATGCCAATGACACAGCTTCAGGAGGGTCTGAGAACATGTACCCCAGATGGTTGGGTTACAGCTTGGTCTTATACATTTTAGGGGGTCAGAAGTTACAAGCAGACATCAATTGATACGTATAAGGTGTACATTGGTTTGGTCCAGAAAGGCAGAACAACTCAAAGCAGTGATGGTGGGAGGGTGGCTTCCAGTTATAGGTGGATTTAAAGATTTTCTGATTGGTAATTGGTTGAAAGTGTTAAGTTATTATCTAAAGAACTGGAATCAATATAGAAAGGAATGTCTGAATGAAGATAAGGGGTTGTGGAGACCAGGGTTCTTATTATGCAGATGAATTCTCCAAGCAGCAGGCTTCAGAAAGATTAGATGGTAAATATTTCTTATCAGACTTTTAAAGGTTCCAGACTTTTAGTTAGTCTTTCTTGGATCAGAAAAAAAAACCTGGAAAGGGAAGAGGATTCTCTATAGAATGTAGATTTCTCCCACAAGAGACAGCTTTGCAGGGCCATTTTAAAATACATCAAAGAAATATATCTTAGGGTAAAATACTTTCTATTTCTTTCAGGGCCTGCTATCTATGATTTTGTGATATACCTTATTGCCACAAAGAATCTGTCTGGTCAGTCTTGAGATCTCTGTTGTACTGTCAATGCTTGTCCATTGTGCCCCAATTCCAAAGAGAGAAGGGTATAATGAGGCATGTCTAATCCCCCATTCCCATCATGGCCTGAACTAGTTTTTCAGGTTTACTTTGGAATGTCCTTGACTGAGAGGGGGTTTCAGTCAATTGGTTGGGGGGGTCCTAGATTTTATTTTTGGTTTACAATGTTGAGATGTTGCAGCAACAAGTGTAAATTTATCATCAGTTTCTCAGCTTTTTGAAAACCATATGTTAAAATGTATTTCATTTTAAAATACGTTTCCTTTGGAACACACATACATACACACACACACACACACACACTCTCACTCACTCACTCAAGCCTACACATAGCATTCTGTTATGTAAAATGTTATTTTACATTTGAGATTGAACACTGTATTAGTTGTCTATTGCTGTGTAACAAATTACCACAAATTTAGCAGCTTTAAACAACATACATTTATTATCTCACGGCTTCTGTGGATCAGAAGCCTGAGCATGACTTAGCTGAGTCCTCTGCACAGGGTCTTATGAGCAGGCAGAGGTAAAATTCTACATGTGGTCACCTACATTTCCAAGGTGGGATTTTACATCTGTATGATGACACTGGACATGAAATGACCCGTGCCACTTTATCTCACTATCAAGTATCTGTGAGAGAAGTTCCATTTCTCTACACGCACAGAGCATTCTAACGTTTTTAAGTTGCTACCGCATGCAGACGTCTCATTTGATCTGATAATAAACATACAGGGTAGCAGTGAGAGAAAATACTTGAAGTCTAAATTTTGCAGGAGACAAGCTGACAGGGAGGTGGACCTGCCTGAGTTCACATGATTGGTAAGTGCAAATGGGAAGATAATCTGCATGGGAACCACGTCTGCTTTCGGTGGTTCTGTAGAAAATAAGCCATGGTGCCAGTGAAGAGATTGCCCTGACAAGACCGTCAGGGAGATGGAAGCCTTGCTGAACCTCCGGGAAGCATAGAAAAGTGTGGTAAAGTCATAAGAAGTGGGATCAGGGAAGCTGTTGAAAACCAAGCATATTGTCAGGGAGCAGAGGGTCGATTTGCTCTGGTGTACAATGGGTTCCTTTCCCAGATACATCTTGAGATGGTGCTCTGGAATATTTCTCTCATTAGAGGTTGTTCCCAAGATAAGAGGGAGAAAATCAAATGAAAAAGAAATCTGTTGCAGACCAAATTTGACTTCCATTAAATATTGCTTTCAAGCTTTCTAGAAGAACTAAGAGTATCTACGGGCACTTCAGACTCAGAAAAAAGTAGTAGAAAATGACAAGCTTGTTTTCAATTTTTCTTGCATTTTCCTGGCACTGACTTGGTAACAGAATACTGACTTCATTTGGAGAGTTGAATTTTTCAGGGCATATGGGTTTTGCCATTACATACTGTGATAGAAAGCTTCTCCTGAGTCTCTCATCCTCTGAGAAGGGTCCCACACCACTCTCTTCTGCAGAGGGGCCTCACAGTAACCACATATCTATTCTGTGGCTCCCCATCCAGAAATAGTGGATGAATTGGGATGAATCACTGCCCCAAATCTGGGACAATCAAATCCTCTGTTTTGGGAATTGAAATTGATGCTAACCAACTATTCAGCTGTCTGAGCAGATCACTTGAACTGAAGACAGGCACACTGGGGATTTGTGGGGCAGGCCTCTAGGGTCTTACATACATACCTTGAATAAAGTAAGTTGAATAAAGTAATTGAATAAAGTAAGTTGTGTTAGTGAGAGAAGCAGAGTAAGAGGCCATACGATGAGAGGCAGACAGACAGCTTGAATAAAAATGGAAATATCTCAGGCTCTGCCAGCTTTACAGTTTGCAGTTCTAGCCCCTTGTGGTGTCTGGCTATACAAATTATCTTTGACTTCTTCGAAATATCCCTTGTTGTAGACTGCAAAAATGTCCCCACTACAGCTCCTGCTATCAAGAGGTGAATCTATGATATGGTTTGTATTTGTGTCCCCACCCAAATCTCATATTGAATTGTAATTCCTAATGTTGGAGGAGGGGCTTGGTTGGAGGTAATTGAATCATGGGGGTAGATTTCCCTCTGCTGTTCTCATGGTAGTGAGTGAGTTCTCACGAGATCTGGTTGTTTAAGTGTGCAGCACCTCCCCCTTCACTCTCTTGCTTTATCTCCAGCCATGGAAGATGTGCCTGTTTCCCCTTTGCCTCTGCCATAATTGTAAGTTTCCTGAGGACTCCCCAGCCAAGCTTTCTGTACAGACTATGGAACTGTGAGTCAATCAAGCATCTTTTCTTTATATATTACCCAGTCTCAGGTAGTTCTTTATAGCAATGTGAGAACAGACTAATACAATCTGTTTTCTGTTCCTTGAGTCTGGGCTGACCTTATGAATTATTTTGACTAATAGAATGTGACAGAAATGGAATCATGTGAGTTTTGAGTCTGAGTCTCAAGGACTTTGCTGCTTTCTTCATTGTACTTTTAGGAACCCTGTGAAGATGCCTAGTGTAGCATCCTGGATGTTGAGAGCCACATGGCCTAGTCCCTTCTAACCACTGATTCCTTTGCACTAGCTGACAGCCTGCCTACCCTTAGAAATGTGAGAACACAGTAGATCATCTGGCTTGTAACTGACCTGCAAGCTTTTGCAGAGGCAGGAACAATCTCAGCAGAGACCACCAGAGCTGGACCACACGAGAAAAACTACCCAGACAATCACCAAAATTGACTTAAATAAAGAGTGCAGTTTTATGCCATTAAGTTTTGGGGTCATTTGTTATGAATTAATGTATCCTGGAACCCTTCCAGTAAACTCCTCCCAACATATTTTTTCCTTAAGCTAACTTAAAGTCTGTGGTTTTATATCTGTGTATGTTTTTACTCACAACCAAAAGGATCTTTACTAAGAGAGAAATTGTATCAATAGAGAGAGCTACAGTTAACAAAGCTATGTAAAGAATATGAAACTGGTTGGCTGAGTCAGTCAAGGCAGCATGCAGAGAGGTTAACTTTATTTGCATTATATTGTAGTGAAGTACTTGATTTAGGAAGGAACCCACTCCAACAATAATGGAAGCCCATAAAACCTATTTATCCTACTCTTAACCTTTCTTGCAATGCTTGTCTTGCAGGATGCAATATATTCTCTGGTCTGGTAACCAATGTATGATGTTGCTGTGAAGATTCTTGCTTCTTGTAATCATTTTTTGAGTGGGAATATTTGTGGTTTTACTGATAACTTTCTAATTTTACCATTTAATCATTATGTTGCAGAATAAAAAGAGAAAGCTATTTTTTCTGAACAAAATGAAGCCTAATCTACAGAAAAAAATGGACTATTCTGGGGATCATTCACTTTGAGAAGAGGGCCCCATTGATGACATTTTAGTATTCAGTTGCTAGATATGATTGATTGGATTATCCCCTTTAGGAAGAGGGTGAATGAGAGTGTAGTTCAGTGTAAGATGGTTAAGTCACATATGGCAGGGAGACCTTTTAATAAATGGGAAGAATGGTAGGGGTGTGTGTGTGTGTGTGTGTGTCTGTGTGTGTGTATGTGTAAGCCAAAAGGAAGAAAAGACAACTTTTTTGGGGTGTCTGTACAACCCAGATCCCCCTTTTTCTGCATACTGTTCCCCTCCTGCTAAGACTAGATTCCCAGAACCTATGTTTGCACCATTGTTGATGGGCTAGGGATAGACAGCTAACTATAGCTGGGCCAAACTCCCTTTTTTTCTAGGAATTTGAACTGTGAGTGAGAGATGCTTGTTGGTTTTCTCTGTGAGTTGTTTGAATCTCGAAATCGAAACTAAGGAGCTATGGGACACCCACATTTAGCCACATGTGTGTAGAAATATTCAAAGCCAGTCTTGGAGAGAAAAAAGGGAAGAGAAAAATAAGGTTCTAGATTCCTGATAATTTCCTCGTACCTAACTCTAGCTCTTGAGTTTCACCAAATATCCTGGCATCTTCTAATAAATTCCCTTCATGATTAAGCATAATTTAAAGTAGGCATCGTGTACTTGTAATCAAGAGAGTGTCAACTAAGGAAAGTTCACATCAATGAGGAAGCAGTTATTATGAGTTTCTTAACAACAGTATAAAAAGATATTTGCCAAGGCCTGGCTGCATCTAGTTTCTAGTTTATTTTCTGGTACTGTTGCCAATTGTCAATCTGGGGTCCAAATACACTGTGTGTTACTTAAAATTCAGGTGACATTCTTATTTGCATTATTCTATTTATATTACTAGAACAAAAATATTTTTCTGCTTCTTGGGGGATATTTCAATAGACATATCTATTTTTTTCTTTTAGTGAATTAAGTTTTGAATATATCCTTCATAAATCTGTAATTCAGTTTTCAAAAATGAGTATAAATATCAGTTAATACAAGCATGTTTTGTAAGGGAAACATTATCATCAGTTCAAAATATTATATCTGCTTAACAACAAATGCTCCTTTATCCTGTCTTTTTCCCTAGGGGTAATTGTTCTTGGAGTTTATAAATCAATAGAGTCACAGTTATTTACATAGGAAATAGAAAAGTTGCATCTTTTAAAGAAAAATATCAATTTAGATTTAATGATGATGCATAAAGTCTTTCAGAAGTCTAGTTTGAAAGTTACGCCATTTAAATTGATTTCTTACTTTGGAAGCTAGGCAAAAAATTTCAAAGCTCTTCATGAAAAGAAAACAAATATTTCAAAGGCTGTGTTGGTAAAGTACGTAGTTAAAGGCTAATAAGAAGAGTTTCACCCTAGCTTGATCAGTGTAGACAAGATAATACACTCAACCAAATAATGCATCCCGCCAAAACAATTAGGAAGAAATTATCCGTATTAGTGATCCTCATTAACCAAATTAATTCTTGAACTGGTTACTTTTGTTTGTGTTATCAGCATCATGAGCCCTTTGATCATGACAAAGACTCACTATGGAATCTGAAAGAATGTCAATAATACTATCAAAATCATCAGGACAAGGAAGGTTCTGCAGTGAGCCATTGAATGCTCCTCCCCAAATGGTGCTGAAAAAGCTGAGCACTGGATCGATAAAAAGTTAAAAATAGACAAACCTTGCTTTATTATTAGAGAAGATGATCACCTTTGGAGAGTGGATGCAGCTCGATTTCAGTGTAGAAAGGGGGAGCTTCTGAGCCAGGAGAAGGAAATTCACAGGGTTAATCACTCAGTTAAGGTGGGGCAGGAACAAATCACAATGGTAGAATGTCATCAGTTAAGGTGGGGCAGGGCCTTTTCACTTCTTTTGTGATTGTTCAGTTACTTCAGGCCATCTGGGTGTATACGTGCAAGTCACAGGGGATGCAATGGCTTGGCTTGGGCTCAGAGGCCTGACACTTCCCACGTTTGCCCGTTATAGATTTTTGGTTTATCCCAGTGTGTATGGGCATTGTCGTAGCATTTTAACCCCCAAAGGCACTTTTTATAGAATTTGGTCCAATTTACTCACCTAATGACAAAACTGAGGCCCAGGAAGATTTGATAGCTTTTTTAGGGTTATGAAACCAATTTGACAAAACTTTAGAGCCAGTGATAAAGCAGGTCTTATTATTTTTGAGTGCCTATTATGTGGCAGGTACTATGCTAAGAATATTGCATACATTTTCTCATTTTGATTCTGACAATCCTATGATGTTTGTATTATCATTACATGACATTATTCTTATCACAGATAAGGAAACTGAGGCAGAGGGTAGTTAAGTACCTGTTCAATGCCTTTGCAGCCTAGATGTGGCAGGGCTTTGTCTGAATTCCAACCTAACTGCTCCAAAGCTTAGTCTCCCACCCATTCCCCTAAGGGCATGGACCTTCCCACCACACTGTCATTCCTTCCACGCACTTCATCTCTATCAGAACTTTGTAAGGCCTTACACAAAGGTTCTCTACTCAAAGAATAGTTTGCATTTTAATAACAGGCGATGTAGATATCTGAAAATATTTTTAAATAATAGAAGTTGAAAGGCAGCCTGGATGTGAATAGTATGACATTAAATATAAGATAACATGTACTTTTTCAAGCAGAATAGTGAAATTTTGTATAATTCAAGGGAAATAACCTGACTCTTAATATTTAACAATGATTATGAATTTGAACATAATATTCTTATTTAGAAAATATTTTATTCACTCTGCATTTAGGTATTAGACTAATTTGTGATGGAAAATTTCACTATGCAGCTGTGCCTTCATTTGCCATATGCCACGTTCTCTCCAAGCCAGACATGATGAAATCTGATTTACATTTGGGAGAGACCAGCTACCTCCCCAGTAAATACGTTCACTCAGTGCTTGGTTAGGTAACGGGAGCCTACTAACCAAGAGCCAAATGATTCAAGCATTCTGCAAAGAGCAACTGGTTTAATAGGAAGGTATATTAAAAAAGACAACAACACTGTGAAAGGTGCTAAATAAAACACGGTGAAAGGTACAGTTACTTGTTAAAGTAGAAAATATTATAATAAAATATATTTTAATTTTAATTAAAATTAAATTTAAACTTATTGTAATAAAAATCATAATTTTTAGTTACAAGTTATGATAACCTATAATCCTACAGTAGCATCTGGTTATTGCTAGTAACTTAAATCTATTTTCTGGCCTCCTGGTCTACCTCAAAAACTTTTGATAGAAATGTTCAAATATGTGGATGGAAACTTCTGAAAGCTTAATACTCAAATATATCGTCATCATAAAGATGACGATATGCTTAGCTCTTGAGAAAGAACAACAATCAGAGAAAAGAGAAGACCTAAATTTGAATTTTAGCTTGGCTGCTAAATCTCTGCATGAGTGAAATAGGTCATTTACTCTCCTGTGTTTTCTTTCTGCCTTCAAAATAACAACAGCAGCAGCAGGGACACACTTACTCAGTAATTAAAATATACCAGGTACTGTTCTAAGCACTTTTTCACATATTAACTTACTTAACCCTGCAAAACCTCTCTGAGGTGATAAGTATTTAGCATTATTTTCATTTTATAGGTAGGGAAGCTGACTGGGGAAAGGTCATGTAACCTTCCCTTGTTACACTGTCAGTGATGGAACTAGGATTCAGCTCCAGAATCTGTCTTAACTACAACTCATTTTCATCCATTGAGAGGGTAAAAATCTCCGGATTATTAAAGACCCTCTAAAAGACAAATGACAGAAATCTTCTTAAATTGGCGTAAGTGAGAAGGAGACTTTACTTGCTCATGAAACTTCAGTGTCAAGTGTAGATCAGGCACAAGTGGATCCAGAAACTTAAATAATATAGTCAAGAACCTTTCTCCATCTCTTGGCTCTTCCTTCCTCCATGTAAAGTTTTATCCTCAGGAGGCACTCCCCTTATGTTGGGTCCCTGCAGTTCCTGGCATATATCCTTAAATCTCCAAATCCAATGTAGGTGATGGCAACTAAACACCTCTCAACTGAGCCTCATTGATTCCAATTGGTCCTCTTGGATCATGGCCCATCCCTGAACCAATCACAGTGCCCTGTAGAACAAGACGTTTGGATGGGCCTGGGTCCCATGTCACTCTTGGAGCCAAAGGCGCATTCAGTGTGACCTGAACCATATGGGCCAAAAACGACAGATGGCCACCCCAATTAGATTGTTACTTCAGCATTAAAAGCCTGCAAATTTCTGCCAGTGGGAGGTGAGAGGAAGTGGTAGGGAAGAGGGAAGAGAAGACTGTGGTGTATATATTTATACTTGGATTACCAAACCTCATTTCCCCCTAGTTTTGGATTACCAAACCTCATTTCAAGGACTCCTTTGCTACTTTTACTAAGATAACTAGAATAATGAAAGACAAAGACTTATGTAAAAATGTTCTTTTCATGCTATAATTTTATAGTATAAAAACTGACAACCACCTAAAAGTCCAATAGTAATGACTGGTTAAATAAGATATAGTATATCCATACAACAGAATATTATATACTTGTTAGAAATGATGTTTTCAAATAATAATTATATGTGAAACTTATTAAATAGATAATGTTTGCAGCCATAAAAAAGAATGAGTTCATGTCCTTTGCAGGCACATGGATGAAGCTGGAAGCCATCATTCTCAGCAAACTAACACAGGAACAGAAAACCAAACACCACGTGTTCTCACTCATAAGTGGGAGTTGAACAATGAGAACACATGAACACAAGGAGGGGAACATTACACACTGGGGCCTGTCGCGGGGTGGAGGGTAAGGGGAGGGAGAGCATTAGGACAAATACCTAACGCATGCAGGGCTTAAAACCTAGATGATAGGTTGATAGGTGCAGCAAACCACCGTGGCACATGTACACCTATGTAACAAACCTGCACGTTCTGCACATGTATCACCAAACTTAAAGTAAAATTAAAAAAAAAAAAGGAAAAGAAACTACTTCACAATTGTTGGAATTGATTTAAAAAATCTGAATTCAATTATTAACTATATTTCTTACAGTTCATCCAAATTCCACTTTGGATATAGTCAATATTTACTAATTTATGTTGTTGAATCAATAAATGGAAATATCATTTAAAAAATATGTTAATTAGAAAAAGCAGAATACAAGAAAAATATATTACGTACTCCTGATTTCACTGAAAAAGAAACCACTCTTTTCTCCCTATAGAGAGGGAAAGCACGAAGGCAGAAATTCATCAAAGTATCAATAGTGGCTGCCTCTTGGTGGTGGTAATAAGAGTAACTTTAACTACAGTTTTTATACTTTTCTGCATTTCCAAATTTTCTACAATGAACATGTGATATACTTATAAGCAGGAAAAAAATCTCTTAAAGTGGTTGAATGGAGGAGTTTGAACTTTACTTGTTTTGTACCTGCCAAATTTATGCCAATTTACGGTCAGAGAAGAAATGTAGATAACACAAGAATCAAAAAGAACTCTTTGAGATAACCAAGAGTTGGTTTTATTTGCCTACTTCAAAAGGTTGTTTTGTGAATTCTTAAGTAACTATAAATATTTATACAGGTGTGCCCAATTCAAGGGCACTTGCTATAATGCCAGAAAATTAAAATAATAAGATCAGGATAATTATTTATATTACAAAATATTAATGATATCACAAGATCACATAAGCATTGTACAATTCCACTAGATACATAGAAACCTTCTCTGTGCATTTTTTCGTTTTTGAGACAGAGTTTTGCTCTTGTTGCCCAGGCTGGAGTGCAATGGCACGATCTCGGCTCACCACAACCTCCACCTCCTGGGTTCAAGCGATTCTCCTGCCTCAGCCTCCTGAGTAGCTGGGATTACAGCCATGTGCCACCACGCATGGCTAATTTTGTATTTTTAGTAGAGACAGGGTTTCTTCATGTTGGTCAGGCTGGTCTCAAACTCCTGACCTCAGGTGATCCGCCTGTCTTGGCTTCCCAAAGTACTGGGATTACAGGTGTGAGCCACTGTGTCCGGCCTCTGTGCATTTTAATTATGGTTCAGTTTCTAAAAATTCTGTTTGCAAGTCACTTTTCAGGGGAGCATATCTAATGTGTTCAGCAAGATAAGATTAAACCATATAAAGTTATTGTAAAACTTGGGGTAGCTGGATTTGATACATATACTTAAAACATAACTGATAAAAATCATATCTAGGTACTTCAGTTGTCCTCAAAGGACCATGGAGTAGAAGCTGAAACACATAGTCATCTTCATCATTGTTGTTATGACCATCATCTCATTTTTTTAGATTTCAGCATAATTTTATATATAGCCATGCATCATACATTCTGAGAAATGCATTGTTAGGCCATTTCATCATTGTGTGAACATCAAGATGTGTACTTCCACAAACCTAGATGGTGTAGCCTACTGCACACCTAGGCTATGTGGCATAGCCTATTGCTTCTAGGCTACAAAGCCAGACAGCATGTTACTGTATTGAATACTGTAGGCAAGTGTAACACAATGGTATTTGTGTATCTAAACGTAGAAAGGGTACAGTAAAAATATGGTATAAAGATAAAAAATGGGACACTTGTATAGGGAACTTATCATGAATGGAGTTTGCAGGATTGGAAGTTGCTCTGGGTGAGTCAGTGAGTCAGTGTTGAGCGAATATGAAGGCCTAGTACATTACTGTACACTACTGTAGACTTTAAAAACACTGTAAACTTAAGCTACACCTAATTTGTAAAAACCATTTTTTCTCTCCAATAATAAGTTAACCTTAGCTTACTATAACTTTTTTACTTTATAAACTTTTTAATTAGGCCTGGTGTGGTGGCTCATGCCTGTAATCCCAGCACTTTGGGAGGCCAAGGCAGGTAAACTACTTGAGGTCAGGAGATTGAGACCAGCCTGGCCAACATAGTGAATCCCCATCTCTACTAAAAATACAAAATTTAGCTGCGCATGGTGGCATATGCCTGTAATCCCAGTTACTTGGGAGGCTGAGGCAGGAGAATTGCTTGAAACTGGGGAGGCGGAGGTTGCAGTGAACTGGGATCACCACGCCACTGCACTCCAGTGTGGGAGGCAAGAACGTAACGTCATCTCAAAAAAACAAAAACAAAAACAAAAAAAACCAAAAAACCCCCAAACTTTTAAATTAAAAAAACCTTTTTGACTCTTTTTGTGATAACACTTAGCTTAAAACACATTGTATAGCTATACAAAAATATTCTCATTATTTATAACCTTATTTTATAAACTTTTTTTCTATTTTTAAAACTTTAAATTTTTTCTTTCCTTTTCAAACTTTTTTTTGTTAAAAACTAAGATACTCACGCCTGTAATCCCAGCACTTTGGGAGGCTGAGGCGGGCGAATCATTTGAGGTCAGGGGTTCGAGACCAGCATGGCCAATATGGTGAAATCCCGTCTCTACTAAAAATTCAAAAAATTAGCTAGGCATGGTGGCAAGTGCCTGTAATCCCAGCTACTAGGAAGCTGAGGCAGGAGAATCGCTTGAACCTGGGAGGCGGAGGTTGCAATGAGGCGAGATTGTGCCACTGCACTCCAGCCTGGGCAACTGAGACTCTGTCTCAAACCAACCAACAAACAAACAAACGAACAAACAAAACTAAGATACAGACTCATTAGCCTTAGCCTACACAGGCTCAGGATTACCAGTATCACTGTATCTATTTACACATCCTGTCCCATTGGGAGGTCCTTCAGGGGTAATAACATGCATGGAGCTGTCATCTCCTGTAATAACAATGCCGTTTTCTGGGATACCTTCTGAATGACCTGCCTGAGGCTGTTTTACAGTTAAACTTCTTTTTACTTTTTTTTTTATTAAGTAGGAACACACCCCAAAATAATGATAAAAAGTATAGTACAGTAAATATATAAACCAGTAACATAGTTGTTTATTATCATTAGCAAGTGTTATATACTATATATAATTGTATGTGCTATACTTTTATACAACTGGCAGCACAGGTTTGTTTACACCAGCCTCATCACAAGCACATGAGTGATACATTGTGCTACAACAACATTGCAATAGCAATGATGTCACTAGGCTGTAGGAATTTTTCAGCTCCATTATAATCTGTGGGACCACTGTCATATATGTGGTTTGTGGGTGACCAAAATATTGTCAATGTGCTGTATGGCTGTCTATTATCTTATTTTATCCTGGTAAATCTGTTATTATCATCACTTTTATGAAAGAACTAAGGTATGAAACAAATAAATGGCTTTTCCAAGGTCACACACAGAGCAAGGTGTAAAATTCGCATCTCTTAATCATTGATTTGCTGTTCTTATGTCACCATCTATAAAGTGGAACTGGATTCTCAGCATTAATAAAACTAATAAAATCTTGATATTGTATAGAGCTTTCTTTGACATAGATTATCTAATTTCAGTCTGAGAACATTACTATGAAATAAAACTACGAGGTGATACTGAATTGAGTCTTTATCAAACAGCTTCTGATGTCTTATCATATTGTGGCAGGCAGTATCTCAGGTAGTTCTCAATGATTTGGTTCCTCTAGGTATTCCTCCCACTGTGTAATCCCTTCCCCTTGAATTCAGCTGGATCTAGTGACTTGTCTCTAATGAGGAACACAGCAGAAGCCATGGGCTATCACTTCTGATATCAGGTTACAAAAAGACTCTGGCTTCTATTTTGCCGTCTTTCAATCTTAGCCCTTGCTCCAAGGAGAGCAAGCTGCAACATCTGCATAAAGCACTCTGTTTTGTTAGTAGCCCTATGGAGAGGTCCATGTGGTAGCAAAAGGATGTCTCCAGCCAGCAGCCAGCTGGGACCTGAGGCTTGTCAACAGCCACATGAGTGAGCTTGGAAGCATATCTTTCCCCAGTTGAGCCTTGAGATGTCTGCAGTCTCGGTTGAAACTCTGCAGCCTGTGAGTGAGAGACCTGAGCCAGAGGACCTAGCTAAGCCATACCCAGATTCCCAACCCATAGAACTATGATAATAGAGATAATAAAAATCTGTTGCTTTAAGCCATTAGGTTTTGGGGTAATTTATTATTTAGCAATAACGAATACACATATTTAATTCTCATAATAGCCCTATGACACAGTACTGTTATGCGAGCCCCAACAAATGATGAAACTGAGGTTTAGAGATGTGAAAGCAGTTAATGAATGGCAGAGCTGGGATATGAACCTGGCTTTCTGGACTCCGGAGCTTGGGCTTGAGCCCCACGCTGTGTTACCCCCTAGGACTATAACACAAGGTGCAGTTTGACATCACAGGTGACAATGAATCACAATAGCATACTTTGTTTTGAGAAACTTCCCTGAAAGGAGGCTGAGGTAGACAGGGCATGTATTATTGTCCCCATTGTAATGATGACAGACCATGCAGCTCATACAGCCAAGAGAATGGGGTATTAACCCAGGCCTTCTGACCCCAGGTCCGTAGAGTTGAGCCTGTGCTTCACCGCCACGATGGCACCGTGGCACTCACTGTGCATTCGGCAAGCCCTGAGGAAGCTGGCGGGAGCTTAGTGGACATCCGCAGGGTAGGTCAATGTGTTCTCTGGAGAGCATTCCATGAGATGCAAATATCTTCACACAGGCCTGGGTTAATACCCCATCCTCTTGGCTGTGTGTAGACCCTCTCACCCTTAGATTCAGACTCATTTTACTAAACAGGCAAAACATAGCTACAAATTTCACATTATCTTAATATAACAGGAATATGTGGTAATAGTAACAGCACTATGTAATCATTAATTGTTAATTAAATGCATGCCAATGGTACATAAGTCTGAGAAAGGGCACTCAGTACACTTAATGCAATATGACAACACTTAAAGCCAATGGGACCTGGCTGGACATCTTTTGTGCTGGAGAAATTACTCCATCTGCATCACAAGAGCATTGCGTCTGTCACCAAGCTGAAACTAATCCAGTCTTGTGAGCTTTGAGACTTTTGCTTCCTCTAAAGTCATTTTTCATCCCTTCTTGGTAAGATGCTTCATTTATATGTAAGTCACCAAACCCTGGGGTCAGTACAGTCTGGTTCTCCAATGCCTGGGACATAAAGTAAAACCTTGGGTGGTCTTAGAAACAGGCTTACTGTATTGCAGAGAGGGTGAGGAGATTACATTGTTTTACCAGTTTACAATCTATGAAATAAAATATGCTCGCCAATATGAATGTATCTTGTAAATGATGTATTTCCTAATTATAAATTAAGTTACATATTTAATCCTTGATTTTTTAGAGCATCTGTGTAAGGAACTGAATTAGGCTCAGAAGGAAAGAATGATAAGAAAGTTAAAATGGCTCAAACGAAAGCATAATAAAAGAGGAAATCACGCTTCTTTCTTTGAATGTTAAATTATGATGAACTATATGGTAGGATAGTGTTTATGGATTACTCTATATCAAATTCTTGTGTTAGGTAACAAATACTTCCTTGACTAGGGCAGAGTTCAACATTAAAATTTGCACTATGTAATAAAGTTTAAAATGTAAGGTACTTAAGTAAGTATACAATTCTTGTTTACTTACAGGAAAGAATTAATTACAATGACAAACTACACTGTCAGAAATCATATAAGGATAAATATTATTGAATTCAGAGGGATGAGTTTGGAATGTGGAATCCTTTTCTGTAGGTTCTTCTTCCTCCATCTTCCTCAGATGAGGTGGGCTTTCCTTTCCCATTTTTCTTGGACGCTAACAGCATCTTTGATACCTCTCAGGCATGTTTTCTGCCCAACAGTGTACAAGCGTAATATAAATCCCTATGATTATATTGTTGCTAACCAGGCAAGCTATTGTAGCTAGCCACCTTACTGAGTTCTCTCATTCTTTCTAATGGCATTTTTATTTATCCCCTTGAATTTTCCTAATTATTTAATCTGTAATTAATAATAAAGCTTTTTCCTGACCAATATTTGTAACACTTCCCTCCCTCCCTTCCTTCCTTCCTTCCTCCCTTCCTCCTTTCCTTCATTCCTTCCTCCCTCCGTCCCTCCCTCCCTCCCTCCCTAATGGGGTCATTAGGAGGATCTGAGAGTTTTAGAACTGCTAGGTGCTGCTGCTGGTAGCTATTTCTCAAAATATTTTCTTCTTGCTATAAAATGCTTTCCTTCTCATACCAGATTTCATAAAGACCTTCCATCTGGTCTGCACTGATAACTAGAATCCAGAGATGCTCATTCCTCTTACAACTTGTAGTTTAAAATGATCCAGATGCAGAAGGATTAGGTTTTATAGCTTCTTCTAAAGGATTTTGTCTTCCTAATCCTACAACTGCATGTGTTGAGAATTGATCAGCATGAGAGAGTGCTAACAATAAACCTATTAAAGTGTCCAGTTTTTCATTTGATGTGTTTTAGGGGAATACAACAATGGGATCAAAACACTGACATCTATTCAGGTAAGGACTGCAGTAAACCAGATAATCCACAGTGGATGAGACAAAATAAGAGAACTAAAAATGAAAGACAAAATTATAGTCAATCTGTATTAGAAAGAGGGTTCTCAAGAATTTTATCAATTTGTTGTGATCCAGGAATATACCAACTGATTGAATGATCTCTATAAATTCTGGTTCTCAGTTTCTTAATCCACAAAATGTGGGAACGAATAAAAAGTAGCTGGGATTTTGATGAAAGTCCTTTCATTGCCAGGAAGATGAACTTTGGTAAGTTGACTGACCTAAGCCCCAAATTTTAGGGGCCACAATACTGGTTCTAGAAAATGATTCAGGGAGGAGAAAACAAAAGAGAAGTAAGTCACTCTAAAGTGCTGCTGCCCCATTTCTCTTCCCTGTTCATCTGTCCCCTCATCACTTACGACGGCACACTCATCTTCAATGTTTCACTGGGGTTTATGTTCATATAATTTCACACATAATAAAAATCTAGTAGGTGCAGAAGAAAGGAGCATAAAGCATGAGATGCTAAACTCACCTCTGCCTTGAGATGGCCTTGATAATTTATGGCATAAAAAGTAAGTTCCTATTTGGTAGAAATTCAGCTTTTGATCAGTCTCAAGCTTATTTTTTTGTGTAAATAAGCTTGTAGAAATAGAGGGAATGCTTTCCCACATTGGAGTGTTAGATTTGATCTTTCACTTTTAAAGGGTAGTGAAAGAATTCCAGGGTGGGCAATCAAAACAAACATCAAAAAAATGATCTGTGTGTAAAAGTGAGATGTAGGGAATTAGATACTTGAGTAATGAGAAGATGACCCAAAAGTTCAGGGCCTGAGGCTTTCTGCAAAGAGACCTACTTTCTTTTTCTTTCTTTTCTTTTCTTTTTTTGAGACAAGGCCTTGCTCTGTCACCTAGGCTGGAGTGCAGTGGCACGAACTTGGCTCACTGCAACTTTGGCTTTCTGGGCTCAAGCAATCCTCTCACTTCAGCCTCCCAAGTAGCTGGGACTACAGGTACACACCACTATACTTGGCTCATTTAAAATTTTTCTGTAGAGATGAGGTCTCATTATTTTGCTCAGGATGGTCTCGAACTCATGGGCTCATGTGATCCTCCCGCCTTGGCCTCCCAAAGTGTTGGAATTACAGGTGTAAGCCATCATGCCTGGCTGAGATCTACTTTTCATGTGAAGCTCTTGGTATCTTGGTGGTGGTGGGGGGGTAGCATATTGAGCCCACCTGGGGAATGGGCGGTGCTTGAGCCAGGTGGGGACAATGTGCTGCGAATGATATACCTTACTTCCCTCTTCAATAATAACCCCATCACACAGCAGGAAATTGAAATGTATTGCAGTGTTACCTGAACTAGAGATGTGTCCTGGATTTTATCTCTTCCTAGGCACCACTTCTGAGAAACCCTGACTTTGTTATCTTCCTCAAAAGAATGGAAACTTATTTACATGATTGCTGCAGACCAGGCATCAATAAGAAGAAATGGGGAGCAAATATTTTGTATAGACACCAGAATGGCTAACAAAGGTGACATCACACTGAGTTGCAAGGGAGGCACCATTCCCTTGGGCAAATGTTGAGAGACATGAGCCATCGTCTCCATGCACTTGGTCTGGGACTAGGCCTTGAATGAAGTCATTATGGCAGAAGAGAAAAGAATGAAAACTTGAACTTACTATGTTTGTGATGTTGATTTCTGTGGAATTTAAAATTTGTCAGCTGGTGGATACACATTGTTAATTTGAATACTCTTCATCATAAAAATAATCTGCTAAGTTTTCATCCCTGGAAATTGTTATGAAAGCGAAAACAATCACCTAAAGGAATATTTGAACATGCATATACCTAATGACCAGAGTCATGGCTATACTTCAAAAGGCTCCTTTCTAGCTCTGTTACTAGAAGTCTCAATTGAGATCTATAGCAATCCTTGGAGCTTCTGCAGCCCATGTCAGGTGATGATGACACAATAGTTAAGTTCTATCAACAATGATGAATCAGGATTTGAGTGAGTTTCTCTATATAGCTCTCTTAGTGATGAAATACCTCTGTGCAGCAAAATAGTGGTGAGGGGCTATGGAATTTTAGAAATAAGCAACATACTCTGTTTTAAATACGATACAGAAACTGAGCTGAGTCCCACTTAGGAGGTCGGCTTCATCATCACAACTCCGTGGGCTGGAGGCTAAAGCTCTGAAGGGAGAAAAAACGGAGGCAGGCATATTTTGTGCATTTGTTAAATGGGCCTCAAATGCCTCCATTCATTTATTTGTTGAAGACAGGGTCATCTCCTTTAATTCAGCAGGAAAACAACTGTACCAGAAAGAGAAAAGCTGTCTCAATCTTCTCTGTATTTCAAAGGTATTTCACATGTGCTCCTCATGAAGGAGACTGCACAGGGAATCAGACCCACGTGCCTGCTTTGCCTCTCTTGCGCAGGGTTAAGTAAGGGAAGCCCCTGATTCACAAGTGCATCCTGGCTGTTTAAGGTTATGCATATTGTGTCTGAATGTATAACTACGGTAAATATATATTGTGGAGCAATGTTAAATTCAGCTTAGGACGATGTACTGCTTAGAGCTTTGAGGGAAAACATAAGAATGATGAGATGGGCCTAAATTATTTTGGAAAAAACACTGCTCCCCCAACCCATTTGACGATCTATTATTTCCTCCTGGGCTGCTCCCTCCCCAAGAGATTTGGTGCAGGAGGCAAGGAAGGACAGTAAGAAAGGTTAGGAAGAAGCACCTTGGGATGCTGACACCATCTGCCTTATCCTTCTAACTCAAGGACAAGCAGCGTTGGGTTGAACACAAGGTCCTTTCTTCCAAAACTGGGCATAGGCAGAAATATACATATAGATGCAAAACCACTATGATCCTGTGATAGGAGCTGGAATCACTTCCCTTTAGACTCAATTTCCTTTCTTTTTCATTAGGTAGGGGGTCAGCCTCTCACCTTGCAGTATTGGGTGGAGATGGCTTAAGATCAAACTTCTCATCTTAACTCTTACTTCCAAGATTTATTTTGTATTTAAAAAAAAATGAGCCTGGCTCATTACCTCCTCACCTGGGTATTTTGTTGATCAGGACTGAGCACAGTATTACTTTCTGAGGGCTGGGGCAACCGTGCAGTCCTTTCTTATCAAAGGTTTTTAAATCAGCTGGCTTTGAAATCACACGGTTCTCCCGGGGTCCCTGGAGCACACCACCTGCCTGTGATTTCTACTCAAGTTTTCCTCGGCACCCCCCAGCACCCGTTCCATACCTATTTAATCTTTAAGCTGCCTCTAATCCTTTTGCAAAGAAGCAGGATGAAACGCTCAAACCACAGTTATACACAATGTTGATTCTCAGGTTCACACATTTGAACAAGAAATACTCTCTGTACTATAATTCAGGGTGCAGGCACGGTGCCTGGGCGACCCTCACAGTCTCCCTCCGACACCCCGCATCCCAACTCCCGCCGCCTTTGCGCCTCAAAGCTGGCAAACATCCCCAAGCCAGAGCTGGAGTACCTGGAGTGGGTGGGGGTAAGAAGGGAAGCCAAGGTCGTCCCGGAAGGTGTGCGCCCCTCACCTTGTGGACGGTGCGTGCAGCCGCGCCGCACTGGGCAAACTGGCACGTCCCGCTGGCTCCAGAAGTCTCACTCGGAACCCGCTCCTTTTTCTCCTGAGCTGGATCAAAGCACTGCTTCTCTCAACATTCGATTCTGGAGTACGTTGAGCCCAGGGCGTTCTCCCCGCCAGCGTCCTTGCCCGCGCCAGTGCCCGCCGGGGTGCGGCGAGACAGAACCTGTGAGCACGGCGCGCCGGGCAGCCCGAGGCACCGCTGGTGGCAGGCGCTGCGCTTCGCCGAGTCTGAGCGCCTGGACTGGAAGACGAGGCGAGAGGGAGAGAGCGGGTAAGAGGAGGAGGAGCAGGAGCAGGAGCATGGGCAGGGGCAGTCTGCTAAATCATCTACGCAGGTCGCAGCCTCCCGGGACACCGTGAACGGAGAGGGGGGTGGGGGGGGTGGGATGAGCCCGGGTGTGAGGCAGGTGGTGTTGTGAACTGGAGGTCGCAGCTCCGAGGTTCTCCAGGTCTTGCTTAGGTTATAAAAGAGAAATTCTGGAGCTGATGGCGCCTTAGGGCTCCCGGTTGCAAACACTAGAGGGCAGGGCTGTCCATGTTATAAACCGGGCCTGCGGGGTTGGAGGTGTGGGCAAGGGACTCACCTCCTGAGCCCCTTGCCGGCCACAGCCCTGGCGGAGAAGGGGAAAATAGATGCAAGGGGGCAGGCTCTACTCCCCTCTTCTGTAGCGAGCCTGGGTTGAGGAGGGAGACAGTTGACGGCGGGAACAGTTGACGGGTTTGCACGCTTTCTCTACGCCGCTCCAACAGGCAAACAAACCCTCTGGAGGTGCATTTCTTAGCTTTCCTCCAGGGGAGATTACAGTCAACGTCCACAGGACGCCTCAAGGATAGAGATTACAAGGAAGGGGTGAGGGAGAAGTGGAAGAAAATCGGGGTGGGTCAAAGTGGAAGGGGGGAAGAGAGGTGGGGGGAAGAGAGGTGGGGAAAGCAGTGAAGAAAAGGAGACGGAGGGTGGAGTGGTTGGGGCTGACAGACCTACTGAAGCAGCCTTGCCATTTTTTTTTTTTTTTTTTTGAGGGACGTCTACCTGGGCGCCATCTCAGGTTGGCAGAGGGCTTTGTGCTCTTCTTACGGTGCCAGGGGCTGTTCTTTTTGTTGTTCTGCTGCCGCAAGGTCAGAAAAGTTAAGCTGGGAGGGACATTACAGAATCCTGGCATTGCTAAAAGAAGCTTCCTTATGGCTGGTTGGTTATTCTCTGTGGAGAACTTGGGTGACTCAACATTGAAGCCTAACATGGATTGAGTCCCTGCCATTGTAAAAAAGAAAATCAGATTGTTCAAACTAGCCATAAAATGAACTAGACAATCTTATGGAGACAGTATGATCTGTAGACAGCCTGATACACAAACCTTAGAGTTGAAAGGACCTTGGAAACCATGTAGGCAACTTGGGTAGCTTCCCCAAACACCTGCCTCACACTTTTCTTTCTGGTTTGTAGCCTTATGGCTGATTTGAAAAGCACTTTAAGTTATTTATTTATTTTTTGAAGTTTGGCAATTCTAAACCAAATGAAACCCTTCTTCAGTTCAAAAAGCGAGCCTGTGTGCCCTTCCTCCTGCCTTCTGGAGTGCCTCTCAAGGCCAGCAGGGGCTGACTGATGGATTATCAGGGGAATTTCACTGAACAAGAGAAAGGAAGGTTGGTAAACTATAGTCTTGAATTGTGATTTGCTTCTGTTAATCCCATTAAACTGAGAATAGGCTTAAGTAGACTGAAGTCTAACAGGAGGATGAGGTGGAAATATGTTTTCCTACTAAAGATGACACATCTTGAAGTTTGTTTGATGATAAAGGTACTATGTAAAAATAAACAGAACAAGAATCATTCCTCATTTTAAAAAAGAATCTTATAGGACTGAAAATATTTTAGATATCCCAAGAGAGTAAGGACATTGTTCTACTCTTGCAAATTTGGAGTTCCTCCAAAATATAAAGGAAACATGAGTTTGTTAAATTGCTTTTTTTAAAATTGATTTACCTATTTTTTGGTTATTACAACATAAGGAACTATGGAAACACATATTATACACTTGGAAACTATCCTGAACATACCTCAGAATACCTGCTTTTTGGCAGATGTTCAGCTTTATGAAGTGTCTGATTATTTTCAAGCTATTAATTAACTTCTGGCATATATTTCACCAGTTTTAATAAAATCAATGCTCTCTTAATCAAGAGCTGCTAATTCAATTTGTATTACCCATTTGAGTTTCCAATGGGCTCTATGAGTGCTTTAAGATTGAAGGTATACGTAAATCACATCCCCATTTCATAATAGAGAATTCCTTGTCAGTTTAAAAAACTATAAGGATTGCCTGGAGCCCTGGGCATCTGACATAAAAAAGTCATCAACTTGCAGCAGGAACTCAAAAGTCATTATGAAGAAATTAACTTATCAAATCCACTCGTTCATTAATTCAAAAAATGTTGATAAATATCTACCATGTTTGAGGCATGAGGCAACTTCTAGGACTAAAATAACGAAGAAACAGTTTATTCACTCAGTGGGAAGACTAATTCCCAAACTAGTAAATCCATTCCAGAGTAACAGTTTGGAGAAGGGGGAAGTACGAGATGTTATGGGAATACAAAGGAGGGCAATCTAATCCAGGTTTTAGGACCAGGGAGTAATTTCTGGAAGTGGTACTGGCAGTGGTGGTGTGTATAGACAGTGGGGTGGTTGATAGTGGTTGGGAGAGGGAAAAATAATGAATAATGGATTCCCTCTATCTCTAAGACAATCCTAATTACATTTGTTAATTTTTCACTTGGATGCTGGAACTTCACATTAATAGATGAGGAAGCAAGCATGCACATGGTACATTTTTCTGCTAGAAGTAAGACTACAAGTTTTGTGAGGCAGGAACTGTGTATAACTTGTTCATCACACGATTACAGAGAAGAATCAGGATTCTGGTTGACATTGTCATTTCCTACCTTCACCACAGAAGTGAGAATGAAACGTGAAGGGAAGGCATTATGGTGGCGAGGGAGCTCACATTTCTGAGCTCACACCATCCTAGGTGCTCTCCATACACTATTCCACTAAACAATTTCAACAACCCTGTGACATGGTTCTCTCATTTTACTGTTGATTTCAAAGACTGAGCTTCAAATTGCATTTTATGTCTGTGGTGTGACAGAGGCCAGAGGGAGAGAATGAAATGTTTATATATAGGTTTCAACATTTGTCAGCTTTCAGGAAGTTATGCTATGGTAACCAAGCATAACCCCCAAATCTCAGTGGCTTGCTATGGTAGAAGTTAGTGGCTTGCTAATAAAAGTATTAGCTGTGGATTGTCTGCAGCTCCATTTGGGGATCCAGGCTGATGAAGCCAGGCCATTTTTATGGTAGAGGGAAGAGTAACGGGGGAACATCACAATGGTTCTTAAAGCTTCAGCTGAATTATAAGATAAATCACTTATGCTCACATTCCATTGGCTAACCCAAATCATATGGCTAAGCCTGATGTCAACTGAATAAAAAGCAGGCTTCCTCCACTGGGAAGGATTCCAGGGAGGGCTTCTGTAGAGATGGGCCTGGGAGTCACAATATTTTGTGAATAAATTATTAAATTGACAACAATCTCCAGCAATGCTTTTGAATGAAGGCATTTTCACTAAAAAATGTTTTATTTGTTGATACTATTGGCTAACTGTGTTCACCAACCTCACGATACAGGGAGCAAAGTAATGAATTTAGGTTGATTAGCTTAATCAACTAGAATATAGCTTAATTGATTAGAATACATCATCTAGATCTAAACTGTTCAGGGAACAGTTAGCAAGGTGGCCTTGCACTGAGAAAAAGCTTTACTCTCTGGCCGAAAACTGGCTCTTACTCCCTGTTGGCATGTGCTAATATTTGTTCCCAGGAGGAAATAATTAAGGCAGACTTGGTGGAATAAAACCTCAAGCTCTTGTGGTCTTGACAGTGGTTCATGATCAACACATTTTTTTTTTTTCATCAAAAGTAATCATGAGAAGCAGCTCACTTACTCATGAGTAGAAATAGTTGATACATTTTCAATAACTATTTCTTGAACACCTCCAACCTGGAAGTTTGAAAGAGATATAGGACTTGGTCCCTTCTCTAAATGAACTAAAAACCCAAGGAAGGTGAAGGCATTTACATGAATGACTACATGAAGGAGCTGAAGGAGCAGAGAAGCCTCTACGGAGGAATCGGGGCTTTGGAAAGATATGTAGAGTCTGAGTAGGCCCTCTTGGTGTAGGGCTAATTTTTCTGTCTTCCTGCCCTCCAGTGCATGCTTCTCTTTGCTGCAGGGAGCTATCACTATGTGCCATGCATGTGCATCTGGGGACTCACCAGCCTAACCCTTTTCTCAAATGGACAGGCCAGAAGCTCTGTGTTATGACCATGTGGGCTAAACAATTACGTCCCTTTGCCCCTGTGTTCTTTTTTATTTTTCATTTTTATGAATTTTGCATTTTTGTGGGTATATAGGATGTATATATATTTATGGAGTACATAAGTACTACAAGCATGCAATGTGAAATAAGCAAATCATGGAGAATGGGGTATCTATCCATCACCTCAAGCATTTATCCTTTGAATTACAAACAATTAAATTATACTCTTTATTTTATTTATTATTTTTTTTTTTGAGACGGAGTCTTGCTCTGTCGCCCAGGCTGGAGTGCAGTGGCGCAATCTCGGCTCACTGCAAGCTCCGCCTCCCGGGTTCACGCCATTCTCCTGCCTCAGCCTCTCCGAGTAGCTGGGACTACAGGCGCCCGCCACCATGCTCGGCTAATTTTTTGTGTTTTTAGTAGAGACGGGGTTGCACCGTGGTCTCGATTTCCTGACCTCGTGATCCGCCCGCCTCGGCCTCCCAAAGTGCTGGGATTACAAGCGTGAGCCACTGCGCCCGGCCACTCTTTATTTTAAAATGTGCAATTAAGTATTATTGACTATAGTAACCCTGTTGTTCTATCAAATAGTAGGTCTTATTCACTCTTTCTATTTTTTTGTACCCAAGTCCCTGTATTATTAAATAAATAACTTACAAGTGGAAACCATGAAGACACAAAAAACAAGCAGTGTGCAGATCAAGGTTTGGAAACTGGTGTGAAGGACAGGGTGGCTACTTTTGAAAGTGATACATCTATTCATGCATAGGCATTCTCGTAATGGAGAACTCCTTTGTTTCTGCCACTGCTGAGTCCTAGTCAAAGCTGGCATTCCTTGTTATGTGTTCATAGGTGGCCTTTGGTGACTTGGGAGGTGATTTGTCGATGTTAGGGCAGCTCCCTGCTTTCACCGTTCTGGTTCTGCTTGACAATATGTAGGCTGGTCATCAAGCATTCTGACTCTAGACTGAAACTTCAGGGTTCAGACACCAGCTCCACTACTTACAGCAGAGTGACCTTAGGCCAACTTATTGTACATTTGTCTCAGTTTCCAACATCTCTAGAATGGGGATGATAAGTCTTGTAAGAGGGTTTCTCACATGAGACAGTGCATTAAAGTTCATGGCACAGTGGCTGGCACACAGTAAGTAATGGGTGTTAGCTATTACTATGATCTTTTCCTTTTTATTTACTGTGTAAGAAGGAGATTTGTTTCTCAGATTATTTTTAATGTCTGTGCCTCTGGTTTCTGGCTTTTTTCTTCCAGCCTGCATATAGAGATTTTCTAGCCTAAATATTCCCTGTACCCCTCTCTACTCCTCCCTTTTCCTTGAATCTCTCTCTCATCTATATTATCTTTGCCTCTATTTACCATTATCATTTAATGTCATGAAAAGAAAAAGAATTCATGGTCAGCATTTCTTCTTCCTCACCTCTCACTCGTTCCTCAGTAAACTGAATATAGCTTCTGACTTAGTCATGCTCCCAAATTTTTCTTGGGAAAATCATCAGTGACTTTGTATAATAACTCCCAAATTCAGAGGTTGATTTTCAGTTATTGTCCCCTTCATCATTTTTAGCATTCTTACCACAAGTCTTTCTTAAACTTTCTCTACCTTTGGCTTCTAGAATGTACCTCTGCTGGTATTTCTCTCTCTTGTACCATTATGTTTAAATGGCCTTTCCTGACTTTTCTTTCTTTGAGTGCAATTTAGGTATTGCTACTTATACCTAGAACCTCTAATGTCAAAAATTCAGCAGACCCAGGCAATGCTAATAATGAGTAAAAAGCAAACTTGAGTAAATGGAGGTAAGTATCTGGATAAGAAGACTGAAGCATTCTTCTTCTTTTTTTTAATGGAGAGAATTGGACAGAAGGTTCTAATGTTTATCTGACATTATAAATGTAGTAGAAATGTAAAGAAAACTTTGAAAAAGGAATTAACTGGAGGACAATTATCGTAGGTGAAGTAGTATAATCTATTATAAGAATAAAGTAACTTTTAAAAGGGAATATTGGCTGGACGTGGTGGCTCACGCCTATAATCCCAGCACTTTGGGAGGCTGAGGTAGGCAGGTCACTTGAGGTCAGGAGTTTGAGAGCAGCCTGGCCTACATGGTGAAACCCCATCTCTATTAAAAGAATAAAAAATACAAAACTGAGCCAGGCGTGGTGGTGCGCACCTGTAGTCTCAGCCACTTGGGAGGCTGAGGCATGAGTATCGCTTGAACCCGGAAGGCAGAGGTTGTGGTGAGCCGAGATCGCACCACTGCACCCTAGCCTGGGTGACAGAGCGGGACTCCATTTCAAAAAAAAAAAAAAATACCATAAAAAGACATCTAAAAAGAATAGAAAAGATAGCACAAAGAGGGGTCTTGAATATAGACAAACTTAACCAGGATAGTAAGGTAACACAAAGCAGTGAAAAGAATAATAAATTATGTGGCACTGTTCACAATAGAAAAGACTTGGAACCAACCCAAATGCTCATCAATGATAGACTGGATAAAGAAAATGTGGCACATATATACCATGGAAAACTATGCAGCCATAAAAATGGATGAGTTCATGTCCTTTGCAGGGACATGGATGAAGCTGGAAACCATCATTCTCAGCAAACTAACACAGGAACAGAAGACCAAACACTGCATATTCTCACTCATGAGTGGGAGTTGAACAATGAGAACACATGGACACAGGGAGGGGAACATCACACACCAGGGTTTGTTGGGGGATGGGGGGCTAGAGGAGGGAGAGCGTTAGGAGAAATACCTAACATAGATGATGGGTTGATGGGTGCAGCAAACCACCATGGCACATGTGTAACAAACCTGCACGTTGTACACATGTACCCTAGAACTTTGATAATAAAAAAGAAATTAACAAAAAAGAAAACAATTCAAAATCTTCACATCATTTGTAAATTACAACAAAATTCCAAAGGGTGAAATAGTTAAATGTAAATAATTCAGGACAACAATAGAGAAACATTTAGGTATATATTCTCCGATATTTTGATAAGGAAGAAGTTTTAAGCACTAGGCTTGATATTTAAGGACTTTTGGATCAGTAATTCTTTCTCCTTTAGCATCCAGAATTATAGAATTTTAATCACATTCATCATAATCTCAAGGCAAAACACACAAGAATATTTTGTTATTTTATACAAGTCTCAAGTTCTTCCTCCAAAGCTCCAGTGTAGCTTGTATTTGTTTCCCTTGTCTGTCTTGGATGGCAAAGTAGAAAATGCTGTTTCTCTTATGCTAGCCACATCACTTCCCTTTTCTTGATTCTTATTCTGGAGATTTCTCTTCTCTGATTACTTTTAGCCCTAAAATACCTATTCATTGTCACCTCTAACTTTTCCCTCCATTCATATGCTACAATAGGCTGCACTATATTATACACTTTACTGTTTGGCAGTGTGCTTGGTATACAGGAGGTGCTCAATAAATACTTATTGAATGAGAATTTTCCAACCATATTTTAAAATCATTTTTTAAAAAATTGGCCCTTGAGTAGAGGTAACAATAATATATTATATCGTTTTAAATAGCTAGAAAGAAGATGCTGAGTATTTCCAACCACAAAGAAATGATAAATGTTGGAGATGATGGATATGCTAGTTACCCTGATATGACCACTATGCATTGTTTGTATCAAAACATCATTATGTACCCCATGAATATGTACAAGTATTATTTGTTGATTAAAAAATAAAATTAACCACCTCCCAAAAAATGGGCTTTCAAGTATATTCTTTAGCTATTCTTTTGTTCATTCTTTTATTCATGAAGTAATGGAGAGCTGCATTAAAGTAATGGTAGCAGAGATCATGAAAAAGGTTAAGTATAATTTCTGATTTAGACAACTAGATAGAAGAAGTACTAGAGTTAAATTTTGAACCTGTTAAATTTGAGGATGTTGCAGGCCACCCAGCATAGTATCTGGTCAGCAGCTGGAGCTGGAGATAACTTTTTTTGGGGGGGAGGTCCCTAGGAATTGGCCTTTATGTGCATTTTGTGGTCTAGCTCCTCAAGCTGCATATCAGCATACTTATCCCCAGGATATTCTTTTACTCATCTCTCTGAGTTTTGTTGTTCTCTAACATATTTTTAATTTTTCTTGTTGGACCTTGTTTGCCCTTAAATCTTTTCAATTTATTACTTACCCAGAGCTATTCACAACTCAGAGAAAGAAAAATGTTCCTTTGATCTTTAATCCCTTGTGGCTTTTTCTAACTGACTTATATGAGGGAAAAAGATGCTCCACTCTTTTTCTTGGCCTTGGAAGTTTTTCCTCTTGTATGAAAAAGGAGATTTCGGTATTGGCAAGACACTGCTCCCACTGGCCTCGCTCTTTAGGCCTTGTCATTTAGCAGCTGTAATGACCAGGTGCAGTGCACTTTCTTACCAAAGCCCCAGAAAAGCACCTGCTATCTGTCAGACTTGGCTTCTGCTGGAGAATTATTTAAACCTTTGTTTCTTTTAAACTTCCACAACACATTTGGTACACAATAAATATTGAAGAATTAACAAAATATGGTAGAATTTTTTTTCCTACAGGAGAAAAACTGTGTTGAGCAAATACTAGGTGCTTTACATATGTTATATTTAATCATCACAATCAAAACAAGTTTAGGAGATGGACATTATCATTTCCACTTTACAGACAGAGGAAAGGAGGAGTGCAGGTGTAAATACTTTGCCTGATGTCACACAGGTAGAATGTGGCTTAGCTGAGGCTTGAACCTGTGTCTGTACTAAGGCCTGTTCTTTTTCATCCCATTGCAGTGTGTTGCTGGATGCACTAATAGAGCTCCAGGGAAAGCTGGGTTATGGGAGTGAGTGGACTGAGTGTGGGAGGAAGGAAGAACTCAGAGTCACTAAAGGAGCAGCTTCCTGACCTGGGAGTATTTGGCAGGGTGAGTACATGTGGGGTAGACAAATCACAGCGTTCTTTAAAATGGGTTTATTATTTGTTTTTATTAATAATATTGTTAGTTTGTGTAGAAACTTAGAATTTTCAAAGCACTTTCCATATCTTCATTAAATCTGGCAATTCCAAATCATTTTCTAAGCAAAATACTGTTTATGAAATAACATATTAGGTGATGATAACACTGTTACTTTATAGTTATTTATTTTTTATTTTAATAATTTATTGAGGGATAATTTATATAACATAAAATTCACTCATTGCACATGTACAATTCAATGATTTTAGTACATTTCTAGAATTGTGCAGCCATCACCACAGTCTAGTTGTAGAATGTCTCTATCACTCTAAAAAGTTTCCTCATGACCATTTTTGGTGAATCTCTACTCCCAAAACCATCCTAGGCAACCACTGGTATGTTTTATTTATTTATTTGTTTGTTTGTTTGTTTATTTATTTTGAGACAGTGTTTCGCTCTTGTTGCCCAGGCTGGAGTGTAATGGCGTGATCTTGGCTCACTGCAACCTCTGCCTCCTGGGTTCAAGCAATTCTCCTGTCTGAGCCTCCGGAGTAGCTGGGATTACAGGCATGCACCACCACGCCCCACTAATTTTGTATTTTTAGTAAAGACGGGGTTTCTCTATGTTGGTCAGGCTGGTCTCAAACTCCCGACCTCAGGTGATCCGCCTGTCTTGGCTTCCCATAGTGCTGGGATTATAGGAGTGAGCCACCGTGCCCCACCTGTTTTCTGTCTTTATAAATTTGCCTTTTCTAGGCATTTCATATAAATATTCAGTCTTTGCATCTAGCTTCTTCTACTCAGTGAAATGTCTTTGGATTCATCCATATGAACCATGTACCAGTAATTCCTTTTTTCAATTGCCAAAATGTTTTCCATTTATGGATATGCCATACTTTTTAAAATCATTCATCTGCTTGTGAACATTTGTATAATTCTTTACCTTTAAATAGTACTTTGTAATTTACATATCACTTTGACATTCATTATATTAGTTGATCCTCAGGAACCACGGGAAGAAGTGAAGACAGGTTGTTATTCTCACGTTATGACAATAGGATGATAATAGAGGCTGGTATTTATTGAACTCTTTCTATTTGCAGCACTGCTATAAACATGTTTTATGTATTGGCTCATTTAATCCCTGCATCATCCTTGTGCAGAAAAAGCTATTATTGTCATCATCTTTTATATTGGTAGGCTGTTATGAAGAGGTTAAGTAACTTTCCCAAATCTGCAGCCAGTATGTGGCAAACTGGGGTTTGAAACCAGGCAATCTGGAACCCATCGAGGCCTAGAGAAGTTAGAAGATGACATGTTCAAGGCCTTTTAAGTGGTTTTCTTTTCTTTTTCTCTTCATATATACATAAATGAAATTTATAAATTTATCTACCAGATCCCAGAAAATTTTAGAGAAATTAGACACCATAGACATTAGTGTACAGTGTACTTCTTTATGTACAGATGAAGGATGAGAGCTTTTTTATGGACAGATGAGGGTTAATGTACAGTGTACTTCTTTATGAACAGATATGGACTGAGAAAAGCATGGTGTATATGACCTTCTCCAGAGTCACATGCCTGGTCATTGATAGGGCCTGGATTAGAATCCAGTTCTGCTGACTCCAAAGTTAGTACTTTTGTCATTAGCTTGCTTCTTAAAGATTTATGCAAAACCTTGTACAAAGATTTATACCAAATATAATGGGGATATTTAGGATCCTGGGAGAGAGAAAAGGGATGAGCCTGTATTGAGGGGAGGGCACTGAAATGGGAAGAAGCATGAAAGACATATACTTGCTTTCTTTGAGCTTGGTGTGCAAAATATGCATGTGTGACAGGGCCCAAACTTTCTTCTGTTGCAACAAATCCTTGGATTCACAGGTGACTGGGCCAGTATGAGAATTCCACGTAGATTCTGTGTCTGTACGGAGGGAATTGGCCACAATCTTTCAAGAAAGGCTTGGCATTGAAAAAAAAAAAAAGAGGTTTTTAAATTTAGCTGTTTCAGCTTTTGAAAACTATTATCAACAAGTACTTCCTCAAGTAAGTCTCTGGAAGGAAAATGGATCAAGTGAGTTTCCCATGAGAGCTTCTCTCAAAATTTTAGCTCTAGGAACTTCAGTGATCATAACTGCAGTGCTGTTTGTGGAATCCTGCAGTATTTTACCTTTCTCTTTGAATTAACGACTGCTTCGTCTCTCCTCACCTTGTGAGGAAGTGTCCCTGGTGTTATAGCTGAAATGGTCCCAGCCTTGGGATATGGTTTAAGCCTCAGAGCTGTGCTGTATGTGGAGGGAGGTGTGTACGCCACCCAGCATTGGGAGAGATTGCTGGTAGGGAACAAAGGCTGCAGAGCTGCCTCTCCCCAAGCTCCAGGCTCCATATACACCCCAGCTTCAGCCCATTGCTTGACATCCCAGGCTCCAGAGACATAAATTCAAGGCTTGGGTTTGACCTTCCCATATTCCATTTTAAAAATATTTTTTAAAACTTATACTTTAAGTTCCAGGATACATGTGCGGAATGCACAGGTTTGTTACGTAGGTATACATGTGCCATGGTGGTTTGCTGCACCCATCAACCCATCATCTAGGTTTTAAGTCCTGCATGGATTAGGTATTTGTCCTAATGCTCTCCCCTCCTTGCCCCCCACCCCAGACAGGCCCTGGTGTGTGATGTTCCCCTGCCTGTGTCCATGTGTTCTCATTGTTCAACTCTCAATTATGAGTGAGAACGTGCAGTGTTTGGCTCTCTGTTCATGTGTTCGTTTGCTGAGGATGATAGCTTATAGCTTCATCCATGTCCCTGCAAAGGACATGATCTCATTCTTTTTTATGGCTACATAGTATTCCATGGCCACATTTTCTTTATCCAGTCTATCATTGATGGGCATTTGGGTTGGTTCCAAGTCTTTGCTATTGTAAATAGTGCTGCAATAAACATACATGTACATGTGTCTTTATAGTAGAACGATTTACAATCCTTTGGGTATATACCCAGTAATGGGATTGCTGTGACCTTCCCATATTCTTTTCTTATGAAGGAAAGTCCTATTCAGACTTGGGTTGCTCATGAAAACTATGGGTTTCAAATGTGAAGGTGAAAAAAAAGTAAATAGATTAATCCAGAAAGACAGTTTGAATACAAATACCTGAAGATCTATAACAGACCTGTTGAGAGTGGATGCAGTGACTTCCCAAGGGTTTTGTCTTGCTCTCGTGCATGTCACATGATTGACTGAAGGGTGGGGCGGGGGAGTTTTTTGTTCTTCAACAGAAAATTTCCATACACTGATTTCAATTAAATGGCCTGACTACTTTAAATTTATTTCACTGGTAAGAAAAGGGGTGGATAGGGAACAGGCAGCTTTGGGAGGAGGAGGAGAAAACACTTGAGGAGGGGATGTCATTCACTACCCTCTATTATTCTGGATACCCTGGAGCAGTGGTTTCTAAACCTGGCTGTGCATCAGAATCATCTGGGGAATATGAAACAATGAAATGAGACAAAACAGAATCAGCCCACCCTAAACTTACTGAATCAAAATTCCTGAGGCTGTGGCCCAGGAATTTGTATTTTTTGAAGCTCGCCCAAATAATTCCTTCATCTGTTAAAAAGAAAATCAAAAGATTGCTGAGGACTCACATGCAATGTGTTTTCAAAATGGTGATTTTGTCTTAGGACAGGTTTTCTCAAACTGTTCATATTATGCAGCCCTTCCTTTACTCTGTCAAACATTCAGTGGTTGTGTTAATGTGCTCGGGCTGCCATAGCAAAATATCATTGAATGAGTGGCTTCAACAAAAGAAGTTTATTTTCTCACATTTCTGGAGGCTGGGAAGTCCAAGATTAAGGTTCCAGCAGGGTTTAGTTTCTGGTGAGGGCTTCTCTTCCTGGCTTTTAGATAGCTGCCATTTCACTGTGTCCTCACATGGCAGAGAGTGAGCTCACTGGTATCTCTTCTTCTGTTATAAGGATACTAGTTTTATTGGAACAGGGATCCACTTTTATGGCCTCATTTAACCTTAGTCACCTCCTTAACGGTCTTATCTCCAATATAGTCACATGGGGCTTAGGGCTTCACCATATGAATTTTGGGGTGGGGGGTGCACAATTCAGTCTATAACGGTGGTCTCCAAAGCCAATCTTGCTGTCAACAAATGAGATTGTCGACAACAATAACAATAAGACACACACATACACATACACATACAGTGTTTTCTAGCTTTTTTTCATTACTGTTTTCTTCATTACTTTGTTCTTTTCTTAGTATTATTTTAAAGTTTTCAAAGGGGAAATTTAAAAATCAATCACATTGAGAATCAGTGGTCTTTAAAAAGTGTCAAAGTGATACAATCAATTGTTGAGCAGGACATATCAGAGAAGTCCTAGTAGTCTAGAATAATGGAGTAGTTCAACTGCCTTTTGACTCTTGGACAGTTTCACAGACCTATATACTTTTATAATTTGTTTAGTAATTAAAGTTGTCATTTTGTAATTCAAGTAAAATGTTTAAAATTAGCATATAATTAAAGATTATAAATTTGTTTTTAATAATAACCGTAATATACATGTCATAGGTTGGGTTCCTCTTTCTCCTGCCTCACCCAATTTCAGGAGCTTAAAATATACCAAAATATGGGTAATTAAGGAGGCCCTTTTAAAAGCAATTTAAAAGGTGCTAAAAAAGAGACAGAGGCTTACTTTTGTTTTGAAGCATAATTATAAATGGGATATGTCAAGAGAAGTTCTGCTTGAACAGTTTGAAGTTTCATCTTATCTCATAGATAACCCAGTCTGGGCCAGACCCTAACTGGAGCTCTTCCCATCCTATCCCACCCCACCTCTCTCATGTCTGGAGATGCAGAAGAGAAAAGAGATGGGCAAAACTGCTTTGAAAACCAAGAAGTGTATAAATAGGCTTGACCTGGTACAGTTGGTAAGCAAAAGGGATAAATGGACTTTGAGATTT
Source organism: Hylobates moloch (assembly GCF_009828535.3). Lineage (NCBI taxonomy): Eukaryota > Metazoa > Chordata > Mammalia > Primates > Hylobatidae > Hylobates > Hylobates moloch. The sequence continues at coordinate 104,594,821 of NW_026652277.1, read as the reverse complement.
AAAGGAGAGGAAAAGAATGAGAAGTTAAAAAACAGATGGGTTGTCTTACTGAGGAGAAGTTGGCTATTTGAAGTGGCTTGGAGAGGCTCTAAACTGAAAGCCCCCTCTTCCTACCAGGCCTATGGAGAAGCTTCCAACGGAGAAGTTGAGTAATTTGGAGGCATGCCTCCCAAATACTCCCTGGGGCCTCGAGTGGGAACATAAAAGTAAAGGACTGTTCTTCTGGACTTCTTTTGCTTTATTTATTTATTGTTTATTATGCATGTATGTATTTATTTAGGTTATTGAAATGAGACCTCCACTCTCTTTCACTGTTAAATGTGTAACATAGGTTTACATTATAAGGACAAGTTGTGACTTGTTTTCTTTTAGCTAGTGAGTCACCACTTAATTCTTTAAGTTAATTATGTAAAAAAAGCATGATTTGTTGAAATGGATTTTATAATGGCATATTATGTTATGCTTGGTTTAAAATATTGACTAAAATTTAATTATATGTTGTGACCTAAAAATGGATCCCAAAGGCTTTCATGATTGATGCTGGAATTCTTGCATTTGTATTGAAAAATTAACTCCTTTATATTTTTGTGCGTGCGTGTGTGTGTGTGTGTGTGTGTATGTGTGTGTGGAGGGGAGCGTTTTGCATCTTAATAATGAGATAGAAAGAAAGGTTTAGGCTGTTATGTGCAACCCTTCTGCAAATAACTCAATGCTGTGAGAGTGGTTATTCTCAATAAGTGAGGGATCAAATGAATTTAATATCACAATATTTTCTTGTTCAAACATTAGCTTTTGCTACATTATAGACATTTTGATGGCTAGATGAGTGCAAATTATGCATCTGAGAAAACTTAAAGACAGTTTAAAACTCTCTTGGGATATGGTGGCTAGTTGTTCTCAGTTCAGTAAGAAAGCAACAGAATGACTGTGATGGTCATACCTGACATTCATCAATCACCATTTGTATGCATCTGATAGGGCCTATAGGCCTTCAGACAGTTCTGTTCTTAAGTACAAAAATTTAAGTAGTTGTTTTGCTTATTGATTTAGGGAAAGTAATAATCGAAACAGGAATCATAGCTGTCTTTAAGGACGTGAAACCCAAGAAAGACTTCATGAAAGAGAAAATGATGAGCCAGTGAAATTTGTCAGTGTGATAGTTGTAAGAAGATAGAGGCCTGGCACTCTGGGAGACTGGTAATGCTTCAGCAGTCATGAGAAATAAATTTTCTGTTACTTTATGCTTATAGCAGGCAAAAGAAGTACCAACCAAAGCAACTTATATAGAACTTGTATTCTAAGTGTGTGCACAACTTTACATGGATTTTTTTTTTCATTTAACTTTTCCAAGGACACCCAGAGGAAATTCTTGTTATCTTTTATTAACTTCATTTTATGATAAGGAAACCGAGGCCAAAAAGGGTAATACATTGCTCAAGGTCATATTGCTAGTAAGTGCAGGAGACAGCTTTCAAAGCCAGGCATCATGACTCTAGAATACGAGCTCTATGCATACTCCAAATGTCATTTAATATGTAAATGGAATGTCAGATTTTATTGAGTGCATTATATGTGCTGCAAAGGGCATGGGGCAAGTTCCAGTGTGTCACTCGGTACAGGTGGCACTAATAAGTGGCAAGTCAGCAGTTTTGACACTCCTCTTATTTTTCTAGTATTCTGTGCTTGGCCTGTGCTTCTGCAGGGGATCGCCACTTCCCATTGCTCTACCTTTTAATGGGGACAGAGTACGAGATGCCTGGTAAAATAGGAGAAAAATGGCTGTTTAAGGCATGTTGGGAATCATCAGCTGCCCAGAACCTAGAGTCTGTTGGGGGTTTCTGTCCCATGGGAAATCAAGTTCTGGTGCAGTTCCTCTGACTGGGAAAAGGGAAAGCTATTGGTTTCAACTAGCTCATTGCTGACTGTATTAGTTTCCCAGGGTGCTATAAAAAAGCAACACAAACTGGGTGGCTTAAAACAACAGAAATTCATTCTCTCACAGTTCTGAAGGCTGGAAGTTCCAAATCAAGGCATTTTCTTATGATGCTTCCCCGAGACTTTAGGCAGAACCTTCCTTGCCTTTTCCTAGCTTGTGGGGTGGCCAACAATCCTTGACATTCTTTGATTTGCAGCTGTATCATTCTAATCTCTGCCTCTGTTGTCACATGACATTCTCCCTATGTATCTCTGTCTTCACACAGCATTTTTCTCATCTTGTAAGACCACTAGTCATATTGGATTAGGGACCACTCTAATGACCTCATCTTAATTTGATTACATCAGCAAATAACTTATTTCTGAATGAGATCACATTCACAGGCACTAGACACTGTGACTTTCACATATCTTTGTAGGGGACACAATTCAATCAATAACACTTGGCAACCCAGGAAGAGCTCCTAGGGTTCTGCACCAGACAATCGTCTTTATTTCCTTGTTAACACAGCATGGTAACCTGCTAAGAAAACGGTCCCATAATTTAGGCAACATTATTAGTCAAATAAATTTTTAAACTAAAAAAGAAAATGTCCAGTTAATTTCTGCTTGAGGGCTATGCTTTTTTTTTAGGAGTAGGAAAAAGGAAGAAAAAAGATAATCAGAATTATCATCTTTATAAGCTTAGACCAGGTTGGTTAAGTGCCTGAGTTCAGAAGGTTTTTCTATATCTATGAGAATACAAATGCAGGAATTGTGGAGTTAAAATTCTTGTTCTTAGTATAACCTTGGACATTGATCTTGATGGTACCACTGAAAGGTTTCCTCCTTATTTTTAAGCTTTTACCAAGTCTCTGCAGTGTGCAGGAGTTCCCACAGAACAAATAAGATACTGTCCATCTTCAAATGACACTCACTCTTGTTTTCCCTTCAGAGGTAGAAAAATACCAGCAAAAACTATCTTTGCCTTTGGGCAAACATAATTTGAAAGGACAAATAAAAGAAAGGTAAGAGATAAACAGAGAGAATGAGAGAGAGAGAGAGACAGACACAGAGAGAGAGAGAGAGAGAGAGAAATTCTAGCAAATAGTAATATTGCTGTTGTATTCACGTTAGTATATTCTGTTGCTTAGAGAGGTACTGATAATATATTTTTTGTTTCATTATTTTTTAGTACTTTTTTTTAACACTTGAGTTCATTTTTGCTTCTAATCCCCTTTCAAAGCAAGGCATAATGTTCTTTGTCTTTGGCTCAAGTTCATAAACTGGCAGATCAAATTTATAATCCAGAGCTGATGGTATAAAGGCTGAGATAACTGCACTGATGTGGAAGGTTGTTTGCTAAACCACCTGAGACTGTACCACATTTCACGATCACCTTGTCTAAAATTCAGAGGAAATTCTAGTACATTACGAGGTGAGGTAACGCAATCTGATAGACATAAATGAGAATGAGTAAAGACAATGTTTTGTGTCCTGTCTCTATTAAAGCTTGCAGAGAGTATATTATACAAATTGATGAAAAAAATTCAAAGTTACTTAGGAAGCTTAGAAGAGCCTCTGTCTGTGTTTATTTTGGCATTTTCAACACATTCATAGTCACTTAACTATGTATTTGGACAGATTTTAATCTCGATGGATGAGTCACAGATCTGACTCTTGTTGCTCCTTGATGCATTCCATGAAGGATGAAACAATCAGGGAAAGGAAAAAGGTAAGGTTTAAAAAGTTCTCAAGTGGCAAGGATAATCCATCATATGCGACCTAAGTCTTCAAACTGGTGTTAGTCTAATTCTGTAGAAATACAAATGGAAAAGTTTTTCCAAACAAGCATAGTTGATTCTGTTTTACCCCTGCCATCCCTGACGGCTGGTGAGTACTAAAGGGGCTTGCTAGTTTAGTCATCAACTTACCCAATTTTGCTTATTCACTCTCCTTAGTTGAACTTGTGCTGTTTTTTGAGTCCTGGCTGACTCCCTGGTTTAGTTTGGGGCATTGCTATATAACTCTTACTAAAACAGTGTTTTCAAACATCACCCATTGTTCTCTAAGAACCCTTGTTACTTATAGGACAAAGTTAGAATGTTTTTACTTTGTACTCAAGTCCCTACCCAACATGTCCCTTCATTTATGCCTGAAGCTTCAGTGAAACCAGTCCAGCTTTCTATGCACAGGCCACAGGACTTCTCACAGCCTTTTGTGTATGCTGTTTATACTGCTTGAAATCATCTGCAGTTAATTTAAGTTCTACCCATCCCTCAAGCTTCACCTCCTTCATGAGGTATGTAAGAGCTATCTCTGAAATCTAGCTTTGTGATTATCTAACCTAAGTAATTTATTTGAAAAGACATAGATGTATTTTACATTTTTTTCTTCTCTTGACAAGTATCAAAGACCAGCATTAAAATATTTTGACTCAGAAAGTATTAAAGGTTATGAGGTAACATTATGTTGGTCAGAAGGGTAACCCAGAAGAATGCTTCTGATTGAATTAACCTGTCATTAGTCTAGCCAACAGCAGCTAGACCCCCTTAGGAGAAAGAAAACCAAAAACAGATTTCCTCCCTTTCAGCACTTCTGATACAACTGCTTTAGGGTAGACTATTGAGTGCTAGTGAGCAGCTGGTTTTTTCTCTCTAAGATAGAAGTCAAGGGGGCAGGGACATTTTTCAAGGTTGTAGTCTTGGGCTGCTGCAGTAGCTTTATATGCATTTCAAAAACGATGATAGTACTCTGGTTTTTCTATAGATACATAATTCTAAAGCCTGAAAAGTCTCATTTTTAAAAAAGTTTTGGCTTTGGTGTTCTCTCCAGTGCTTTAATTCAGCTTCAAGGCTGATCTCTTGAGGACATTTGAAATAACGGTTCCAGTGGGAAGTCATAATCTCGATCTGGTCGTTTTACAGACACCTCTTATTACTGCTTTTGTCCAAAGTATGAAAACAGTGGTTGCTGTTGTAATTTAGAGGCTTCAAAATGGTTCTCTCATTCAACTTTCATTGCAGCCCACAGGCAGAGAACAGATTTAAAGCTGTGTTCTCTTTAATTTCAGTTTGCAGACTTGATAGTTATTAAGTTTATTTCTCCCTCACAGATTTTGCTAAAAGTGACAAGAAAGAGCCAAGAAATTGACCATTATGAATATGCTATTTTCCCTGATACTGGAGCCTCTATTAGTAGTACATGGACATTCTTCCAAAAAGCAGAGGCAGTATTGACCCAGTATTGTGCTATTCCATTGTAAAGGTCACCAGCTTTTGAGCTTGTTTGCCTCTGCTAAGCTGTGACACTTTTTCTTTTCAACTTTTATTTTAGATTCAGGAGGTACATGTGTAGTATTGTTATTTGGGTATATTGCATGATGTTGAGGTTTGGGGTATGAATGATCCCATTGCTCAGGTACTGAGCATAGTGCACAATAGTTTTTCAGTCCTTGCCCCTCTCACCACCTCCCCATTCTAATAGTCCCAGTTTCTATTGTTGCCATATTTATGTCCATGACTGCTATGTTGATCTTTATGTTTAGCTCCCACTTATAGGTGAGAACCTGTGGTTTCAGTTTTCTGTTCTTGTGTAAATTTGCTTAACATAAAGGCCCTCAGCTGCATTCATGTTCCTGCAAAGGACACAATTTCATTCTTTTTTTTATGGCTTCATAGTATTCCATGGTGTGTATGTACATTTTCTTTATCCATTCCACCACTGATGGGTACCTGGGTTGATTCCATTTATTTGCTATTGTGAATAGTGCTATGATGAACATGTGAATGCATATGTCCTTTCGGTAGAATGATTTACTTTTTTTTGGATATATACTTAGTAACGCGATTTCTGGGTCAAATGGCAGTTCTAAGTTCTTTGAGAAATCTCCAAACTGCTTTCCTCTGTGGCAGAACTAATTTACGTCCCCACTGACAGTGTATAAATATTCCCTTTTCTTCACAGCTTTGCTAGCAACTGTTTTTTTTAAATTTTTTTAGAAAAAAAGGTTTTTTTTTTTAGGTTCAGGGGTACATGTGCAGATTTGTTATATAGGTAAATTATGTGTTATGGTGGTTTTGTGTACAGATTATTTCACCACCCAGGTAATAAGCATAGTACCTGATAGGTAGGTTTTCGATCCTCACTCTCCTCCCTCCCTTCACCCTAAGGCAGACTCTGGTGTCTGCTGTTCCCTTCTTCCCACATGTACACAATATTTAGCTCCTACTTATCAGTGAGGACATGTGGTATTTGGTTTTCTGTTCTTATGTTACTTTACTTAGGATAATGGCCTCCAGTTCTAATGTTGCTGCAAAAGACATGATTTCATTCTTTTTTTTTATAGCTGTGTAGTATTCCATGCTGCATATGTACCAAATTTTCTTTATCCAACCTACCACTGTTGGGCATTTAGGTTGATTCTATGTCTTTGCTATTGTAGATAGTGCTATAATGAACATACATGTGCATGTGTCTTTACAGTAGAATGACTTATTTTCCTATGGCTATAGACCCACTAATGAGATTGCTAGGTTGAGTGGTAATTCAGCTTTGAGTTCTATGAGAAATTGCCCAACTGATTTCCACAATGGGTGAACTAATTTACAGTCCCACCGGCAATGCACAAGCATCCCCTTTTCTCTGCAACCTCACCAACATCTGTTATCTGTTGACTTTTTAATAATAGCCATTCTGTCTAGTGTGAGATATTATTTCACTGTGGTTTTGATTTGCATTTCTCTGATGATTAGTGATGTGGAACATCTTTTTGTACATTTGTTGCCCACTTGCATGTCTTCTTTTGAGAAGCACCTGTTCATGTCTTTTGCCCATTTTTAATTTTTTTTTTTTTTTTTTTGAGACGGAGTCTCGCTCTGTCACCGAGGCTGGAGTGCAGTGGTGCGATCTCGGCTCACTGCAAGCTCCACCTCCTGGGTTCATGCCATTCTCCTGCCTCAGCCTCCCGAGTAGCTGGCACTACAGGCGCCTGCCACCATGCCTGGCTAATTTTTTTTTTTTTTTTGTATTATTAGTAGAGACGGGGTTTCACCATGTTAGCCAGGATGGTCTTGATCTCCTGACCTCGTGATCCACCCGCCTCGGCCTCCCAAAGTGCTGGGATTACAGGTGTGAGCCACCACGCCCAGACTTTTTCTGTTTTTTTTTGCTTGTTCAGTTTAAGTTCCTTATAGATTCTGAATATTAGACCTTTGTTGGATGCATAGTTTGCTAATATTTTCTCCCATTCTACAGGTCATCTACTTATTCTGTTGATATTTTCTTTTTCTTTTGCTGTGCAGAAACCCTTTAATTGAATTAGGTCCCACTTGTCAATTTTTGTTTTTGTTGTAATTGCTTTTGAAGACTTACCCATTAATTCTTTTCCAAGGATGATGTTCAGATGGTGTTTTCAAAGTTTTTTTTCTAGAATTCTTATAGTTTGAGGTCTTACATTTAAAGTTTTAATTCATCTTAACTTTTGTATATGGTGAAAGGATGGGGTCTAGTTTTTTTTCTTCTGCTTATGGCTAACCAGCCATCCCAGCACGATTTGTTGAATAGTTATTATTTTTGTTGACTTTCTTGAAGGTCAGATGGCTGTAGGTATGTGGTTTTATTTCTGGATTCTTTATTCTGTTTCATTGCTCTATATGCCTGCTTTTGTACCAGTACCATGCTCTTTAGGTTACTGTAGACTTACAGCATAGTTTGAAGTCAGTTAATGTGATGTCTCCAGCTTTATTCTTTTTGCTTTGAATTGCTTTGGCTATTCATGCTTTATTTTGACTTTATATTAAGTTTTCCTAGTTCTGTGAAAAATGATGTTGGCAGTTTGATAGAAATAGCATTGAATCTGTAGATTGCTTTGGGCTGTATGACCATTTTAATGCTATTGATTCTTCTAGTCCATGAGCATGGAATATTTTTCCATTTGTTTGTGTCTAATTGATTGGCTTGCATATGTTGAACTAACCTTGTATCACAGGTAAAAAGTCTACTTGATTGTGGCGAATTAATTTTTTGATGTGCTGTTAAATTCTGTTTGCCAGTATTTTGTTGAGGATTTTTGTGTCAATGTTTACTGGGGACACTGGCCTGTAGTTTTTGACAAAATACTCTTATTTTTAGGAGATGCATGGTGAAGTAGAGATAAAGTAATGATGCTTATAATTTATTTTGAAGCAGCTGAGTAAAAAAGTTAAACACTGTAACATGGTCATCAATTTATCTATTGATCTATCATCTATCAATCTATAAAATAGTCTGTCTTTCTATCTATCTGCTATCTATCTCTCTGAGAATAAGAGGAAGCCAATGTAGCAAATTGTTAAGAATTGATTAATTTAGGTGAAGGGTATGTGGTTGATTATTGGCTTATTCTTTCAACTTTTAAGTACCTTTGAAAATAGCTGTAATCTAAGGTTTAGGAAATATTAGCAGGTTGACAGAAAGCAGGAAACTATTAAAAATTCTTAATTCACTTAGAATTTTCTATGAAATGACTATGTTTAACTGCTGCTCTTTTTTACCCTAAGAATTGATCATGCCTTAATATCCGCTATGTTTTATTGTTAAATTATCTGTTCCCCCAGCTAGGAATGAGCTCTGTGGAGCAATAATTTTGATTTTCAGCTACTGATATCCCCCAGTTCCTTGAATGGTACCTGGCCCTGTTAGATGCTCAAGAAAAATATCTATTGAGTAAAATAAAAAGAAAGAAAATACAGGCAAGAAAATAAACTGGAATTAACACAAGGTTCTTTGTATCTCTGAATCTTTTCTTTAGTCTTTAATAATTCAAAATGATATAATCAGGCCATGCACTGAACACTTCTACCCCTTATTTTGAGTACTTCTCTGATATTATTTCTCTGATTTTTAAAATGTAAGGTCTTTAATATTTTACTTTTAAATATAAAAATTTAACATAAAAATATACATATTAAAAACATTACTTAGTGATAGAACATGTAAAGGCATCAATCCATTATCCATTGCCACCTCCATGAAGAAGCAATAATTTTTAACTCTTTTATTTGCTTAATTTTCAGTGGTTATGTTCTTATTTACAATGATATGCTTATGCTATTCTTATTTTTCAAATTGAGAGAGATGACTTATTGACTTCCTGTTTTGACTGGTAAAGATTTATCTGTTTAGGGACACCTCCCTCCGCTCCCATAGCCTTCCATATATATATATACATATATGTGTACATATATGTATATATGTAGATATATATACACACATAAATGTATATATACATATATGTATATATGTCACTTAAAGTAGGTATATATATATATCTACTTTAAGATACATCTACTTTAAGTTATCAAAAATCAATATTTTCTTAAATACATTCATTTATTATATAGTTTAAAATCTTTCCTAATGTTTCTAAGTGTTCCTTCTTATTTTGTCCAATTTCCATCCACGTACCTTTAAATTTTTCTAAATTTTCTATATTTTGTATGAAAACTAATTTGACCTCCTCTCCTTTTTTCCCTGAAGGCCTGTTTTCTTTTGCTCTTGACTGTTGGCCTGATTGTTCTCTAGATCTGTTGTTCAGCTGCATATGGGGACTTCCCTTAGCCATTTTGTTAGATTGAACCATTTCAAGTTTCCTTACCTTTCTCTTTATGGTTAGCTCTATTATTTTCTTGAAGTATATTGTTCAGAAATTCTTAAATTAACCTAAGCAGAATTTATTTAAATTTGTACATTTACAAATATATATTTATCTTACATTTGACTGATAATTTTGCAGAGTAGAAGATTAATTGCTGAAAATAATTTTCTTTCATATTTCGGAAGGTTCTGCTTGCCTGTCCTCTAGCAACATCCAGTGTTACTGATGGGAAACCCCAGGTCATTCTCATTCTTTGTTAAGTAACCTATATTTTCTCATTTGTTGTATTCAAATCTGGCATTATATACATTATAAAATTTCTGATAATGTGCCTCAGGTCTTTCTTTTTAACTCAGTTTTTTTAAATCACTATTTTGGAGACAGTGGGAATTTTCACTCTAGTGACTTTGTTATCTCTGAGAATTTCTCTAGTATTATTTCTCTGATAATTTGCCTCTTCCAATTATTTTTTTGCTTCTGATACTCCTTTTAGCTGAAAGAATCAACATTCCATCCTTGTTTCATAGATGCCATACATTGACTACCTCTGAAGATTTAATCTATGGTCTCAGAGAGCATCTTTTCTCTTGAGCCTCTCAATTTCCCTTGAGAAGGTGCCCTCTTGAGAATGGACACCTGGCTCCCAGGATTTTATACCTAGTGTGTAGAAGGTAAGGAGGAACACCAATGTTTCACATATGAACTTTTAACCAAAGCCCCTGCTTCAGCCTTGTGCCTCAACTCTACCTTACTTTGAATCTGGCTGAGCATTCACAAGATTTGATGAGGAAAATTGTCCCTCTGTAAGCAATTTTGTCCATGTTTTTCTCCATTTTGATTAATCAGTTTCCAGAATCTTCCAACTCCTTTCCTTCTTCCAAATATATTTTGAAATATATTTTTTGCCAATATCCACTTTCTTGTCTCTTATTACCTTTGTTTTTTTTTTTTTTGAGACGGAGTCTCACTCTGTCGCCCAGGCTGGAGTGCAGTGGCGCGATCTCGGCTCACTGCAAGCTCCACCTCCCGGGTTCACGCCATTCTCCTGCCTCAGCCTCTCCGAGTAGCTGGGACTACAGGCGCCCGCCACCACACCTGGCTAATTTTTTTTTTTTTTGTATTTTTAGTAGAGACGGGGTTTCACCGTGGTCTCGATCTCCTGACCTCGTGATCTGCCGGCCTCAGCCTCCCAAAGTGCTGGGATTACAAGCATGAGCCACCGCGCCCGGCCTGTTACACATAGATCTTAATATGAGGTTTGTCAAAAAAGATGACTACGTTTATGGGAATGAGCAGAAAAAGGAAATAAAATGTATTCAATAAAAATGCTGATTTATATTTATTCTTTTATTAGTTTTTAGTTCTTATGTACTGTCTTTTTAATTAACTGGTTTGTTTAGAACTTTGTACAATCATTAATTGGAATTAATTTAGGGTCCTTTAAATTTACTTACGCAGTTTCTCTTCTATTTTTAAAGATTACTTAATTCAATTAGGTTTTAACTGTAAAATCAACCGGTAACTTAGCAACCAAATTTGGGTATTTTCCAGATATAGATAAACAGTGTTACAGGATCAAATCTCTAACTTTCTTGAAATAACAGTAGATTAAGGACAAAAAATCTTTCAATTAATAATCATTTATGAATTTATATGACAGATGCTGTATATGCTCAGGATCTAATTTTCTGCAGGAAATGTTATTTGTCTTATTCATTTGACATCTGTCTAATATATTGAGTAGATATGTCAGAGATGGAGGGTCCACTCTACCTGGTCTCCCTCTCTTACTTTTAATAATATTTTAATAATAGACCTCTTGAGTCTTAGTTGGGCACATGGCTGCTCAGTTAGATATAACATTTCACATATTTCACAGACTCTCTTGCAGATAGCTGTGGCAGGGTAACTATATTCTGGACAATAGGATGAGAGCAGCAATGATTTGTGCAACTTCTGGGTCTTACAATATGATCTTTGCCATAATTCAGGTAGTTCTAATTAATTCATTTGAAATTTCTTTAAGATATATTATTCAAATTTATGATAAAGCAGGCTGACTCAATTATTCTCATTAAGTGAGATATTTGGTGTACTTACACAATCATTCTAATACACTCAAATATATTTCTATATCATACTATATACCTTATGCTATATACATTATATATACATGCTATCTTCTACATTGTTATAAGAAAATAGTATGTATGTATGTATATATGTACTATTATATAGCTAATAAGAATAAATGAGTGACTACATATACCCATTACAAATAATTTCATTTTTACTGGCTTCATATGCTAAGGACCATATAAAGAAATCTGTTAGTTTTCTATATGGTCCTAGATATTACTATCTTCTTAAAACTGGGTTAGTAATGTCAAATAAAGAAATAAACTTTTCAGGAAATACAAGCAAAGAGCAGACTCAATACACTTGGAAACAGGGATAAGAGACAATAAACTTGTAAGTATTTAAGCAGAGGGAATGAACTCTTGTCCAAGTGGAAATCAAGTTTGTGGCTTTACTTTTTTTTTTTTTTTTTAAGTCATAGAAAACAGCTCTAAATAGATTAATATAAGTTGTAAGTGACATTAGTGGGCTAAGTTTTAAACATAAACAATACAAAAAAGCTACACTTAGATTTTTTTTCTACTATAAGTTTGACAAAGATCAGAAAGATTGTCAGTTACCTCGTTGTTTAGTGGAATTGTTTTCACTTTAATTTTTAATAGATAATTCTTCAACATGATACCACATTAGAAAGTTCAAATGAATATTCAGTAAAAGGTCTCCCTTTTACCATGCTTAAAAACATTAGACATAGTCCTGTATTAAAAATGTGTTTTATTTTGAGGGACCTGATGGTTTCAATAAGGAAAGAGTTAATTCCCTTGTATATTTGTAGATAGGCAAGATTTCAATGAGCAGTTTTCTATAACTTTCTGTAGTAAACATTGATTGTTATCTCTTAATATTTCCCCATTCTTCCATTGCTATTGATTTATTTAATACATCACTATGGCTATAAAAATAATAACACTGTTTACCAGCTTGCCTTGCAGCAAGGTGTGGCCCTGTGACCAAGTCCTGGCCAATGAGATGTAAGCAAAAGCGTCTTGGGGTAGCTTTTGGGAGCTTCTTTAGAAGACAACTATTATACACCTTTAACACACACTTCGTCCCTTTCTCCACTCTGCTGACCAAAACACGGATGCAATGGCGGCCATTTCGAACCCCACAGAGTATGGCTTTGTCTTAGGGTGGTGGAATCGTGAGCTGAAAAGATCCTGGGCCCCTTGGGATTTTGTAGAACATAGCCCCATACCAGTTCTGCACTCCTAAGTCTACACCTTTATATGTGATAGAAATAAAATTTTATTTATGGTAATATTTTCCATCTCTATGAACTGTGGACAAATCCAATTTCTACAGATAGACTCACCAGGAGATTTATAAAAATTCTACCTAACAGCAGGACAGAGAGCATGTGAAAACATTAAGAACAATGAAAACAGATTCTGAATAAAAATCTCAGTACTTAATGATCCCAGATTAAAGAGGATTGGAACTTCCCAGGAGGGAATGTGGCAGCATTCCCTTTTCCTTGGGAGGAAAAGTTAATCTCTTTTCCTCCCAGGGATTGTTATCCTATCCAAGAAAGGAGACAGGATTTCTGAAATGTCAAAGGAATGATGCCCATGTGGTCCCAGTGATAGCACTTGTGTGAAACCACCACACTGATTAGCAGAGGGTATGTTTTTTAGCCAACCCCCTAGGCTGTCTCCAATCCTTCTCACCTGGATCTGTACTTGCTGAGGGCTTATATTCAGAGAGTTGAGGCATAATAACCTCACTTTGACCTAAGTATATTTCAGCGCTTTAGGACTAAGTTTCACTAGTTGGTTTTATTTATACAAGATGGCTGCTTCAACTCCATTTATCACATCTTTATTTAAGTCCAGAAGAAGTGGGGCATGGGGCACACCTTTTTATAAAAAAATTTTATTTCAATAGCTTTTGATGTACAAATGGTTTTTTGTTACATGGATGAATTACACAGTGGTAAATCCTGAGATTTTAGTGAATCTGTCACCCAAGTAGTGTACACTGTACCTAATATATAGTTTTATATCCCTAGCCCCACTCCCACTCTCCCCTTTCTGAGTGTCTGTAGTCCATTATATCACTCTGTATGCCTTTGCATACTCATAGCTTAGCTCCCACTTACAAGTGATAACATACGGCTTTTGGTTTTCCACTTCTGCATTCTTTCAGTTAGAATAAGGGCCTCTAGCTCCATTCAAGTTGATGCAAAAGGCATTATTTCCTTCCTTTTTATGGCTGGGTAGTATTCCATGGTGTATATATAGCATATTTTCTTTATCTACTCTTTAGTCAATGGGCATTTAGGTTGACTCCACATCATGGCAATTGTGAATTTTGCTGCTATAATCCATACGTGTGCAATTGTCTTTTTTATATAATGACTTCTTTTCCTTTGGGTAGATACCCAGTAGTGGAATTGCTGGATTGAATGGTATATTTACTTTTTGCTCTTTAAGGAATCTTCATACTGTTTTCCTTAGAGGTTGTACTGGTTTACATTATCACCAGCAGTGTAAAAGTGTTCCCTTTTCCCCACATCCATCTCGACATCTGTTGTTTTCTGATTTTTTAATAATGGTCATTGTTGCAGGAGTAAGTTGTGGTTTTAATTTGCATTTCCCTGATGATTAATGATTTTGAGCATTTTTTGTTGGCCGTTTGTATATCTTCTTTTGAGAAATGTCTATTCATGTTTTTAGCCCACTTATTGATAGGATTATTTATTTTTCTTGCTGATTTTTTTGAGTTTCTTGTAGATTCTGCAAACTAGTCCTTTGTCAGATGCATAGTTCCCAAATATTTTCTCTCACTTTTTAGGTTGTCTGTTTACCTTGCTGATTATTTCTTTTGCCGTGCAGAAACATTTTAGTTTAATTAGGTCCTATTTATTTATTCTTGTTTTTGTAGCATTTCCTCTTGGGGTTTTAGTCATGAAATCTTTGCCTAGCTCAATGTCTAAAAGAGTTTTTCTAACGTTATGTTCTAGAATTTTTATGGTTTCAGTTTATGTATTTAAGTCTTTGATCCATCTTGAGTTGATTTTTGTATAAGGTGAGAGATAGGGATTCAGTTTCATTCTTCTACATCTGGCTTGCCAGTTTCCCCAGTACCATTTATTAAATACGGTGCCTGTTCCCCAATTTATGTTTTTGTATGCTTTGTCAAAGATTAGTAGTTGGCTGTCCAATTTTGGCTTTACTTCCAGGTTCTCTATTCTGTTCCATTGGCTTATGTACCTACTTTTTAAATCAGTACTGTGCTGTTTTGGTTACTATAGTATAGTTTGTATTCTGGTAATGCAGTGTTTCCAGATTTGTTCTTTTTGCTTAGGATTGCTTTGGCTATTTAGGCTCTGTTCTGGTTCCACAGGAATTCTTAGATTGTTTTTTCTAATTGTGTAAAAAATGATGTTGGTATTTTGATAGAAATTGCATGGAATCTGTAGATTGTTTTGGAAAGTATGGTCATTTTCACAATATTGATTCTTTCAATCCATGAGCATGGAGTATGTTTCCATTTGTTTGTGTCATCTATGATTTCTTTCAGCACTGTTTTGTACTTCTCCTTGTAGAGATCCTTTACTTTCTTGGTTAGGTATATTCCTAGGTATTTTATTTTACTTTTTTGCAGCTGTTGCAAAAGGGATTGAGTTCTTGATTTGATTGTTAGCTTGGTTGTTGTTGGTATATAGCATCCTACTGATTTGTGTACAGAGATTTTGTAACCTGAGACTTTACTCAACTCATTGATCAAATCTAGGAGTCTTTTGGAGGAGTCTTTAGGATCTTCTAGGTGTATGATTATATCATCAGCAAAAAGTGATAGGCTGACTTCCTCTTTTCCAATCTGAATGTCTTTTATTTCTTTCTCTTGCCTAATTGCTATGGTTAGGACTTCCAGAACTGTGTTGAATAAGAAGTGGTGAAAGTGGGCATCCTTGTCTTTTTCCTGTTTGCAGGAGGAATGCTTTCAATTTTTCCCCATTCAGTATGATGTTGGCTGTGGGTTTGTCGTATATGACTTCTATTATTTTGACATAAGTGCCTTCTATGCCTGTTTGTTGAGAGTTTTAATCATAAAGGGATGCTGGATTTTGTCAAATGCTTTTTCTGCATCCATTGAGATGACTATATGGTTTTTATTTTTAATTCTATTTATGTGATGTATTACATTTATTGACTTGAGGATGTTAAATCATCCCACATCCTTGAGAAGAAACCCACTTGACCATGATGTATTATCTTTTTTTCTTCTGAATTATCTTTCTGATATGCTGTTGGATTCAGTCAACTAGTATGTTATTGAAGATTTTTGTATCTACGTTCATTGGTGATATTGGTCTGCAGTTTTCTTTATTTGCTTTGTCATTTCCTGGTTTTGATATCAGGATGATATTGGCTTCATAGAATGATTTGTGGAGGAATCTCATTATTTCAGTCTTTTGGAATAGTTTCACCAGGATTTGTACCAATTCTTCTTTGAATGTCTGGTAGAATTCAGCTATGAATACATCTGGTCCTGGGCTTTTTTGGGTGGTAATTTAAAAATTACTGACTCAATCTAGCTGCTTGTTATTTGTTTGTTCAGGGTTTCTATTTCTTCCTATTTAACCTACAAGGGTTGTATGTTTCCAGAAATTTATCCATATCCTCTAGGTTTTCTAGTTTGTGCTCATAAAGGTGTTCATAGTAGTCTCAAATGATCCTTTGTATTTCTGTGGTATCATTTGGAATGCTTCCAATTTCATTTCTTTTTTTTGACAGTCTGAATTTAACTTTTACTTAAACAAATCTTTATGAAATCAAAACACTAGGAAAATATACCCTCCAATTTCTTTAGGTTTTAGCATAACCATTAGATCTCTACAGGGTTGCAGTACATTCTGTTGCAGCAATGGGTTTAAGGAGACTGAGGTTGGCATCTCCAACAAACTCCAGTCAGGGCATTGCAGTTAGCCTGGAGCTACATCTGGTTCTACCAATAACTCCCAGTGAGGCTTGGGAAGTGGGGTGCAGCCACTCTGGCTTCTGGACCTCATTTCATCATCCTTAAAATGAGAGGACCCCCCTAGATAATTTCTAGGACCTTTCTGGCTTTCACATCCCTTTTTTACTTCCATAGGTTATTGGGGAACAGATGGCATTTGGTTACATAAGTAAGTTCTTTAGTAATAATTTCTGAGATTTTGATGCACACATCACACAAGCAGTAGACACTGCACCCTATTTGTAGTCTTTTATCCCTGAACCCCTTCCTTCCCTTTCCACTTGAGTCCCCAGAGTCCATGTGTGATTCTTATGCCTTTGCATCCTCATATGTTAGCTCCCACTTATGAGTGAGAACATAAGATGTTTGGTTTTCCATTCCTGAGTTATTTCACTTAGAATAATAGTTTCCATTCTCATCCAGGTCACTGCAAATGCCATTAATTCATTCTTTTTATGACTGAGTAGTATATATATATATATATATATATATATATATGTGTGTGTGTATATATATGCACACACACACACATATATATATATATTTATATATGTATATCAATCACAGTTTTTCTATCCACTCGTTAATCTATGGGCATTTGGTTTGGTTCCACGTTTTTGCAATTGTGAATTGTGCTGCTACAAATGTTAAACATGCATGTGCAAGTATCTTTTTCGTATAATGACTTATTTTCCTCTGGGTAGATACCCAGTAGTGGGATTGCTGGATCAAATGGTAGTTCTAGTTTTAGTTCTTTAAGGAATTTCCACACTGTTTTCCATAGTGGTTGTACTAGTTCACATTCTCACCAGCAGTGTAGAACCCTGTTCACCGCATCCACGCCAACATCTACTATTTTTTTTATTATGGCCATTCTTGCAGGAGTAAGGTGGTATCATATTGTGATTTTGATTTGCATTTCCCTGATCATTAGTGATGTTGAATGTTTTTCATATGTTTATTGGCCATTTGTATATCTTCTTTTGAGAACTGCCTATTCATGTCCTTAGCTCACTTTTTGATGGGATTGTTTATTTTTTTCTTGTTGATTTGTTTGTGTTTGTTGCAGATGCTGGATATTAGTCCCTTGTCAGATGTATACAGTGTGAAGATGTTTTTCCCTACTCTGTGGTTTGTCTATTTACTCTACTGACTGTTCCTTTGCCGTGGGAAAGCTCTTTAGTTTAATTAAGTCCCAACTATTTATCTTTGTTTTTATTGCATTTGCTTTGGGGTTCTTGGTCATGAAATCCTAGCCTAAGCCAATGTCTAGAAGGGGTTTTCCAATATTATCTTCTAGAATTTCTATAGTTTCAGGAATTAAAGTCCTTAATCCATCTTGAGTTGATTTTTTATAAGGTGAGAGATGAGGATTCAGTTTCATTCTTTTACATGTAGTTAGCCAATCATCCCAGCACCATTTGCTGAAAAGGGTGTCCTTTCCCCACTTTATGTTTTTGTTTGCTTTGTCGAAGATCAGTTGGCTGTAAGTATTTAGATTTATTTCTGGGTTCTCTATTCTGTTCCATTGTCCTATAGGCCTATTTTTATATCAGTACCATGCTGTTTTGGTGACTATGGCCTTATAGTATAGTTTGAAATCAGGTAATGTGATGCCTCCAGATTTGTTATTTTTGCTTAGTCTTGTTTTGGCGATGTGGGCTCTTTTTCAATACCATATGAATTTTATAATTGTTTTTTCTAATTCTGTGAAAAACGATGGTGGTATTTTGATGGGAATTGCATTGAATTTGTAGATTGCTTTTGGCAGTATGCTCATATTCACAATATTCATTCTACCGGCCGGGTGTGGTGGCTCATACCTGTAATCCCAGCACTTTGGGAGGCCAAGGTGGGTGAATCACTTCTCAGGAGTTTAAGACCAGCCTGGCCAACATGACAAAACCCCGTTCCTACTAAAAACCCAAAAATTAGCTGGGCATGGTGGTGCATGCCTGTAATCCCAGCTACTGGGGAGGCTGAGGCATGAGAATCATTTGAACCCAGAGGCAGAGGTTGCAGTGGGCAGAGATGGCACCACTGCACTCCAGCCGGGGTGACAGAGTGATACTGTGTCTCAAAGAAAAAAAAAATTGATTCTACCCATCCATGAGCATGGGATGTGATTCCGTTTGTTTGTGTCACATATGGTTTATTTCAGCAGTGTTCTGTAGTTTTCTTTGTAGAGGTCTTTAACCTCCTTGGTTAGGTATATTCATATATATATATATATATATATATTTTTTTTTTTTTTTTTTACAGCTATTGTTAAAGGGGTTGAGTTCTTGATTTGATTCTCAGCTTGGTCGCTATACAGAAGAGCACGCGTATAGAAGAGTACACTGATTGTGTACATTAATTTTGTGTCTAAAAACTTTGCTGAATTCTTTTATCAGTTCTAGGAGATGTCTGGAGGATTCTTTAGGGATTTCTAGGTAAATGATTATATCATCAGCAGACAGGGACCA
This sequence comes from Hylobates moloch, assembly GCF_009828535.3. Taxonomy (NCBI): domain Eukaryota; kingdom Metazoa; phylum Chordata; class Mammalia; order Primates; family Hylobatidae; genus Hylobates; species Hylobates moloch. The sequence continues at coordinate 104,575,702 of NW_026652277.1, read as the reverse complement.
TTTGACTTCCTCTTTACCAATTTGGATGCCCTTTATTTCTTTTTTTTTTAATCCTCAAATGAGTTATGTTTGCCTTGCACTAATAACTTTTATTTCACTCAAATTAGAGCAATAATCTTCCATACATAAGTATCTTCCCTGCCCAATAATTCAAAGAAAAGAAAATCCAAAACGATTGGTAAAGAAAAATATAAGAATTAACACACCCTTTAAATTTGTTTTAAATATTTTGATGATTTAAAAAGTGTTTAAAGTTTTTAATTCCTAGTAGGAAAACATTATCTGAACGAATACCCTAATAGCAAACCACTGTAAAATGCTTCAGCTGCATTTGGGGGAGAGGGGTAGGGATTATCTTCAAAGCACCCCAGCTCTTTTGATGAGAAGGTCAGAGGTACATTGGTTTGTATTATTGCAACATCCATAAGGTGATCTAGGTTGCTTTTCCTTCAGCAAGGGCTCTATTTATCAGAAGGGCATTATGCTTGACCTCCAAATTTGGCTGACAATTTACTGATAAGATTCATAACCTTTGGGTTGCTCTGGTATTTTGACATATTTGCTGGGTTCTGAGCCACATCCTGGAAGGCCACCATAACTTCTGGATCCTGCATGGCTGCAAGAACCTCTGGATCACTAAGAATTTCATTGAGTCCCGTTGATCTGTCTAATGTTGACAGTGGGGTGTTAAAGTCTTCCATTATTATTGTGTGGGAGTCTAACAGAAAGTTAACAAAGATACCCAGAAATTGACCTCAGCTCTGCACCAAGTGGACCTAATAGACATCTACAGAACTCTCCACCCCAAATCAACAGAATATACATTTTTTTCAGCACCACACCACACCTATTCCAAAATTGACCACAGAGTTGGAAGTAAAGCACTCCTCAGCAAATGTAAAAGAACAGAAATTATAACAAACTGTCTCTCAGACCACAGTGCAATCAAACTAGAACTCAGGATTAAGACACTCACTCAAAACCACTCAACTACATGGAAACTGAACAACCTGCTCCTGAATGACTACTGGGTACATAATGAAATGAAGGCAGAAATAAAGATGTTCTTTGAAACCAATGAGAACAAAGACACAACATACCAGAATCTCTGGGACATATTCAAAGCAGTGTGTAGAGGGAAATTTATAGCACTAAATGCCCACAAGAGAAAGCAGGAAAGATCCAAAATTGACACCCTAACATCACAATTAAAAGAACTAGAAAGCAAGAGAAAACACATTCAAAAGCTAGCGAAAAAGGCAAGAAATAACTAAAATCAGAGCAGAACTGAAGGAAATAGAGACACAAAAAGCCCTTCAAAAAATTAATGAATCCAGGAGCTGGTTTTTTGAAAAGATCAACAAAATTGATAGACCGCTAGCAAGACTAATAAAGAAGAAAAGAGAGAAGAATCAAATAGATGAACTAAAAAACGAAAAAGGGGATATCACCACCGATCCCACAGAAATACAAACTACCATCAGAGAATACTACAAACAGCTCTATGCAAATAAACTAGAAAATCTAGAAGAAATGGATAAATTCCTTGACAAATACACCCTCCCAAGACTAAACCAGGAAGAAGTTCAATCTCTGAATAGACCAATAACAGGCTCTGAAATTGTGGCAATAATCAATAGCTTACCAACCAAAAAAAGTGCAGGACCAGATGGATTCACAGCTGAATTCTACCAGAGGTACAAGGAGGAGTGGCTACCATTCCTTCTGAAACTATTCCAATCAATAGAAAAAGAGGGAATCCTCCCTAACTCATTTCATGAGGCCAGCATCATCCTGATACCAAAGCCGGGCAGAGACAAAACCAAAAAAGAGAATTTTAGACCAATATCCTTAATGAACATTGATGCAAAAATCCTCAATAAAATACTGGCAAACCAAATCCAGCAGCACATCAAAAAGCTTATCCACCATGATCAAGTGGGCTTCATCCCTGGGATGCAAGGCTGGTTCAACATATGCAAATCAATAAATGTAATCTATCATATAAACAGAACCAAGGACAAAAACCACATGATTACCTCAATAGATGCAGAAAAGGCCTTTGACAAAATTCAACAACCCTTCGTGCTAAAAACTCTCAATAAATTAGGTATTGATGGGATGTATCTCAAAATAATAAGAGCTATCTATGACAAATCCACAGCCAATATCATACTGAATGGGCAAAAACTGGAAGCATTCCCTTTGAAAACTGGCACAAGACAGGGATGCCCTCTCTCACCACTCCTATTCAACATAGTGTTGGAAGTTCTGGCCAGGGCAATTAGGCAGGAGAAGGAAATAAAGGGTATTCAATTAGGAAAAGAGGAAGTCAAATTGTCCCTGTTTGCAGATGACATGATAATGTATCTAGAAAACCCCATTGTCTCAGCCCAAAATCTCCTTAAGCTGATAAGCAACTTCAGCAAAGTCTCAAGATACAAAATCAATGTACAAAAATCACAAGGATTCTTATACACCAATCACAGACAAACAGAGAGCCAAATCATGAATGAGCTCCCATTCACAATTGTTCAAAGAGAATAAAATACCTAGGAATCCAACTTATAAGGGATGTGAAGGACCTCTTCAAGGAGAACTACAAACCACTGCTCAATGAAATAAAAGAGGATACAAATAAATGGAAGAACATTCCATGCTCATGGGTAGGAAGAATCAATATCATGAAAATGGCCATACTGCCCAAGGTAATTTATAGATTCAATGCCATCCCCATCAAGCTACCAATGACTTTCTTCACAGAATTGGAAAAACTACTTTAAAGTTCATATGGAACCAAAAAAGAGCCCGCATTGCCAAGTCAATCCTAAGCCAAAAGAACAAAGCTAGAGGCATCAAGCTACCTGACTTCAAACTATACTACAAGGCTACAGTAACCAAAACAGCATGGTACTGGTATCAAAATAGAGATATAGATCAATGGAACAGAACAGAGCCCTCAGAAATAATGCGGCCTATCTACAACCATCTGATCTTTGACAAATCTGACAAAAACAAGCAGTGGGGAAAGGACTCCCTATTTAATAAATGGTGCTGGGAAAACTGGCTAGCCATATGTAGAAAGCTGAAACTGGATCCCTTCCTTACACCTTATACAAAAATTAATTCAAGATGGATTAAAGACTTACATGTTAGACCTAAAACCATAAAAACCGTAGAAGAAAACCTAGGCAATACCATTGAGGACATAGGCATGGGCAAGGACTTCATGTCTAAAACACCAAAAGCAATGGCAACAAAAGCCAAAATTGACAAATGGGATCTAATTCAACTAAAGAGCTTCTGCACAGCAAAAGAAACTACCATCAGAGTGAACAGGCAACCTAAAAAATGGGAGAAAATTTTCACAACCTACTCATCTGACAAAGGGCTAATATCCAGAATCTACAATGAACTCAAACAAATTTACAAGAAAAAAAAACAACCCCATCAAAAAATGGGCAAAGGATGTGAACAGACACTTCTCAAAAGAAGACATTTATGCAGCCAAAAAACACAGGAAAAAATGCTCATCATCACTGGCCATCAGAAAAATGCAAATCAAAACCACAATGAGATACCATCTCACACCAGTTAGAATGGCAATCATTAAAGGGTCAGGAAACAACAGGTGCTGGAGAGGATGTGGAGAAATAGGAACACTTTTACACTGTTGGTGGGACTGTAAACTAGTTCAACCATTGTGGAAGTCAGTGTGGCGATTCCTCAGTGGTGTAGAACTAGAAATACCGTTTGACCCAGCCATCCCATTGCTGGGTATATACCCAAAGGATTATAAATCATGCTGCTATAAAGAGACATGCACATGTATGTTTATTGTGGCACTATTCACAATAGCAAAGACTTGGAACCAACCCAAATATCTAACAAGGATAGACTGGATTAAGAAAATGTGGCACATATACACTATGGAATACTATGCAGCCATAAAAAATGATGAGTTCATGTCCTTTGTAGGGACATGGATGAAACTGGAAACCATCATTCTCAGCAAACTGTCACAAGGACAAAAAACCAAACACTGCATCTTCTCACTCATAGGTGAGAATTGAACAATGAGAACACATGGACACAGGAAGGGGAACATCACACTCCGGGGACTGTTGCGGAGTGGGGGAAGGGGTGAGGGATAGCATTAGGAGATATACCTAATGTTAAATGACGAGTTAATGGGTGCAGCACACCAACATGGCACATGTATACATATGTAACAAGCCTGCACATCATGCACATGTACCCTAAAACTTAAAGTATAATCATAATGAAATTAAAAAAAAAGGATTTTATTGAGTCCAGGCATTCCGGCCATTCCAGGCATGCCCCCTCCCATTCCAGGCATTCCTCCTGGAAAATTACCAGGCATTCCCCCAGGAAAGCCACCTAGAAAAGAGCCATACTGAGCTCCTGACTGTCGTCTGGCTTCTTCCACCCTCTGGGCTCTCTCATGCTCTTCTCAAGCCTTCTTAACTCATTCTATTCTTTGTTTGATCTCTCGCTCTTCACATTTTTGCTCATACTTTCTCTGACATTCTGCAATTTTCTGTGCCCTAGGTTGAACTTCTTTCAGCATTGCCTAGCATCTTCATCATAATCCAATTTACAGGCAAGGGCAAGATCATGGGCTGCTTCTTCCCAGTGGCCTAGAAGTCTGTGTGCTTTCCCCCGCCACTTGTAAGGCTGAGGTGAATCAGCATTTATTTCAATGGCTCTGTCATAGTCTCGGATGGCAGCATTTGTCTTCTGTAATTTGACGAAGACACTGGCCCTGTTGGCATACAAAATGGCCAAGCGAGGATTCAGCTTGATGGCATCTGTGAGTAAGTCAATGGCTTTCTGGATTTCACCATCATTTAGGGCTTTGATAGCAGCCACTTTTTTATCATTTGCCTGATCCATCATCTCCTCCGTTGTCTCCGCATTTTCATCTCCCATTTCTTGAGGAGCATCAGTGTCTGGTTCAATCACACCTTCTTTATCAGTTTCTAGATCACTTTCCTCACTTGGTGGTTCGTCTGCCTTTAAGTCTTCCTCCACCTTCTTACTATCAGGTTTTTCTTCCTTGGTATTTTCTTCTTATTTAGCTTTCTGAGTAGCAGGTGGTACTTCACCTCCCATGATCTCCACCCACTCCCTCAGGAAGCGCATTTCCTCGGTGTGCAGAATGCTCAGATCCTGCTTACACATTTTCACAAAGGGCCGAAGCTCGTTTACTTTGCGGGTGTCCATGGTAAGGAGGTGGTGGGCGAAGCTGGGGGGCTGCGGCCCGGTTCCAGGCCCAGGCGCTGGCTCGGCGTGACCGCGCAGAAGGGGGCGGCTCTGGATGCCCTTTGTTACTTTCTGTTGTCTGAATGCTCTGGCTAGGACTTCTAGTACTAAGTTGAAGAGAAGTAGTCAGAGTAGGCATCCTTATCTTGTTCCAGGTATTAGAGGAAATGCTTTCAACTTTTCCCCATTCAGTATAATGTTGGCTGTGGGTTTGTCATAGATGGCTTTTATTACGTTGAGGTGTTTCTTGTATGCCGATTTTGCTGAGAGTTTTAATCATAAGGGATGCTGGATTTTGTTGAATGCTTTTTCTGCATTTATTGAGATGATCATGTGATTTAAAAAAAATTCTGTTTATATGGCGTATCACATTTATTGACTTGCATATGTTAAACCATCCCTGCATCCCTGGTATGAAACCCACTTGATCATGGCAGATTCTTTTTGATATGTTGTTGGATTCAGTTAGCTAGTATTTTGTTAAGGATTTTAGCATCTATGTTCCAGGGATTTTGGTCTGTAGTTTTCTTTTTTGGTTATGTCCTTTCCTGGTTTTGGTATTAGGGTGATGCTGGCTTCATAGAATGAATTAGGGAGGGATCCCTCTTTCTCTATCTTGTGGAATAGTGTCAAAAGGATTGGTACCAATTCTTTGAATATCTGGTAGAATTCTGCTGTGAATCTATCTGATCCTGGACTTTTTATGTTGGTAATTTTAAAATTACCATTTCAGTCTCGCTGCTTGTTATTGGTCTGTTCAGGGTATCTAATTCTTCCTGATTTAAGCTAGGAGGGTTGTATTTATTTTCAGGAATTTATCCGTCTCTTCTAGGTTTTCTAGTTTTTATGCATAAAGATGTTTATAGTAGCCATGAATGATCTTTTGTATTTCTCTGGTGTCAGTTGTAATATCTCCCACTTTGTTTCTTATTGAGCTTATTTGGATTTTGTCTCTTCTTGGTTAATCTTCATAATTTTGTCAATTTTATTTATCTTGTCAAAGAACCAGCTTTTTGTTTCATTTATCTTTTGGCATTTTTTTTTTTTTGTTTCAATTTCATTTAGATCTGCTCTGGTCTTGGTTATTTCCTTTCTTCTGCTGGGTTTGGGTTTGGTTTGTTCTTGTTTCTCTAGTTCCTTGAGGTGTGACCTTAGATTGTTTGCACTCTTTCAGACTTTTTGATGTAGACATTTAGGGATATGAACTTTCCTCTTAGTACCACCTTTGCTGTGTCCCAGAGGTTTTGATAGATTGTGTCAGTATTGTCATTCAGTTTGAAGAATTTTTTAAATTTCCATCTTGATTTGATTTTTGACCCAGTGATCACTCAGGAGCAGGTTATTTAATTTCCACATATTTGCATGGTTTTGAAGATTCCTTTTGGAGTTGATTTCCAGCTTTATTCCACTGTGGTCTGAGAGAGTGCTTGCCAAAATTTCAATTTTCTTAAATTTATTGAGGCTCATTTTGTGGCCTGGAGAAAGCTCCACGTGCTGTTGAATAGAATGTGTGTTCTGCAGTTGTTGGATGGAATGTTCTGTATGTATCTGTTAAGTCCATTTGTTCCCAGATATAGTTTAAATCCATTGTTTTTTTTGTTGACTTTCTGTCCTGATGACCTGTTCAGTGCTGTCAGTGGAGTGTTGAAATCCCCCACTATTATTGTGTTGCTGTCTGATTTCTTAGATCTATTAGTAATTGTTGTATAAATTTGGGACCTCTAGTGTTAGGTGCATGTATGTTTAGGATTGTGATATTTTCCTGTCATAAAAACAAGGCCTTTAATTATTATATAGTGTCACTCTTTGTGTTTTTAACTGCTGTTGCCTTAAAGTTTGTTTTGTCTGATATAAGATAGCCACTCCTGCTTACTTTTGGTATCCATTTGCATAAAATGTCTTTTTCAATCCCTTTTCCTTAAGTTTCTGTGAGTCTTTATGAGTTAGGTGAGTCACTTGTAGGCAGCAGGTAGTTGGTGGGTGAATTCTTATCCATTCTGCAATTCTGTATGTTTTAAGTGGATCATTTAGGCCATTCACATTCAATGTTGGTATTGAGATGTGAGGTAACATTCTATCCATTGTGCTGTTTGTTGCCTGTGTACCTTGATTTTTTGTTTTTGTTTTTTAACTTGTATTTTTGTTTTATAGGTCCTGTACGATTTATACTTTAAAGGGGTTCTGTTTTGATGTGTTTCCAGTATTTATTTCAAGATTTAGAGCTACTTTTAGCAGTTCTTGTACTGGTGGCTTGGTAGTGGTGAATTCTCTCAGCATTTGTGTTTGAAAAAGACTGTATCTTCCCCTCATATATGAAGCTTAGTTTTGCTAGATACAAAATTCTTTTGTTTGAGGAGGCTGAAGATAGGGCCCCAGTCCCTTCTAGCTCATAGGATTTCTGCTGAGAAATCTGCGTTAATCTGATAGGTTTTCCTCTTTAGGTTACCTGGTGCTTTTGTCTCAAAGCTCTTAAGATGATTTCCTTTGTCTTAACTTTAGATAACCTGACAATAATGTGCCTAGGTGATGATCTTTTTGCGTTGAACTTCCCAGGTGTTCTTTGTGCTTCCTGTATTTCAGTATCTAGGTCTCTAGGAAGGCTGGGGAAGTTTTCCTTGATTATTTCCCCAAATATGTTTCCCAGACTTTTAGATTTCTCTTCTTCCTCAGGAACACCAATTATTCTTAGGTTTGGCTGTTTAACATAATCCCAGACTTCTTGGAAGTTTTGTTCATATTTTCTTATTCTTTTTTCTTTGTCTTTCTTGGATTGGGTTAATTCAAAGACCTTGTCTTAGAGCTCTGAATTTCTTTCTTCTGCTTGTTCAATTCTATTGCTGAGACTTTCCAGAGCATTTTGCATGTCTATAAGAGTGTCCGTTGTTTCCTGAAGTTTTGATTGTTTTTATTTATGCTATCTATTTTCTTGAATATTTTCTCCTTTCACTTCTTGCATCTTTTTTTTTGAATTTCCTTACATTGGTCTTTGCCATTCTCTGGTGCCTCCCTGATTAGCTTAATAACTAACCTTCTGAATTCTTTTTAGGTAAATCAGGGATTTCTTCTTGGTTTGGGTCCATTGCTGGTGAGCTAGTGTGATTTTGTGGGGGTGTTAAAGAGCCTTGTCTTGTCATATTACCAGAGTTGGTTTTCTGGTTCCTTCTCATTTAGGTAGGCTGTGTCAGAAGGAAGGTCTAGGGCTGAAGGCTGTTGTTCAGATTCTTTTGTCCCACAGGGTGTTTCCTTAATGTAGTATTCTCCCCCTTTTCCTATGGGTGTGGCTTCCTGAGAGTCTAGCTATGGTGGTTATTATCTCTCCTCTGGATCTAGCCATGCAGCAAGTCTACCAGTCTCCAGGCTGGTACTGGTACTCTGTCTGCACCAAATCCTGTGATGTGAACCATCTGTGGGTTTCTCGGCTGTGAATACCAGCACAGTATTTGGGGTGTCTCCTGGGTCCTGTAGAAGCAATCTGCTTCCTTCAGGGAGTCTGTGGGTCCTCGCAGGTTTCTTGATTTATTTCTGCAGTCATTCTGGGGTAAAAATTCATGATGGGAGCCTCTACATGCTGCTCTGTACATCCCAGTTGGAGCTGCAATCCCAGTTTCGTTTCTAATTGAGCTTATTTGGATCTTCTCTCTTTTTTTCTTTGGTTAGTCTAGCTAATGATATATCTATTTTGTTTATCTTTTCAAAGAACCAGATTTTTGTTTCATTTATCTCTTGTATTTTTTTTTTTTGAATTTCATTTAGTTCTGCTCTGATCTTTGTTATTTCTTTTCTTCTGCTAGCTTTGGGTTTTTTTCCTTGTTTCTCTAGTTTCTTATAATGTGACATTAAGTTGTCACCTTGTGCTCTTTCAGACTTGACTTTTTGAGGTAGGCATTTAGCACTATAAACTTTCATCTTAGCACTGCTTTTTGTTGTATATCAGAGGTTTTGATAACTTGTGTCATCATTATTATTAATTCAAAGAATTTTTAAATGTCCATCTTGATTTCATTGTTAACCCCAAAATAATTCAGGAGCAGATTATTTGTATAGTTCTAAGGGTTACTTTTGGGTTGATTTTTAATTTTATTCTGCTGTGGTCTGAGAAAATACTTGATATGACTTCAATTTTTAAAAATTTATTGAGATTTGTTTTGTGGTCTATCATATGGTCTATCTTGGAGAATGTTCCATATGCTGATGAGAATGTGTATTCTGCAGGTGTTAGGTAGAATTTTCTGTAAACATCTGTTAAATCCATTTGTGCCTGAGAGGTAGAGAGCTTTCTTGCTGACTTGGTCTTATCAGGGGGAAGGGTTGAATCCACCTCAGCTCCACTGCCAGGTCAGCAGGAAAGCTATCTACCTCTCAGGCACACTCCTGTCCCAGTGCTCTGGCTATTCATATCAGACAGGCACCTCTTTTTCTCTGTAGGAATGTTGATGTTTCAAGTTGAGAGCAATTGTGACTCTATTTCTCGTGCAAGCCTGCACCTGGAGGATGCTCCTCCTGTAGGTATGCGGTCACCCTGATGTGTTCCAGAAAGGCTGTCTATAGTTGCACCCACACCAAGCTCCTGTGAGAGAAGCCCCAACTGTGCTTGTGGTTGTGCACCAGGGAGGAAAGACATCCACTTCTCCAAGTCCCTTCATGTGCGCTAGGGCTGTCTGACTGTTGGATTAGAGCTGCAAACTTTCCCTGCTGAACACAGCACTGCAATTGTGCTTCTGCTGAAACTTCCCACAAGCGGAAAGACCTGGTGCTGAAGGCCTGCTCTCTAGATTCTTTTGTCCTACAGGGTGTTTTCATGATGTGGTGTACTCCCCTTTCCCCTAGGAGTGGGAGTCCCTGGGAGCCAGACTACTGTGAGTGTTGTTGCTCTTCTGGATCTAGCCACCCAGTGAAGTTGCCACACTCTAGGCTGGTGTTGCAAGCGATCCAGTGATGTGACTTCTCCTCAAGTCTCATTGATAATCTTAGTGTGTTGGCTTTCTCAAGTGCTGGTTATAGTAGTAATGAACTGGTCATGTGGACAGACTCAGGACCTCCTGATTAGTCATGGTACAGGCAGTGGTGATAGCTGAGGTCATGCAGCTGTTTTCTCCTTCCTGGGCACAGCGTTATTCTACTAGGAGATGCTGTAATGGTCTTTGTTGATTGGCATCCAGCCAGTAGGTGGCACTTGCTAGAGAGCACCAGCTGGGGTAGTAGCAGTGGGACTTTTGCTTGCCTGCGTTGCCCTGGGTACCCACTCTAGTTCCTCAGGCAATGGGTAAGGCCATAGAGCTCCCAAAAGTTTCTGTCCTTTGTGTTAAGCTACCAGGGTGGGTGGCAGGGCAAAGCCAGGTAGGGGCTGGGTCAGGTGGGTTTGCTCTCTGGGTCTCCATGTGCAGGGCAAGCAGCAGCCTCCATGGGTTTTGGGGGATAGGGGTGGTTCTCAGGCCACTGGGTTGATGTTCTAGAGGGGAGTGTTTCTGCCTCTCCTGCACAGACAGGCTCACACAGAGAGTGGGGAGTAGCAGGTGGCAGTCAGCCCCACACAGATCCCATACACTTGGCAAGGCAGATCATCTCCTTCAGTGTTCCACTGGCAGCAGTGAGCTACGTTCTAGGCAGCTTGCACACAGAACTCACAACTGCCCCAGGTCAAAAGCTCTCCCTGTAAAGATAGCAACCACAGATTTCAGGCCACATACTTCCCAATCCACCTGCAAAGACTGGTGCCCAGCTCCTGCACTCACAGCTGCAGTCCACTTTTCACTTGTGTCCCCTCTCCCCCCAGCCGCCACCCTGTCCCTGGCCAAAGGAGTTTGTCCCCACCTGAGGTTATATCATGAAACCCAGGTGGGGGCTTCTTTCAAGCTGTGCCCACTACCTGAACTATTTGGCTGACTTCTGAAGGGTCTCCTATGATGACCAATAAGGAATGGCTTCCCTTGGTCTGTGCTGGAGATTGGGAGAACACTCAAGGTTCTTCCCGCTGTTTCTCCTACTTTTATATTCCAGGACTCTCCTTAAGTCAGTTTCTGTGCTCTGTAGGGTTAAGGTCTTCCCCCATGGCTTGGACTTTCAGGCTCCCCCATAGGGGTGTATATCCTGGAGGCAGTCTCTCCCCCTTTCACACTCTGGGGACTCACAATCCTTCACTTGAATTACAGTATAGGCTGTAGCCTATCATTTCCTTCAAAGGATCTGTGGATTCCTTTGGTTTTCCTGTTTAGTTCCTGCATTGCTTCTTGAAAAAAAAAGTTCACAGTGTGAATCTCTACACGCGACTTTGTCCTCCTAAGTGGGAGAAGTATGCTTGCAATGCCTCCATCTGCCACTTTGCGTGCACGCACACACACACACACACACACAATGGCACATCTTTTAAGGAGGAAAGTAAGGCCTTCCTATAACTTCCTGATGTTTTACTGGCCAGAACATTGTCACATGGCCACCATTTGCTGCAAAAGGATGTTTTCCAAAGTAAGTATTTTTCTGGATGCTGGCATCATTGCTGCCTTAAAGAAAGCCAGCTATTTCCAAGGAAGAAGCAGAGGAGTAATGTCTGCCATATTGGATGAACCAACATAGAGAAGAGAGACTGAGGGGACTGGTGGGTCCATGCTCCATTTAGAAAAGTCTGGCTGCCATTATTCAGTGTTCTAGATTTTCTAATCTTTTCAGAGAATGCAACAGTATAGATTTTTTGTGAGAAATGTTCCGATTTCTAAAACACTGTGCAGATCAAATAAAATATTCTACCTGTCAAGTACAACCAGGTCGTGACCTTTGATTTAGGTCACTTAGGCTCAGGTTTATGAGCTCAGACTGTGAATCCCAGGTGTTCTCTACTCTGCTGTATACTCTTTGTGGAAATATGAAGTTGTCTGCCACAGACACAGAGATCCTGAGCATTTTGGCGACATGCATAATACCTAGTGCAGCCCAGTCCCTCCTGCTTAGAGAGCAGCATTTCTCTCTTATGTTTGTCATTCATGTGGGCGTCATTTCTGTGGCATGCTCTAAAAATGACTCAGCCTCTTGTTTTCTCAGTCCCAATGCCTGCTAGGAAGCTTACCTACCTTTCCCAAATTTCAAGTAGCATTCTTTTTCCTATGTGTGCTTACCCAATTGACTCATGGTGGCAGCTGAATCTCCAGCAGGTCTGATCTCAGATGTTGAAATGCAGTAAAGGCCTTGAAGTAGTCCCAACTTGTCTGCCATTGATCACCTTCTTCATCCAGAGATCCTAATTTCTTAAGAAATATGATATCCATGGAAGCTGAGTTTCTAGAAGGCTTCATTTCTTCAGCTTCTTCAGTTTAGTGAACCCATAAAGAATTCTTAGAGTAGTATTCATTATTTCTCTCTGGCTCTGTGTAAATGTCTAAGAATGGCCACTTTGTATCTCTGTACCCTGTAATTGCAATATTCCTTCTGCCAGAGTAAAGGTGTTCCCTTTGCACAAATATGCAGTGAATATTTTGTCTGAGGCAAGGTGAGTACTGCACTTTGGCTCTAAATCTCTGATGGCTAGTAGCTGTCCAACTATAACACAAACAAGGCCAACCATTAAAGCTCACATTCAAGGAAATCTGGCATTTTATTTAAAAAAACCCCCAAATTTTGACTGCCCTCTCTTGAGAAAACACAAAGCCATTGTTTGATGTTTTTTCCATTTTTCTAGTTGTTTATGGCAGGCGGATAAATTCAGTAGTCCTTGTTTTTCCATCGAGGTCAGCAACATTGGTCAAAACACAGTGTATATAGAGCTGTTTCCTCTCTTATAGTAGCAGCTCTTTTCCTCCCAGAAGTAGCTCTGTTATTTCTACTCTAAATACCATTAACATTTCTAGATTTTCTGGCTTTTCTTTTTCTTTCTACTACCTCGCCCAATACCTCCATCAGTGTAATAAAAAGTTGAATAGCTGCTCAGACAACATGGGTACCTTCAACTCGGCAGGTGGAAGCTGCTGGGAGTGAGGCTGGGGGCCAGCCTTGGGGAGAAACAATATTTATATTACTTCTTGTTGACTATCTGTCTCTGCCAGAAGGCGACTTGACGACTTTAATTTCTATGAGGCTAGGGACGCCGCCAGTGGTATTTACTTCTGTGTACTGGGTTCTTTGCTTATAAAAGGAATTCAACATGTGTTTTGAATGAATACCTATGGTAGGATAAGTGAATTAGTTGTATGCATAAATGGAGTTCCCGCAGAAACCTTCGAGAACCACATGTTAATGCTTTTTGAGGTTTTTGTCTTAGAAACACTATAACTCACAGACTAAAGCTTGCAATAATATTTCCTACACTAAAAACAATTCTAAGTTAATTGTTATTGGAGATTGAGTTAATTTCTGATCTTATTACAATTATGCACTTCTTCATGAGAATAATTTCTTTGTTAATCACCTTTGGTAGAAGCATTAACATTTATTTGCTCACTGGGGAGACTATTTTATAAATATTCACAGTTTTGAGACCCTAGTGACCTAAGAGGATGTCTAACTTATAATTATGGAGTAGCTTAGCCACAGGGAGAATCAGGCTGATTGTCTGACAATTTTCAGAATTGTGTACTTAAATTCTGGCTTTGGAGAAGGAAAATAAAATATATATAAGGAAAAGGAATGTTGCTATTTTGAGTAAGTAAATGAGTCTCGGCAAGAAAGATGAAAAATCGTTAGCATTGCAAAAATCTACTTAGCTTACAAACTTCCTGTAACATTTACAAGACCCTTGAGGATTTGTTGTTTGCTTGTTTGTCTTTTGTAGAGGGAGAGAGAAAACTCAGGCTTTTGCAGTCTGTGTGGCAGGCAATTTGAATATGTTATGTATTGCTACATGGTCTTTCAGATGATGATATAAGTAAAATTCATTTCCAATGCAGAACAATATTACAAATGCCCAGAACATTATAATCAAGCAATCACATTTGATTTTTTTTTAGGGTGAAGCAGGCACAGTGTAGTAGATAATGAATACCACAAGAAATTGATGTCTTTCTTAAAGAACTTACAATCTTATTTCCTTTCAGACATGAGATGGTTAGATGACAAGATCTTAAACTTATCAAATAGGTCCACATTTAAGGATGTTTAAAAATTTGTGGCTATTTGCATTCAGTGCCTTTAATGGCAAGCCTGGGCTTTTTTTTTTTGAGTGATATTTGTCCCTTCAGCCTTCTGCCTAACACTGGAGCTGGTCCTCTCTCTGTGCTACAGAAAGGCTAGATTCATAAGGTAGGATTACAACATGTTTGTGCTGGAAGGGACCTTAGAGATAATCTTGTCTCACTCCTTCTCTGAGAGGTGGGGACACTGAGGTGCACAATGCATCGCAGAGGTTGGACTGGGTTCTTACCTGAGTCAGGTTCTACCTGGGACTCATGCTCTGCTTGTCTCTCCCTGTCCTGCCACAGCTCAGCTTGAACTTCTAACCAGACATCAAGATCTGTCCATTTTATACCCTACACCTGTATAAATTCCATCTTTCTGTTTTGCTGGTGTCATTTGATAAAATTCTGTCATTTCTTACCTGGACTAAACAAAGGGCTTCTGACTGGCCTCCTTTGTGAAAACCTTTTAGTAATTCCCATTGCCCACATAATTAAATTCAAACTTCTTAGCATGATCTGTGAGGCCATGTGTGGTCTGGCCCCTGTTTACCTCTCCCAGGCTTTCACACTTTTGGAAGCAACAGTACCAGACTACCTGTGGTTTCCCAAGACCACCATTATGTGTCTGGCCTCTGAGCCCAGCACATGCTCACAGTCCCCCCTCATCTATGTAGCAATTCCCTATACAGCCTGTGAAACTCTGGATAGGATGACTTCTCTGGGAAGCCATGAGACACATAAGCTCAGCATCTTTTTTCATCCTTTGTGAAGTTCTGTGCCTCCCACATGCTTACTATGACAACAATGATATTACCCGAGAGTATTTATTTGCTTTAGGTCTGTGTTTTTTCTAGTACATAATGCTGTTTTCCTTGTAGTATAATGATTCTTGAGCATTTTTGTGTTCTTTTCTTAAAATTTAATGTCTTATGTGGTGGATATATGTCATTATATGTCCACATAGCTAGTTAGGTGGCCTGAAAATAAGTCTGGAAGTGAAGAATTATTCTAACTAGAGGCAGGATTACTTGGCGACAAGGGCTCTAATCACAATAAATTATCATGATGGCTAAAGACTGTAGTTGTGTATTTTTACTTTGTGAGAGAAGTGATGATTATCAAAGATTAAGATAAGGAAAATTTCTAATTAGGTATTTGTGCTGGAGAGGTGATATGTGAATATAAAAAAATTGATCATCAAAATATATTTAGAAAATGTCCCTCTTTACCTTTGGAATTATAATTATAATATGAGTGTCATTTAATGGGAATGAGAGAGATATTCTTTTTGAATAGACTTGCCAGGAATATATTTAATTTATTACTGGTCATGGTACTTTGAGCAAACTAGCATTTAATTAAGTTTGATAGAGATAAAATAATAGATTTTTAATGCCAACCAATGAAAAAGCATGACCTGAATTATCATTAGACAGTTTTAGAGGCATATAAATATAAACTTAAAGAATACTCACTTCTGAATTTGAACTGACACTATACTTTGGAGCAGTGTTTAGTGTACCAAATAGCCCAAGCTTTAAAGAATATGTTACATTTTCCAGTGAAATAACAACTGAATATTTTTGAAATTTGAAGATATATATCTCAGTTGCACTAGAATAATTATGTAGAGATTCTTTAATTATCAATTATAGATAATAGCACATGTAAAATAAAGACATATACTTGAAACACAGTGAGTGAAAATTTAACTTTTATCTTAAAGAGACAAAAGTTAAATGGGCTAACTGCATGGCTAAATTAGATGTATGACAAAAATAGACTGGACATGGTGGTTCATGTCTGTAATCCCAGTGCTTTGGGAGGCCCGGGAGGGAAAATTTCTTGAGCCCAGGAGTTCAAGACCAGCCTGGGCAACATAGGGAGACCCCATCTCTACAAAAATTTTTAAAAAATTAGCTCTGTATGTTGGCATATGCCTGTACTCAAGATTTGGTGGGAGGATCACTTGAGGTTGAGGCTGCAGTAAGGCATGATCACACCACTGCACTCCAGCCTGGATGACAAAATGAGACCCTGTCTCAAAGCCAAAACCAAAACCAAAACAAACAACAACAACAACTCCAAAAAGTCCTAGCCAGAGCAATTAGGCAAGAGAAATAAAAGGCATCCAAATAGGAAAAGAAGAAGTCAAGCTATCTCTTTTTGTGTACAACATGATTCTCTACTTAGAAAACCCTAATGACTGCCAAAAAGCTCCTGGAACTGATAAACGGCTTCAATAAATTTTCAGGATATGAAATCAATGTACAAAGATCAGTGACATTTCTATACACCAATAACATTCAAGCTGAGAGCCAAATCAAGAATGCAATCTCATTTATAATAGTCACACAAAAAATAAAATACTTAGGAAGATGTCTAACCAAGGAGGTGAAAGGTCTCCGTAAGAAGAACTACAAAACATGGCGAAAAGACATCATGAATGACAAAAACAAATGGAAAAATATTCCATGCTCATGGATTGGACGATTCAATATTGTTGAAATGGCCATACTGCTCAAAGCAATCTACAGATTCAATGCTATTCCTATAAAACTACCAATGTTATTTTTCATAGAACTAGAAAAACTATTCTAAAATTCACTTAGAGCCAAAAAGGAGCCTGAATAACCAAAGCAATCCAAAGCAAAATGAATGCAAATTCAGGAAATACAGAGAACACCACTGAGATACTCCTTGAGAAGAGCAACCCCAAGACACATAATTGTCATATTCTCCAAGATTGAAACAAAAGAAAAACTGTTAAGGACAGCCAGAGAGAAGGGTCAAGTTACCTACAAAGGGAAGACCATTAGACTAATAGTGGATCTCATTGCAGAAACCTTACAAGTCAGAGGAGAGGGCCAATATTTGACATTCTTAAATAAAATAATTTTCAACCCAGAATTTCATATCCAGCCAAACTAAGCTTCATTAGTGAAGGAGAAATAAAATACTTCCCAGACAAGCAAATACTGAGAGATTTTGTCACCACCAGGCCTGCCTTACAAGAGCTCCTGAAGGAAGTACTAAATATGGAAAGGAAAAACTGGTATCAGCCACTGCAAAAACATACCAAAATATAAAGACCAATGACACTATGAAGAAACTGCATCAACTGATGTGAAAAATAACCAGCTAGAATCAGGATGACATGATCAAATTCACACATAACAATATTAACCTTGAATGAAAAAGGGCTAAATGCCCCAGTTAAAAGACACAGACTGGCTAATTGGATAAACAGTCAAGACCTATCTCTGTGCTGTATTCAGGAGACCCATCTCACATGCAAACACACACATAGGCTCAAAATAAAGGAATAGAGGAATATTTACCAAGCAAATGAAAAGCAAAAAAGAGCAGGGGTTGCAATCCTAGTCTCTGATAAAACAAACCAACTTTAAACCAACAAAAATTTAAAAAGATAAAGAATGGCATTACATAACGGTAAAGGGCTCAATTCAACAAGAAGAGCTAACTATCCTAAATATATATGCACCTAATACAGGAGCACCCAGATTCATAAAACAAGTTCTTAGAGACCTGCAAAAAGACTTAGACTCCCACACAATAATAGTGGGAGACTTTAACACCCCACTGTCAATATTAGACAAATCAACAAAGAGTCTCTCACACCACAGTGCAATCAAATTAGAACTCAGGATTAAGAAACTCACTCAAAACTGCACATCTACTTGGAAACTGAACAACCTGCTCCTGAATAACTACTGGCTAAATAACAAAATTAAGGCAGAAATAAATAAGTTCTTTGAAACCATTGAGAACAAAGACACAACATACTGGAATCTCTGGGACACAGCTAAAGCAGTGTTAAGAGGGAAATTTATAGCACTAAATGCCCACATTTGAAAGCAGGAATGATCTAAAATTGATACCCTAACATCAAAAGTAAAAGAACTAGAGAAGCAAGGGCAAACAAATTCAAAAGCTAGCAGAAGATAAGAAATAACTAAGATCACAGTAGGACTGAAGGAGAGACACATGAAAAACCCTTCAAAAAATCAATGAATCCAGGAGCTGGTTTTTCAAAAAGATTAACAAAATAGATAGACTGCTAGCCAGACTAATAAAGAAGAAAAGAGAGAAGAATCAAATAGATACAATAAAAAATGATAAAGGGGATTCACCACTGATCCCATAGAAATCAAACTACCATCAGAGAATACTATAAACACTTCTACACAAATAAACTAGAAAAGCTAGAACAAATGGATAAATTCCTGGACACATACACCTTACCAAGACTAAACCAAGAAGAAGTCGAATCCCTGAATAGACCAATAACAAGTTCTGAAATTGATGCAGTAATTAATAGCCTACCAACCAAAAAAAGCCCAGGACCAGACAAAGTCACAGCTGAATTCTACTAGATGTAGAAAGAGGAGCTGGTACCATTCTTTCTGAAACTATTCCAAACAATAGAAAAAGAGGGACTCCTCCCTAACTCATTTTATGAGGCCAGCATCCTGATACCCAAACCTGGCAGAGACACACAAAAAAAGAAAATTTCAGTTCAATATTCCTGATGAACATTGATGTAAAAATCCTCAATAAAATACTGGCAAACCCAATCCAGCAGCACATCAAAAACTGATCCACCATGATCAAGTTGGCTTCATCCCTGGGATGCAAGCCTGGTTCAACATTTGCAAATTGATAAATATAATCCATCACATAAGCAGAACCAATGACAAAAACCACATGATTATCTCAATAGATGCAGAAAAATTCTTTGATAAAATTCAACACTCCTTCATCCTAAAAACACTCAACAAACTAGGTACTGATGGAACATATCTCAAAATAATGATCTATTTTATGACAAACCCATAGCCAATATCATACTGAATGGGCAAATGCTGGAAGCATTCCCTTTGAAAACCATCACAAAACAAGGATGCCCTTTCTCACCACTCCTATTCAATATAGTATTGGAAGCGCAGCAAGGGCAATCTGGCAAGAGAAAGAAGTAAAGGGTAGTCAAATAGGAAGAGAGGCAGTCAAATTGTCTCTGTTTGCAGATGACATGATTGTACATTTAGAAAACTCCAATGTCTCAGCCCCAAAACTCCTTAAGCTGATAAGCAACTTCAGCAAAATCTCAGGATACCAAATCAATGTGCAGAAATCACAAGCATTCCTATACACCAATAATAGAAAAAAGGAGAGCAAAATCATGAGTGAACTACCACTCACAATTGCTACAAAGAAAATAAAATACCTAGGAATCCAACTTACAAGGGATGTTCAGGACCTCTTCAAAGAGAACTACAAACCACTGCTCAAGGAAATAAGAGAGGACACAAACAAATGGAAAAACATTCCATGCTCATGGATAGGAAGAATCGGTATCATGAAAATGGCCATACTGCCCAAGTAATTTATAGATTCAATGCTATTCCCATCAAGCTACCATTGACTTTCTTCACAGAGCTGGAAAAAAGTACTTTAAATTTCATATGGAACCAAAAAAGAATTCGTATAGCCAAGACAATCCTAAGCAAAAAGAGCAAACCTGGAGACATCAAAGTACTTGACTTCAAACTATACTACAATACTGCAGTAACCAAAACAGCATAGTACTGGTACCAAAAGAGATATATAGATGAATGGAACAGAACAGAGGCCTCAGAAATAACCCCTCACATCTACAACCATCTGATCTTTGACAAACCTAACAAAAACAAGCAATGGGGAAAGGATTCCCTGTTTAATAAATGGTGTTGGGAAAACTGGCTAGCCATATGCAGAAAACGGAAACTGGACCCCTTCCTTACTCCTTATACAAAAATTAACTCAAGATGGATTAAATACTTAAACATAAAACCTAAAACCATAAAAACCCTAGAAGAAAACCTAGGCAGTACCAGTCAGGACCTAGGCATGGGCAAAGACTTCACAACTAAAATACCAGAACTAATTGCAAAAAACCCCCAAAATTGACAAATCGGATCTAATTAAACTAAAGAGCTTCTGCACAGCAAAATAAACTATCATCAGAGTGAACAGGCAACCTACAGAATGGGAGAAAATTTTTGCAATCTATTCATCTGACAAAGGTCTAATATCCAGAATCTACAAGGAACTTAACAAATTTATAAGAAAAAAACAACCCCATCAAAAAGTGGACAAAGGATTTGAACAGACACTTCTCAAAAGAAGACATTTATGTGGCCAACAAACATTTGAAAAAAAGCTCATTATCACTTGTCATTAGAGAAATACACGTCAAAACCACAATGAGATACCATTTCGTGCCAGTTAGAATGGAGATCATTAAAAAGTCAGGAAACAACAGATGTTGGAGAGAATGTGGAGAAATAGGAATGCTTTTGCACTGTTGGTGGGAGTGTAAATTATTTCAACCATTGTGGAAGACAGTGTGGTGATTCCTCAAGGATCTAGAACCAGAAATACCATTTGACCCAGCAATCCCATTACTGGGTATATACCCAAAGTATTATAAATCATTCTGCTATAAAGACATACGCACACATATGTTTATTGCAGGACTATTCACAGTAGCAAAGACTTGGAACCAACTCAAATGCCCATCAACAACAGACTGGATACAGAAAATGTGGCACATATACAACATGGAATACTATGCAGCCATACAAAAGATGAGTTCATGTCCTTTGCAAGGACATGGATAAAGCTGGAAGCCATCATTCTCAGCAAACTAACACAGAAACAGAAAAGCAAACACTGCATGTTCTCACTTATAAGTGGGAGTTGACCCATGGAATACATGAACACAGGGAGGGAAATATCACATGCCAGGGCCTGTCGGGGTATAGGGGGCAAGGGGAGGGAGAGCATTAGCATAAATACCTAATGCATGCAGGGCTTAAAACCTAGATGATGGGTTGATGGGTGCAGCAAACCACCATGGCACATGTATACCTATGTAACAAATGTTCATATTCTGCACATGTATCCCAGCACTTAAAGTATAATAAAAAAAATTATTATTTCCATGTTATCTAATTTGTTGGTATATAATTTTTCATAGTAGGATCTCACAATCTTTTGTATTTCTGTGGTATCCATTGTAATGTCTCAGTTTTCATTTGTGATTTTATTTGAGTCTTCTCTCTTTTTTCTTGGTATAGCTAAAGGTTTGTTGATTTTGCTTTCCTTTTAAAAAATCCAACTTTTTAGTTTTGTTATCCTTTGTATTGATTTCTTGTCTCTGTATTAGTTATTTCTGCTCTGACTATTGCTATTTTCTTCTTTCTGTTAACTCTGGGCTTAGTTTGTCTTTCTTTTCCTAGCTCCTTGAGGAGTAACATCAAGTTGTTTATTTTAGATCTTTTTTTCTTGTTCATGTAGGCATTTATTGTTACAAGCTTTTCTCTTAGAACTGCTTTTGCTAGATCCCATAAGTTTTGGTATGTTGGGTTTTCATTTTTGCTTTTCTCAGGATAGTTTTGATTTCCCTTTCAATTTCTTCATTGGATCATTGATTTTGCAGGAGCATGTTGTTTAATTTCCTATGTTTGTGAATTTTCTGAAGTTTCTCCTATTATTGATTCCTAGTTTTATACCATTGTAATCTGAAAAGATACTTGATATGATTTCAATCTTCTTAAATTTGCTAAGGATCATTTTGTATTCTAACATGTGATCTACTCTGGAGAATTCGTTGTTCACTGAGGGAGAATGTATGTGCTCTTGCTGTTAGATGGAATGTTCTATGTGTGTCTGTTGGGTTCATTTGGTACAAAGTGTTGTTCAAATCCAATGTTTTGCTATTAATTTTCTGCCTGGATGATTTGTCCATTGTTGAAAGTGAGGGATTAAATTCCCATACAAATATTGTATTGCAATCTATCTCTCCCTTTAGATTCTTTAATATTTGTTTTATACATTTAGGTGCCCTGATATTGGCTGCATGTATATTTATAATTGTTGTATGCTTTTGAGGAATTGACCCCTTTGTCATTATATAATGTCTTTCTTTATCTCTTTTTACAGTTTTTGACTTAAGGTCTATGTTTTAATTTTTTTCACTTTTATTTTAGATTTGGGGGTACATGTGAATGTTTGTTACTTAGGTAAACACATGTCATGGGGGTTTGTTTTGTGTATTATTTCATCATCCAGGTATTAATCCCAGTACCCAATGGTTGTCCTTTCTGCTCCTCTCCCTCCTCCCAACCTTTCCCATCAAGTAGACCCCTGTGTCTGTTGTTTCCTTCTTTGTGTTCATAAATTCTTATCATTTAGCCCCACTTATAAGAAGAACATGCAGTATTTGGTTTTCTTTTCCTGCATTAGTTTGCTAATAATAATAGCCTCCAGCTCCATCTGTGTTCCCACAAATGACATGATCTCATTCTTTTTTATGGCTGCATAGTATTCCATGGTTTATGTGTATCATATTTTCTTTATCCAATCTGTCATTGATGGGGATTTATGTTGATTTCATGTCTTTGCTATTGTCAATAGTGCTGCAATGAACATTTGTGTGCATATGCCTTTATGGTATAGTAATTTATATTCCTCTGGGTATATACCCGGTAATGGGATTGCTGGGTCAAATGGTGGTTCTTCTTTTAGCTTTTTGAAGAGCTACTTTCCACAATGGTTGAACTAATTTACACTCTGGCCAAGAGTTTTTTTGTTTTTTCATGTTTAAATTTCTTTAAGTTTCTTGCAAATGTTGGATATTAGATCTTTGTGAGATGCATAGTTTGCTAATATTTTTTTCCCATTCTGTAGCTTATCTGTTGACCCTGTTGATAGTTTCTTTTGCTGTGCAGAAGCTCTTAGATCTAATTAGATTCCATTCATCAATATTTGCTTTTGTTATTGCTTTTGGTGTCTCTGTCATGAAATTTTTGCCCATTCCTATATCCAGAATAGTATTGCCTAGGTTATCTTCCAGGGTTTTCAGTTTTGGGTTTTAAATTTAAGACTTTAATCCATCCTCAGTTAATTTTTGTATATAGTGTAAGGAAGGGGTCAAGCTTCGATCTTCTGCATATGGCTATCCAGTTATCCCAACACCATTTATTGAATAGTGAGTCTATCTATTACTTGTTTTTGTCAGGTTTGTCGAAGATCAGATGATTGTAGATGTATAGTCTTATTTCTGGGTTCTCTATTCTCTTCCATTGGTCTATGTGCTTGTTTTTATATCAGAACCATGCTGTTTTGGTTACTGTAGCCTTGTAGTATAGTTTGAAGTTGGGTAACATGATGCTTCCAGCTTTGTTCTTTTTGCCTGGTATTGCCTTGCCTATTCAGACTCTTTTTTTGTTGTTGTTGTTTCATATAAATTTTAAAATAGTTTTTTTTTTCTAGTTCTGTGAAGAATGTCATTGGTAGTTTGATAGAAACAGCATTGAATTTGTAAATTGCTTTGGGTAATATAGCCATTTTAATGATATTATTTATTGCTATTCATGAGTATGGGAGGTGTTTCCATTTGTTTGTGTCTTTCTAATTTCTTTGAGGAGTGTTTTGTAATTCTCCTTGCAGAGCTCTTTCACCTCCATGGTTAGCTGTATTTCTAGGTATTTTATTCTTTTCGTGGCAGTTGTGAATAAAATTGCCTTTCTGATTTGGCTCTAGGTTTGGCTGTTGTTAGTGTATAGGAATGCTAATGATTTTTGTACGTTGATTTTGTATCCTGCAACTTTGCTGAAGTGTTTATCAGCTGGAGGAGTTATTGGGCTGAGACAATGGGGTTTTCTAGAAATAAAATCATGTCATCTGCAAGCAGAGATAGTTTAACTTTCTCTCTTCCTATTTGGATGCACTTTATTTCTTTCTCTTGCCTGACTGCCCTGGCTGGGACTTCTGATACTAGGTTGAATAGGAATGATGAGATAGTGCATCCTTGTCTTGTGCTGGTTTTTAATGGATATGCTTCCAGCTTTTACCCATTCAGTAAAATGTTGGCTGTGGATTTGTCACAGATAGCTCTCATCATTTTGAAGTATGTTTCTTCAATACCTAGTTTATTGAGAATTTTTAACATGAAGGGATGCTGAATTTTATTAAAAGCCTTTTCTGCATTTATTGAGATAATCACGTGGTTTTTGTCTTTAGTTCTGTTTATGTGATGAATCACATGTATTAATTTTTGTATGCTGAACCAACCTTGCATCCTGAGGATGAAGGCTACTTGATCATGGTGGATTAGCTTTTTGATGTGTTAGTGATTTTGGTTTGTAAGTATTTTGTTGATGATTTTTGCATGGATGTTCATCACAGACATTGGCCTGAAGTTTTCTTTTTTCGTTGTGTCTCTGCCAAGTTTTGGTATCAAGATGATCTTGGCTTCATTGAATGAGTTGGGGAGGAGTCCCTCCTCAATTTTTTTGAATAGTTTTAGTAGGAATTGTGCCAGCTGTTCTTTGTACATCTGGTAGAATTTGTCAGTGAATCCATCAGGTTCCAGACTTTTTTTGGTTGATAGGTTACTTGCTACTAATTCACTTTTGGAGCTCATTACTGGTCTGTTAAGGGACTCAATTTCTTCCTGGCTCAGTCTTGGGAGGTTGTATATGTCCACAAGTTTATTCATCTCTTCTTGGTTTTCTAATTTGTGTGCATTGAGGGGTTTGTAGTAGCTTCTGATGGTTGTTTTTATTTCTGTGATGTCAGTAGTAACATTCTCTTCATCATTTCTAATTGTTTTTATTTAAGTCTTTTTTCTTCATTATTGGTCTAGCTAGTGGCCTATCAATTTTATTAACTTTTTTCAGAAAACCAACTCCTAGTTCCTTGATCTTTTGAATGGTTTTTCATGTCTTGATTTCCTTCAGTTCAGCGCTGATTTTTTGTTATTTCTTGTCTTCTGCTTGCTTTGGGTTGATTTGTCCTTGCTTCTCTAATTCCTTCAGGTGTGAAGTTAGGTTGTTAATTTGAGATCTTTCTAACTTTTTAATGTAGGGATTTAGTGCTATGAATTTACCTCTTAACATTGCCTTAGGTGTGTCCCAGAGATTCTGTTATGGATCTTTGTTCTCATTATTTTCAAATAACTTCTTTATTTCTGCCTTAATTTCATTATTTACCCAAAAGTCATTATGGAGCATGTTTAATTTCCATGTCATTGCATGGTTTTGCATGATTTTCCTTGTCTTGACTTCTATTTTTATTGAGCTGTGGTCCAAGAGTGTGTTCATAAGATTTTGGTTCTTTTACATAAGTTGAGAATTGTTTTAGGTCCAATTATGTGGTTGATTTTAGAGTATGTGCCCTGTGACAATGAGAAGAATGTGTAGTTTGTTGTTTTTGGGTGGAGAATTCTGTAAAGGTCTATCAGATCCATGTCCAGTGATGAGTTTAGGTCTTGAATATCTTTGTTAATTTTCTGCCTTGATGATCTGTCTAATACTATCAGTGGCATTTTGAAGTCTCCTACCATTATTGTGTGGGAGTCTATATGTCTTTGTAGGTCTCTAAGAACTTGCTTTATGAATCTGGGTTGTTCTGTGTTGGATGCATATGTATTTAGGATAGTTAGGTCTTCTGTTGAATTGAACCTTTTACCATTATGTAATGCCCTACTTTGTCTTTTTTTTTTTTCTTTGTTAGTTTGAAATCTGTTTTGTCTGAAATTAGGATTGCAAACCCTGCTTTTTTTCTGTTTTCCATTTGCTTGGTAGATTTTCCTCCATCCCTTTATTTTGAGCCTAGGATTGTCATTACTTGTGAGATATGTCTCTTGAAGACAGCATACCACTGGGTCTTGCATTTTCATCCAGCTTTCCACTCTGTGCCTTTTAAGTGAGGCATTTAGCCCATTTACATTCAATATTAATATTGATATGTGTGGATTTGATTCTGTCATTGTGCTGTTAGCTGGTTATTATGTTAGCTTGTTTTTGTAATTGCTTCACAATGACACTGGTCTGTGTGTTTAAGTGTGTTTTTTTGTTGGAAGGTAGCAGTCTTTCCTTTCTGCATTTAATGCTCCTTTCAAGAGCTCTTGTAAGGCAGGTCTGGTGGTAATGAATTCCCTCAACATTTGCTACTCTGAAAAGGGTTATATTTCTTCTTCACTTAGGAAGCTTAGTTTGGCCAAATATGAAACTCTTGATTGAAGATTTTTTTCCCTATGATGGTTGAATAGAGGTCTCCAATCTCTTCTGGCTTTTAGGGCATCACTTGAGAGGTTTGCTGTTAGCCTAGTGGGGTTCCCTTTTTAGGTAACCTGCCCTTTCTCTCTAGCTGCATCTAGCATTTTTTTTTGTCATTTTGATGGTAGAAAATTTGATGATTATATGTTTTTGGGATGGTCTTTTTGTATAGAATCTTGTAGGAATTCTCTGCATTTCCTGAATTTGGTCGTTAGCTTCTTAGCAAGGTTGAGGAAGTTTTCATGGATTACATCCTGAAATATGTTTTCCAAGTTGTTTGCTTTTCCCCCCTCCCTTTCAGGGATGCCAATGTTTCATAGATTTGGCCTCTTCACATAATCCCATACTTTGCGAAGGCTTTGTTTATTCCTTTTTATTCTTTTTTCTTTATTTTTCTCTGACTGTCTTAGAGAACCAGTCTTCAAGTTCTGAGATTTTTTTTCCTCAGCTTGGTTTATTCTGCTGTTAATACTTGTGATTGCATTGTGAAACTCTTGTGTTATTCAGCTCTGTCAGACCCATTAGATTCTTTTTTGTAGTGGCTGTTTTGTCCTACCACTCCTACTTTATTGTGATTCCTATTTTCCTTGGATTGGGTTTTGCCATTCTCTGAATCTTGATAATCTTTGTTCCTATCCATTGGTTCTGAATTCTATCTCTGTCATTCCAGCCAGTTTGGCCTGGTTGAGAGCTCTTGTTGGAGAACTGGTGTGGTTGTTTGGAGGACATTAGATACTCTGGCCATTAGAGTTACCAGAGTTCTTGTGTTGATTCTTCCTCATCTCTGCATGTGGCTGTTCCTTTAACCGCAGTGTAGATTGAGTACAGTCAATAGACTTCTTTTCTGGATGTTTTCACCAGGCTAAGGCTTTGTGCAGGGTTTTTCTTTGAAGCTACCTTCTTGTCTCTGGTTTCAGAGGGGGTATATTAGGGAGGTATTTTTCATTTTGAAGCTTTAAAGTGTGATCCAGCAGGTGGTACTTAGGCTTGTTTGTCAGTTGCTAGACTTTTGTTTGGTTGTGTTGCTCCCCTATGTTTCCTCACAGTTGCAGCCACGTTCCTGCTTAATGCTCTGAAAGCGTGGGATCCTCTCCCCTTGAGTGCTGGCTGTAAATCATGATTTGGCACCCCTGGGCTGTCCACTGCAGCTCTGGGGAAATCTCAGTGTTTTTTTCCCCCCAGCTTGGAGGCAGCAGAGGAAGGGATCTTAGTACTTGTTGTGGCTGAGGGTCATTTGCTTGTCTCCTGGGGCCTCTATCCCAGAGAGATGCAGGTCAGCATTTCCCCAGTGCAATCAGCCCAGGATGGAGGGTCTATGCTGTGGGCCCAAGCCAGAGGTTCCCTGTCTTGTGATGAACAGTGGGGGGTGTGTGAGACCCATGGGAGATGGACTAGTCTCCTCTTCTTGGGTTGACTACAGCTTGTTGGAGGTGTGGATAAAACACTTAGGGTCTTCGTTCCATTGTTAGTTTGAGGGTGGCAAGGCAGAGGCAGTGGCAGAGAGGCTTTCAGTTGCCCCTAGAGTTGCTACTGGCTCAATAGCTCTGGTGGGGCGTGGCTGGAGGCCCAGGCCTGGAGGACCTGCCTGATGAGAAGATATAGGAATGGACACCCATGTAACAGTCTTGCCACTTTTCCATAGGGCTGCTGCAGTATGCTTGGGGTGCACTCTGGTCCTTAGTTGCCTCAGATATTCCAGTACCTGGAGGTTTCACCAGTGAAGGCTGCAAAACAGCAAAGGTGGCAGCCTGTTCCTCCATCTGGACGCTTTGTCCTAGGGAGGTATGGGCCTGTTGCCAGCCCAAAGGCACCCTAGGATGTGGCTGGAGACCCCAGCTATGAAGCCCTGCCCAATGAGGAGGAATAGGATTGGAGATCTGCTTAAAAAAGCACTCTTGCCATGTTTCAGTAGAGAAGCTGTGTTGTGTTAGGGGTCTGCTTCAGCCCCCAGTCACCTCAGACACCCTGAAGCCCAAAAGATGGAATGGCTGTCACTCAAACAGCAAAGATGGTGACCTGCCCCTCCCTCTGGGAGCTGTGTTTGAGGGAAATTACAAATCTCTCTTGGCTAGAGAACACCAACAGGGGTGGCTGAAAGCCCACTTGGGAGTTCCCACCCAGTGAGGAGGAATGGGATTGGGAACCTGCTTAAGGAAGCAGTCTGGCCGTGTTTTGGTAGAGCAGCTGTGCTGTGGGATCCCTTCCACCCTTAGTCAGCTCAGACTCTACAAAGCCGTAAAGCCTATTTCGTCTCATATAAGTACAGTTGGCCCTCTGTAGGCATGAGTTTTGTATTATTGCAAATCAAAACATTTAAAAATACAATAAAAATAATACAAGAATAAAACATAATAAAATAAAAAACCAACACGGTATAAAAGCCATCTATGTAGCATTTACATGGTACTGGGTATTATGTATTAACCTAGAAATGATTTAACGTATACAGAAGGGTGCACATAGGTTATATGCAAATGCTATGCCATTTCATATAAGGGACTTGAGCATTTGTGAATTTTGGCATTCATAGGGGTCCTGGAACCAACCCCTTGCAGATATAAAGGATGACTATATAGCTACCTCTGCTTTCTTTTTGTTTCTATTTGTGTGAAATATCTTTTTCCATCTTTTTACTGTTAGTCTATGTGTGTCCTTAAAAGTGAGGCCAGTCTCTTATAGACATCCTATAATTAGGCCTTGTTTTTTTTTTTTGGTCTATTAATATATAGTCATGTTATGTCTTTTTATTGCAGAATTTAATCCATTTACATTCAAGGTAATTATTGATAGCAGAGAATTTAATAATGCCCCTTTGTTAATTGTTTTCTGAGTGTTTTGTTAATCATTAGTTCTTGTCTTTCTCTCTTGCTGTTTTCCTTTGTGGTTTGATGGTTTTCTGTAGTGATATGTTTTGAATTCCTTCTATTTGTGCTTCGTGCTTCTGCTGCAGATGTTTGCTTTGTTATCCTGAGGTTAACATAGAACATCTTATAGCAGGCTATTTCAAGCTGATAAAAACTTTACTTTGATTACATGCAACTTTACACTTTTACTCCCTATGCATTCCCATTTTATGTTTTTGATGCCAGCATTTACATCAGTTTTGTAATGTGTACACCTTGACAATTTGTTTTAACTATAGTTATTATCAACAGCTTTTATTTTAATCCCCATGCTAGGAATAAAATTGCTTTACACACCATCTTTAGCGTCCTAGACTATTATGAATATTACTCTGTTTTACTTGTACCATTGACTTTTGTGCTTTTGTATGTTTTATGACGTTAATTAGCAGCCTTTTTTGTTTCAGCTTAAGGAACTCCCTTTACCAATTTATGTCAGGCAGGTCTAGTGGTGATGAACTCCCTTAGATTTTGTTTAGGTAAATTTTTATTTCTTCCTGATTTCTGAAAGACAGATTTCCTGGGTATTATTGGTGGGTAGTGTTTTTGCCTCTGCCATTTTGACTATGTCATCCCACTCTTTCTTGGCCTGAGGGTTTTTTGCTGAGAATTTTGCTGATAGTCATATTGGGACTCCTTTTTATGTGATATGTTTCTTATCTTTTGCTGCTCTCAACATTTTGTCTTTGTCTTTGATTTTTGATTACTTTGATTATTATGTGTCTTGCTGAATTTCTCTTTGGTTGAATTACTTCAACACCTCCAGTATGTGGATGTTGACACCTTTTTCCAGATTAGGGAAGTTTTCAGCCATTATTTTTAAAAATATGATTTCTGGTTCCCTTTCCCTATTTTTCTTCTTCTGCAAGTCCTGTTATGCAAAGGTTTGGTCTCTTAATGGAGTTCCGTAATTCCCATAGGATTTCTTCATTCTTTTTGTCTTTTATTCCCCTCTGACTGGATAATTTTAAATGTTCTGTCTTTGAGCTCACTAATTCTTTCCTCTGCTTGATTGAGTCTTCTGTTGATGCATTTTTACTGCATTTTTATAAGTTCAGTCATTGCATAAGATTACCTCATTTTATTGCACTTTGCTTTTTTTTCAGATATTGCATATTTTACACATTGAAGGTTTGTTGCACCCTGCATTGGGCAAATTTATTGCTGCTATTTTTTTTCAATGGCATTTGCTCATTTTATGTCTCTGTGTCACAATTTGGTAATTCTTGCAATATTTCAATTTATTATTATTATTATATCTGTTATGGTGACCTGTGGTCAGTTATTTTTGATGTCACTATCATAATTGTTTGGGGAGCCACAAACTACACCCATATAAGATAGTAAATGTTATCAATAAATATTGTGTGTGTTCTAACTGCTCCACCAACTGGCCATTCCCTCATCTCTCTCTCTTTCCTGAAGTTTTCCTATTCCCTGAGACAAAACAGTATTGAAATTAGGCCAATTAATAACCCGACAATGACTTCTAAGTGTTCAAGTGAAAGGAAGAGTCACACATCTCTCACTGAAAATTGAAAGCTAAAAATGGTTAAGCTTAGTGAGGAAGATATTTCAAAAGCTCAGATAGGCTGAAAGTTAGATTCCTTTTGCCAAATTTGTGAATGCAAAAGGAAAGTTATAGAAGGAAATTAAAAGTGTTACTCCAGTGAACACATGAATAATAAAGTGAAACAGCCTTATAGCTGCTATGGAAAAAATTTTACTGGTTTTGACAGAAGATCAAGTCAGCCACAACATTCCTTTAAGCCAAAGCCTTGCCAGAACAAGGCCTTCATTTTCTTCAATTCTATGAAGGCTGAGAGAGGTAAGGAAGCTGCAGAAAAATGTTGGAAGCTAGCAAAACTTGGTTCATGAGGTTAAAGGAAAGAAGCAATCTTCATAGCATAAAAGCGCAAGGTGAAGCAGCAAATGCTGATGTAGAAGCTGCAGCAAGTTATCTAGATTTAGCAAAGATCATTGATGAAGACAGCCACATTAAACAAGAGATTTTCAATGAAGACAAAACAGCTTTATGTTGGAAGAAGATGCCATGTAGAACTTTCACAGCTAGAGAGAAGTCAAAATCTAGCTTCAAAGTTTCAAAGGACAGACTGACTATCTCCTTAGGAGTGAATGCAATTGGTCAGCTTAAGTTTAAGCCAAGCTCATTTACCATTTTGAGAATCCTAGGGTCCTTAATTATGCTAAATGGACTCTGCCTGGTTTCTATCAATAGAAACACAAAGTCTGGATGGTAGCACATCTGTTTACAGTATGATTTATTGAATATTTATAACTCACCATTGAGACCTATTGCTCAGAAAACACGATTTCTTTAAAAATACTTCTGCTCATAGACCGTGCACCCAGTCACCTGAGAGTGCTGATGAAGATGTACAAGGAAATTAGTGTTTTCATGCTTGCTAGCACAACATTCATTTTGCAGTGAATGGATCAGGGAGTAATTTCAACTTTCAAGTCCTGTTATTTAAGGAATACATTTCATAAGGCTATAGCTGCCAAAAATAGTAATTTCTCTGAGATATATGGGCAAAGTAAATTAAAAACCTTCTGGAAAGGTTTCACCATTCTAGATGCCATTAAGAATATTTGTGTTTCATGAGAGGAGTTCCAAATACCAACATTAGTAGAAGTTTGAAAGAAGTTTATTTCAACCCTCGTGGATGACTTTGAGGGGTCCAAGACTTCAGTGGAAGAAGTAATTGCCGATGTGGTAGAAATAGCGAGAACCAGAAATGTAAGTAGAGCTCGAAGATGTGACTGAATTACTGTGCCTCGTGATAAAATTGTGGTGGTCTATAACTGAACCCACAGTATCTCTAAGTCATGTCTGTAATCTTTATCTCTAGAATTTCTATTTTTGAAATTGTGTCTCTTTGTCAAACTTCTCACTTTGTTCATGTATTGTTTTCCAAATTTTATTTAATTTTTCATATGTATACTTTTAGTTCACTGAACATCTTTAAGATGATTATTCTGAATTCTTTTCAGTCATTTGATAGATCTGTATTTCTTTAGGGTTCATTATTGGAGTTTTATTAGTTTATTTTGAGATTTCCTGATTCTTTGTAATTTATGATTTCCTGATTCTTTGTAATTTTTGTGTCCTTGCATTGTTGTCTGTATATTTGAGGAGACAGCCTCCTCTGCTGGCCTTTACAGGTGTTCTTTGGCAGGGATAGACCTTCACTGTTTAGTCTAACTGTGATTCTGAAAGGGCCAGGCTGGTAATGACCCTAGGCAGGCAGAGCTTTTTGTGGGCTCTCTAGTTGGCTGGGCTACTGCCTTAATTCTGTTTTTAGCTGGGGCTGCTGGCTAGGCTCCACTGCCCAGCAATATCACTGGTTGGGCACTGGTATAAGGAGGAGCTGCTGGCTAGGGACTGCAAAGCTTCTGGTCAGGCTGATAATAAGATGTATTCCCTGGCTGGATAATTCTGCTATTTGGGATCTGCAGTTGGGTAGGGCTCCAGGCTAGGCACTGAGTTTAGGTATAGTTACTGCTTGGGGTGGACAGAACCAGGGGCCATGCTCTTTGAAATGCATGATTGAGGATTCCCTCCCTGTCCCAGTGGAGCTGTGTGACAAGCTTTTGGTTGAGTTGAGTGGCTGTTTGACTTCCTGGATCAAGCAGGTCTGGCCCCTGTGCTTCTCCAAAATGTGCTGAGGTAGGAGTTTCCATGCCTTGGCAGGATGGTTGAGTGGGCTTTTGGGCTGAGTGGAACTGCTGCTTGACTTCTTCAGTCATGCAGGCCTAGCCTCTAAGCTTATCTGCAATGGGTGGAGTCAGGGGTCTCCCTGCCTGGGTGGGGTCACTGGGGTGGGCTCTGAGACTGGGCATGAAGACTAACCCTCTGGGGACTCAAGCTAGGTTGAACTTCCTACTGTGCTTCTGAAGACCATGAGGTCAGCTTCATGTTGATTTGTATCTTCCATCCGGTTCCATGGCTGGCAGAAATGCAGAGGTACCACCAAGATCTGTATGCTGGTCATTGTGACCTCTGCTTCCTTCCTTTGTTTTTATCTGATCCTGGGCAGTCTAGCCATGCTATTACCTACCCACAGCGTTCCTCATGAAGTGAGACTGGAGTAGCCTTCCTGGGAATTATATGAGATTGTTAGGGAAGCTGGATAACTATCTCCAGTTCTTTTTTTCCCCCCAGTAGAAACTTTGGGTCAAGGAGTTCCTCTCCATCTGGCATTGTGCCAACTTGGGGGAGGGAGAGGAGCAGTGCAGTCAAAGTGAGACTGTTCTTCTTATCCTTTTAATTCGGTTTTCATTCAGTTCTGGGGACTATGTGAGTTGTATCTAAGTAGTAGGATTTTTGAAAAGATGTTCTGGTCTGTGGATAGTTGCAAGTGGATCCTTCTATTGGCTGGGCAGTGAAAGTGGAGCCATAGACTTCCTATTCTACCATCTTGCTGTTGCCACCTTTAGAAAGTCTTCCAAATTCTTCATATGTAAAACAACAACAACACCAAATCTTCCTTGATTCTGCCATTTGCAATAACATAGATGAACTTGGAAGACATTATGCCAAGTGAAACAAGCCAGACACAGAGAGACAAATACCACATGATCTCACTTATATGTGGGGTCTAAAAAAACTCACTTCTACTCTCCATAGAAGCAGAAAGTAGAATGGTGATTACTGAAGGTGAGGAGGTGGCGGAAATGGAGAGATACTTGTCAAAAGGCACAAGGATGTAATTAATGTAGTATGAATAAATCTAGAAATCAAATGGGCAGCATGATGACTATAGTTAATAATACTGTATTGTATACTAGAAATTTGCAAATAGAGTAGATTTTAGGTGTTCTCATCACACACACTAAAAATGGTTAACTATGTGAGGAGATGGATATGTTAATTTCCTTGACTGTAGTATTGTTAATCAGTTCATCATGTATATAAAAAACCTCTCCTTGAGCCCTGTATCCCTCCCTAACTAATGCAGTTCTCTTTGCCTCTTCATATCCAAATTTTTCCTCTTTCACCTCTCATTGCTTTTCAGCCCATTGCACCTTCTCTTAAGTTACCAAGGCAGGGAAAAACCTCTCACTAACACATACTCTTCCATTTGCAACAACACGAACCTGGGCATGCTTCCAGTCCACATATCCTTGTCCTTTTTAACTTTCCACTCGTCAACATTTTATACCGTGATTACTCTCTTTTTGAAGACTTTGCTTCCCTTGCTGTTCGTGACCCACCCTGCTCTAGTTTTTTGTTGACTCTCTAGTCATCCTGCTGTCTCCTTTGCAAGGCATCCTTCTGAACATCCCTGTGATGTTGTTGTTCCTCAGCCCTCCTTTTTACCCCACACCACACATGTGCTTCACTTTCACCACACTAACTTCCACAGCTTCAATTATCGTCTCTATGCCACAGATCCTCTATTTCTAGTTCTGACTTTGACCTCTGCTCTGAGCTATAGACAAGTATTTCTAATTCCATATGTCCAAATCTGAACTCCTTGTCTTTTTTCCAAGCCTGTTCTATTTTTAATTTCCCAAGTTAGTGACATCACCATCCATTCTACTGCCTACCTCCAACAGATTATCAAGTCTAGGAGATGCTGTTACAGTCTTAAGTCTTTCCACTTTTAGTTATTCCTGCTACAATTACTACTATTTTTCCTCAATATTATCTTTCATCTAGAATACCTCAAGCCTCTCCAAAGCTTTTATTGTCTTACTGCCTTTAGTTGATCCATTCCCTACACTGCCACCAGAGGGAGCCTTCCACAGTATAAATCTGATGATATGAGCAGATTAAAACTCTTTGATAACATCTATTACTTAAATAGTCAGTCCTGTGGCTCACAAGGTCCTTCATGACATAGTCACTGTTAATCAGTTCAGGCATCTCTTCATTGATTATCCCCTTGCACTTTATTTTCCAGGAATACTAAAGCTAATGCAGTTTCTAATTAGTGAATAAAGCATATTCATGTTCTTCCAAGACTATCTAGTAATAAATAAGTGGATAAATATTATCTTCTCAATTGATTAATGAATGCATTTTCTTCTTATGTGGTGAAAATTTACATATGCTATTAGGTATATTATGTATATGATAAAGTAAAAGCCTGTGCATACCCACTTTAAAAACATGTATTCTTTGGAATGTACCTATGCTCAGAATTGCAGAAACCAAAGGTTAAATAGGAAACTGAATAAAATTCAAATAAAGTTGTTTTGTTAGGTTATGCTGACAGGGTGGGAGGACTGATGTGGCACTTAGGCTGTCATTTCCACATCCTGCCAGATATTGCTAATCTGCCATGGCATTCTTTTATGAAAAGCACAGACTCAACCTCATAAACCTTATCACAAGCAAACTGGGAAGACACTGCCAGTAGGAGTGGCTCCTATTAAGAAGCCTCTTTGCTGTTTGTATGTGTGGTTATGGCAAGCAATTTTGTCCTGAGGACTTGAGGATAAAAGAGCCTGGAGAAGTAAATGCTTTCTTGAATTTTCTGTCTCATTTTTTTCCAATAATAAGGGACATAAGAATTTGCTGTACATTTGTTCAGTCATAAAGGAATCCCAGTTCAGATATCTTTAAACAGAGTATGCATACCCTTGAGGATATTTGAAGACTTTCCAGGGGTATATGGCTTGGACAGCTTTAAGGAAATCATTCTGAAGATGCTCAGCTTCCATTGTGTCTCTTCCTTAAGCTGATCTGTCTGAAAACCACTCCTGCAGTCAGTATTTCTCCTTTCCTACCACCCTTTTCAGAATGATCACCTCCTACTTTACAAAAAAAAATGTGCACCTCTCATCCATCCTGAATCTTATGATGCATTTCCCAGGGTATAAAACAGGGGCTAAAAAGAGGAGTGTTTGAAAATGTAAAGCTCCTGAATAAGAGCCTTAGATTTTGTTAAAAACATATTTATATGAGCAATTGCAATGAAATTATATGTATTGTGTATATATAATGAAATTATATACAAAAGATACATGTGTATATGAGAAATGCCTGATTTTATTTAGGTAACAAAATCATGGAAAGGCTCTAGCTAACCTTGTCTCTGTTTATGTAAATTAGAATTAGAATTCAGAAGTAGAATGAGTGTTATGGAGTACATACTGACCTTTTTTTTAAATTGAAAAATGTAAGTTTGGCTTTGTATGGCAATAAATCTAATTTGACTAATATGCTTGACCACGAGAACAGCAGATGTTTCACAAATCGTTTCAGAAATATGCCTCATTAACATATAGCAGACATGTTTCATAAGTTGAATGGGCTAAATCTGCAACTCCAAGTATATTAATATATTTAAATCTTATATCTGATATGCAATATACTAGAAATTGCATCTTTGTAACTATTACATTTGAGATAAAAATTTAGGTGTCAACTTAAAAACATATAAGGAAGTGTATAATTTTTTAAAATTGTGGTGTCAAATAAGTTGACAACGTTTTATGTACATTATAAAGCAAGTTTAATATTCCATAATATGTTTAAAACAATAAAATTATGCTTTGAATGATAGAGCTCTTGAGTACTTTAGGGGACTGTGGTGTTATGATATACATTGATTTTCATCCCCAGTTCCTGGCCCATAACACCCATATCCCTGTTACAGTCTTTTGCGTTATAATGTTGGGTATGTCAGGCCTCAGGGGCAGGCCTCTGAACTTCCTCTGCCTTCTTTCCACTCTAACATTACCCCCTCTTTCCAACTGTGGGTCTTAAGACTCTGCCAGGAGTGGGTCCCACACTAAACTTGGGAGAAGGAATGGTGATGTCATGAAACTTCCATAAAAATGCAAGAGGACAGGTTTAATTGAGCTTTCGGATAGTGGAACCCGTGGAGCTTCCTGGAGGGTCATGCACCCAGGGAGGGCATGGATGCTCTGTGCCCCTTCCCCCATACCTCGTCCTATGTGTCTCTTCATCTGTATCCTTTACAATATTCTTTATAATAAACCTACAAATGTACGTAGGTATTTCCCTGAGTTCTGTGAGCTGCTTCGCAAATTAATCAAGACTGAAGAGGGTGTTATGGTAGCCCCAGCTTAAAGCTGATTGGTCAGAGTTCCACAGGCCGGGACTTGGGACCGGTGTGTGTGTGTGGAGAGGGGCAGTCTTGGAGATGGAGCCCTCAACTTGTGGGATCTGACACTATCTCCAGGTAGATAGTGTCTGAACTGAATTGGAGGACTCCCAACTGCTGTCTGCTGTTTGGTGTGTGGGGAAAACCACCCATACATTTGGTCACAAAAGTCTTCTGTGTTGACTGTTGTGGTGCGAGAATAGAGGAAAATCATGGTTTAGAGGAAAGTTTTTCCGTACCACAGGGACCATAGAGACACCTTCAACTAAACAACGAGAAAACCGAGGTGCAGAGAGGTTACTGACTAGCCCATACTCTCAGATAAGGGTAGATTCCATCTATTTCTCCTGATTTATCAGACCACTGCTCATTATGTCCACTATAAAAGGTCTATAAAATTGGCATTGACTTCCACAAACTTTGATTATATAAGGGAGCATGAATGTACTATAACATGTATGAAGCACACATGCATACACTCTACTTTGTCACAAACTTAGCCTAATTACAATAAAATATTCATAATAAACATTAATTGAACATTTAATGAATAGCAATTTTTCTTAAGTTCTTAACATTTAGAAGGGTTTTTAGCAGTTATTTTTGAAGTACGGATGTTTAAAAATGTTATTCAGGGAACTATTTTTTTTTTTAACTTCTTAACATTTAGAAGGGTTTTTAGCAGTTATTTTTGAAGTACAGATCTTTTAAAATGTTATCCAGGGAGCTACAAATTGATTTTCCTTTTTCTTTCAATAATTTTCTCTTTGGCAAATAAAGGATTTCAAAGCTGTTGCAAATATTCTTAATTTACTAATTAGCCATCATGATACCTTGTGAAAGAAAGCGTCAAGCCTCAGGAAATAAGAGTCCTGGACATTAGTCTCAGATGTACCACTTATTTGCTGTGTGACCTTGGGCCTCAGTGGGTGTGTATTTGTGTGTGTTAAATTGTAAGAGTGTTAGATAGGTTTTGTTCTGAGGAGCAGCTCTAATTGATGACAATTCCCTGGAGTTTTGCATAAAGAATGATTCTAAGGCTACTTCTGGCATTCATGAGAAAGGTTACTGACTGGTTGAGAATATTTCTTGTGGGTGTAGATGGAGAATGTTATATATTTATCAACCCATACGATATAGGTATCATACCATACCCATTTGTATCATCCATATGATACAAAGAATTTTGTTGACAGTATTTGGTGTTCTGGTGCACGGGGTGTGTGTGTTTTCTCCTCCTAAACAGGGGTTAATTAAAGAAAATAAGAAGTCAAGAGAAATCATATTCCTTTAATTAGTGTTGGGGGTGGTTGCCATTTGTGAATTTTTAAAAATAACTGCCAAGAACACCTCGCTATTCCCCTAGACTTATAGTTCACAAGAGACCTACTGATGAGAATTAGAAATGCACTTATGAGAGTTTGAGGGAAGGCCAATGAAGCTGTCATTAGGGGGACAATTGTGTTGTAGGTAGAACCACTCAGATTGAGTCTTGAGAACATCTTGATTAAGTCATCATTTCCTACAAGAGAATTGCCACCCTTCTGTTGCAGGTCTAGGAACAAGACTTGCTTAGTTGAACCAGAGGTTATGTCCCTTGATGACGGTCTCACTGCTATCAAGTTCACATGTACCTGATGCATAATAGCATTATACTTAATTAATAATGGGTGATAGACCTTTTATGAGTCCCTTATCCAAGATACACACTTCCTGGTATCATGATACTTGAGAAGTGAGCTTATTACTGGTGAGAAGATGAGTGTGGATTATGGTTCTAGAAATAGAATGGGTTGAAGTAGACTTCAAAAAAGATTAAATGGCTCAGTACTGGCTTAATGGGCAGTGTACTATAATCAGTGGCGGGGGGGCTTGTCTTCCATTTTAACATAGAATGCTGTATAGCATATTTGTGTGGCTGTATTATGATTAAGCCACATTCTTGTGAATCATCAGCTTTGGTGTTTGTGGAACTTGGGGAGGACAGTATTCTGAGCTAAAAAGGTTGGCAAGACCTAGATCCATCTGGAAACTGTGCTGTGGCTAATGGGTGCTGAGTGACACAGAATTCTAAGAAATTCAACATGAAGAAAAGATAATGCAGGAACTCTTTAAGTACAAACATTCTGAAATGGAGGCAATATATTTATATGCTAGCATGCTTCCTTCTTTCCTCCTCCTTATTAGATTTGAAATGTTATGGTGAGGAAGCTAAATTGGAGATGTGCAAGGGTTATGATCCATGTAAACTCATCAAAGGCAAGTCTTAGGGTTTGGATTTGTTATTTCATATTGTATGCCCTGCTTTTCAGACTCTTAGAGACCTGCTTACACAAAGAACCAGAACAATGCAATAACAGTAGGCGAGGATTCTGAAATCCCTGTCTGACAGAGACTACTTATTGCTCTTCATTAACCATTCTCCTTTTCCTTTTGAATAATATAATCCCTCTCTGGCCAGTTTTAGCAGAGCAGGTGGTCACCACCTAAGAACATACTTGTTTCTAGGTGTAGCCATGCAAATAAGTTTAATCCAATTGAATTTGAGCAGAAATACATGTTAATTTCTAGGTTATCTTATATATATGTTATATATATATGTACACACATATATATGTCACTGTGTTTGGGGGGTTTCTAAAATTATAGCATCTAATTAATACAGAAAATGGTACCCAGAAGTGGAGTCATACCCATAACAATAACCAGAACTATGCTTAGCAGCCTGGCAGGGGGTTCCAAGGCAATAAATATTGTAGACTCTGGTGATGTTGACTCAAACTGTTGAAAAATATTTGATACAATTTTGTCTACAATAACTTGGAAAGCAGAGCACATGCTCACTGAGTCTGTTGGTCTAGCGTAACTACATGGAAAAACTCAAAAGTTTGATGTTTATAAACTCTTTATTGTTGCTTTTTGCAAAAGAGAGGTGAAGGCAGCCAAGTTAGGTTTGGAAGCAGAGATGGAAAGAAATACAGATCTGCTAAAGGAACGTCCCTCTGCACATAACCTGCAGGTTAAACTTGGGGATTCACTGGGTTACAAAAGTCAACTCTTCTGCAGCAAAATTTTGAAGATAAAACTGTCCTACTCAACTTTTTGTTTTCCTGTCACTCACTGGGGAATGGCGAGAATTAGAGCAACTTTGAGAGGCATGTGTAGGGGGCAGTAGAGTTGGCTCTGCCAAGCCAAGATTATTTACATCTAGACTGTGTGGGGAGAGAATAAGAGACCTCTATTTCATTCAAGCTACTATATTTTTGTGTTGCTTTGAGGTGCTTTGTTAGAATAGACTAACTTCTTTCTTCTCATATTACTCAGATAACCCAGGGGTGTTCTTGGTAATAACAACACAATGGCTTGTTGAGATGTTTCTACTAAATGCTGAGGAAGTATAATAACATATTACCAGACCCCAGTGGAGAAAATCCCACTGGTGATGGGGTTGCTTGTGTCTGTCTTGAATAGTGTTAGATAAAAAGTGGCTTTTTTTCCCTGAATCTGGCTGTTATTAACTGGATAACCTTTTTTTACTGGTCAGACTTTCATTAAATGTGCTTATATATCTTATTATATTCTTCTATGGGGCTGGAGGACATTCTGTGCAATCTCAGTATGCATT
Source organism: Hylobates moloch (assembly GCF_009828535.3). Classification (NCBI taxonomy): domain Eukaryota; kingdom Metazoa; phylum Chordata; class Mammalia; order Primates; family Hylobatidae; genus Hylobates; species Hylobates moloch. The sequence goes on along the minus strand of NW_026652277.1, from coordinate 104,534,560 downwards.
TATATAATTAGACCAATCCCTGGCATTCTTGGAGAACCTCACTGTAACAGGTTGAATTTGAATTAAAAAATTAGTACAAGAGGACCTTTAATGAACAAAAATAGGGAATGAGATCCACCAGTTAATGAGTGCTGTGGATATTCTCCAATAATAATGGTACAATAATAATATCAAATATACACAGTTAATGTCATTCTTAAAATAAATTTCTGTTTTATACTACTGTAGCTGAAAATAGAACTGAACTCACTTGTCCACCTATAAGATGACCCATTGTCACATTCATATGAGAGACAGACTCAGGACAGTCATATCGCAACCTGCCATTTTAACTTAGCCTAAAGTGTGGTGATCTAATTTGTAGTGTGGTTATTAATTATGAACTGATTTGAGGTGTTTTATGTCACACACATAAGGAAACTTACTGTTATAAGTATGGTGGTGGTTGGGAGAGGTACATATTTTATATTCATGAACACATCAACATTCCCATGACTATATGGAGGTAGGCAGTCTTCATAGATGCCATAAGAAATGGATTACTAATATTGTAAGACTGAACCCAGAATGATATTCTAAAGTTGGCACTTCAAGATGCTTTTGGAACAGGCCAATAATTATATATGCCTATGGAGAAATTGCAACAAAAGTGGAATTTTAGAGATATCAAAATGAAGATATTTTCCTTGGTGTCAACAAACTTTTCTAACCTGGATAAGTGATCCCCAAGAGCTTGGATTTAGAATTATAATCAATAAGGGAACTTCACAGATTGCTTATGAGGCCATGCTATTTAAAATACTACCATGTTCTGCTCTTTAAATAAAGAGATCATGATTGTGTCTGAGTAGTAGCAAAGAATGCCTGCTGAATTGCTGTGGGAAGTAATCGCACTGGGTTGTATTGCCTTGTCTAGCTCGCCTTCTCTCTTTCTCTGATAGTGAGTGACACTTTCTCTGGTAGTGAGTGGCACATATTTACAAGATGGCAGTTTGAGCTTTTAGTGTTAAATTTAGAAATACCAGACTCTAACGCACTGAGTTAGCATATCAATTCAGGAACTAACTAATTACTATGTATTCAAATCTGACACATTTTTTTTGTTTGTTTTTTGTTTTTTTATTATTATACTTTAGGTTTTAGGGTACATGTGCACAATGTGCAGGTTTGTTACATATGTATGCATGTGCCATGTTGATTTCCTGCACCCATTAACTCGTCATTTAGCATTAGGTATATCTCCTAATGCTGTCCCTCCCCCCTCCCCCAACCCCACAACAGTCCCCGGAGTGTGATGTTCCCCTTCCTGTGTCCATGAGTTCTCATTGTTCAATTCCCACCTATGAGTGAGAACATGCGGTGTTTGGTTTTTTGTCCTTGCGATAGTTTACTGAGAATGATGTTTTCCAGTTTCATCCATGTCCCTACAAAGGACACGAACTCATCATTTTTTATGGCTGCATAGTATTCCATGGTGTATATGTGCCACATTTTCTTAATCCAGTCTATCGTTGTTGGACATTTGGGTTGGTTCCAACTCTTTGCAATTGTGAATAGTGCCGCAATAAACATACTGACACATATTTTTTTATGTATAAAAATCTAGGCTGGGTGCAGTGGTTCATGGCTGCAGTCCCAGCACTTTGGGAGGCCGAGGTGGGTGGATCACCTGAGGTCAGGAGCTCAAGACCAGCCTGGCCAACATGGTGAAACCCTGTCTCTACTAAAAATACAAAAATTAGCTGGACGTGGTGGCACACACCTGTAATCCCAGCTACATGGGAGGTTGAGGCACAAGAATTGCTTGAACCCAGGAGGTGGAGGCTGCAGTGAGCTTATATGGCACCATTGTGCTCCAGCCTGGGCGACAGAGCAAAAGTCTGTCTCGAAAAAAAAAAAAAAAAAATCTAGTGAATCAAACCTAGTAGGCATTTATCACTTTGCTTACGGATCTTCCCTGGCATTTTTCAAAGTAATATGAAGGCACAAAAAAGTGAACTTTTGCTTTAAACATTTTCCTGTGCTATGCAGCATATATCTTATTTATTTTAATACCCTGAAATTTAGAAAGGTAATTTCAACAGTGAGTAGAAGAGGTTCTTTCAATTTTTTTTTTCCGTCATTGCATTCAAATATGCTTAGTGCTCCTGTAAAAACAGTGAACAAAGTCTTCTCTTCCCTACTTTGATTATTTTCTCTAATTCCTGGTAACTTTTGGTGAACCACATGGCCTGTGTCTGAGGCAAGTTGTTGTGTTTTTTTAACAGACATTTTAAGTGTCAGTGTCAGAAGTCCTGAAATATACAATGCTTTTCTTATGTCACATCATTAAATGAACTAGGCAGCAAATAAAGTTTTCTTAAGTGAAGTTTCTATTATTATTTGTAGCAGATCATGGCTTTAATAAAACTTTTAGGGTTGGATTTTTATAGGCTGACATTCTGAATAATTGAACTGTGGCAGTTCAAGTTTTCTGCCAAAATGTGTCAGGATGAGCTAGAAAGAATGCCACAGATGTTCAACTTGATGTTTTCTCTCCTTTGACAAGTTTAGTGTCAGGTCCTGCCTTGGATTCAATAGTGAGTTTATTTTATATCCCTGTAACTATGGAAACCCATGTAGGTGAAGGGGAGTTACAGTTACGGAGTAATTCGGATATCTTTGACCATGGCCATTCTCAGGATAATACTCATAAGGTCATAGAATTTAAAAAATGCAGAGAGTTTCAGAGATGATTAAATCTCTTATGTTTTTTAGTTTGTGGAAACTGATTCCTGGAGGTTAAGCTGAGCTTCTACTGCAGCCTGCTAATGGTTGTTTACCTCATCTCAGTGGTTAATGAAAGATTTGATCAGTGCATGGGTCAAAATCTGGTTGTATTACCTAGGAAGTTCAGGCCCTGTTCTCCCTCCTGGTTTGTATGGTATATCATCTCTATGTAGTAGGCTTATTCCTCCCTCCCCTCTTCCATCTTGTTGAAGTCAAAGAAAATATAGAGACAAATCTCTAAATGTAAAACATTTTATTTGGGAAGAGAGAATTGCAATTTGGGGCATACATACACACAGACCAGGTTGTCTTCAGTATGTCTGAAGAACAAATAGAAGGTTGGAGGTTTTATAAAAAAGAGAATGTTATGTATTGTTTTGTAAGAAAGTTCATAAATGCTAGTAAAGTTTTGGGGGCTAGCAAGCTCTGACTGGTGAGTGACAGCAGTGGGTAAAACTAGTCTTAGAGTTGTAGCAGTTGTTTCAGTAGCCATTAGATAAAACTGATTTGAGGTTGCAGCAGGCAGTTTCAGCAGCCAGGCTTGTGGAGAAATACATTCTTGGAGCAATGTTCTGTGCCCTGAGTGCTTCCCTGCTGCCTGGCCCCTGGCATCTCAACTCTTGTTTTAGTTGAATAGGACAAGAATGACCCCATTTGTATGATCAACTTTCACAGTCTCTTCTCTGATACAGATACAGGCCCATCTTCAGTCTATCCTCAATGAAGAGTCTTACAAACAGAGCATTTTTCTTACGCCTTCCATGTGCCCATGTCCACACCACTAAAAGCCTCATTATGATCTGCTCCATTATTTTATTCTGTCTTTCCTTCTTTAGAAGTGTGTTAAGAATGGAGAAGAGAAGAAAAAGAAGGGAAGAAATTCTGTCTCATTACAACTCTCCATCTTGAGGGAATGCATCTCTCCTTTCTCTGTTCCTTCCCATCTGAGTAAAACCTCTCCACACTCCAGCACTGTGGACACTCTAGCTTATTTCCTTCTATTCCACATAAACTGGACCAGCATAGGCCAACAGTTACTCTTTGACTGTCAAATCCAACAGACACTTTTCCAGGCCTTTTTTGACTTGACTTTCTGCACATTGACATATTTTGTAATTTCCTCCTTGAAATTACTACTCCTTTGGCTTTTGTAACAAGACTGAATTTCTCCTCATAGTTCTACTCCTTAAGTATGTTTCTGTGCTACCTGCATCCCTCCCAAGACAGTGCCATTGATTAGGAGCCAGGATAATGTAGTGTCTAAATGCTTAGGTACTGGAGCCAGATTGCCTGTGCTTGAGACCTCCGGCTGTACCACTTGGGTCAGTTACTTAATTTTTCAGTGGCTCAGTTTGTCATCTGAAAAAAGAGGATCTTACTAGTACTCTCTCATAGTGTTACAGTACTAAGAATAATGCCTGGCAAATGGTAAATATTTTGTAAGTCTTACATAGATAGACACACAAACAGACACACACACACACACAGAGAGAGAGAGAGAGAGAGAAGCACCATTCTTTGTTTAAAAATATTTGAATGTCTGTGGTCCCCTGCTGGAACTCCTGAAGAAGCTCTTAAGACCCATGCTCAAGAGACATAGGAAACATAACTCACATACACATTTCTTTTTCACTCCAAATTTTGAAGTCTGATATTGGGTTTGGCTACTTTTCAGCAACCTTCCCATTCAAACATTTGTGGCCAGATGAACTAGAGAGCCCCTGGTCTCTGTCTTCATCATGACTCCTAGGTCTATATCAACCCTGCCTTGGCTGCTTGCTCGCATTTTCCCATTGAATGTCAAGCTAGCCTTCTCTGCCTTCCCATTCCCCCCTATGTTTAGAACTTCAAACCCACTATACTAAATCTAACCTTAAATAATATGATGGGATAAAAGTGCCTACAACCTTTTCCCACTCTTGCGGAAATGGAGAGAGCAGGGGAGATGTTTATCACAATTACCATAACAAATTATTAGGAGTTCAAGACCAATGATACTTGCAGGAGGGTGGTATTGGTGGTGGCAGCATGGGGGCTGTGCATGCAGGTGCTTGGACCTCCAGCTTCATGACAGAAGGGAGGAGTGACATTCTTATGGTGATATCTAGCCAGAGTAGGTGATTCCCAGATGAATAAAACATGTTCTCCAGAGTATTTAAATCAAGGACTGTTATGGTATGTGAGGGTAGTGTCAGAAGCAGGGGGTAAACAGAAAGGAAGAAAGAGTTTTAACAAAGTTTTGCTTTGGTCCACACATACCCTTCACAGTGTTCAAGAAATGTATATAAAGAACTTGAGTTAATTTTAAAATGACATTTTACTGTTGCACTATATTTTCTCATTGTACTGCTGAGACTGAACCATGTGGTTCTTGGCTTAAAAAAAAGCCAGTGTCTTCTCTGAGCACGAGACAATCATTCATTACCAAACCACACTCCTCTGTTTAAAATCATAGCTCAAGATCTCCTCTCTGCTTTGAAATTTAATTGTCAACAATCCTCCCATCCCTGACTCACCCTGGCCTTTAAGCAATTATCGGAGACACTTTATCAACTCTACTCCAGGTTCATATTGTGCTATGCTTCTTCTCATAGAGTAATTCATTCATTAATACAGCAATCTTAGACATTGCTGTTTACACCACTTAGAAATTCTAAACTTCTAATGAATAAAAAAATTTGGTATATTTTTTGTCTCTCTGCACACTTAATGCTGTTTATTTTTTGAGATATGTTTCAAAGATATTGTCTACCTCAAAAAAACTCTTTGTGTAGTAAAGAAGGAAGGTATTCAGTTGATTTTACAGGTGAGAAATGGAGGCTCAGTGATGTGATAGGAGTTACCCAAGGTCTTGTGGCTGATTAGTGGTGATAATATTCTGTTTTTTTGAGTCTAGTGAGCAGCTTTACTCAGCTGTATCATGAGAGGTTAAATCAGGCTTCGTGGAGTTGTCTCTCCTCATTTGATACTGAGAGGACATGAAAGAAACAAAAGAAAAAGAAAACTCTGGGCACATTACATTTCTGTGAGTGAATGGTGTTTGGATATTATTTTAGAATCTCTGGAAACGGAACCAGATTGCTGCTTGTTCATTACTTTCATATCAGATTATACAGAGGACAAATCATAGGCGACTTCTCAGTATTTCACAAAGTATCTCAGTGTGTGTGTGCAGGGGGCAGAATTATTATATATGATAGAGGGGGCATAAATCATATAAAAATTGTGGGGGATTTTAATATTTTAGGTTTCTAAAGAGATAGATATCAAGTTTTTGGGTTTGTGGAAAGTTGATGCTAATAAATTGATGCTGACACTTCAATTATGAAAACTAGGATTATAATGGGAATTTGGAAATTTACAGTTTTAACACAATCCGTAGATCAGCAGTACAGTAGTACAGGAAACTGGCTCTCCAGAATGATTATTGCAGTTTTGATGATACTTTGATGATCTGTTGGGCTTAATTGAACACCTCTGTGCTTAGCCTCAGAATCACAGTGCAATGATGAACTGGGCTAATTAATGATAAGTATATTGGTTATATCAGTAATAAATATTCGAATCACATGACACAATGAGGACCTAACTTCACTTGTTACTGAATGAGTCACTTAGTTGTTATGCCTGCCTTGATGATTTAATTTCAGCAAATAAAGCTGCTTTTTTAGACAATGTGAGGGCTTACAAGGGTAAATGGCACAAAATTGCTGTCCTCTAGGACCTCACTATTTAATGAAAGAACAAGACTCAAACGAAATTCATTAAACCAAAAGACCCTGGATGTTGTGTTGAAATAGCTGTATGGCAAAATGAATTAGCATCATGTATATACGGTCTAATCCTTTGTCTACGTATTCAACTATGTGGACAACAATTTCTGTGATGTTCAATTGAAACATCACAGGATGATACTGGAAGTCCATACAGCTCTAGAGAGGGCATGGTGGGAAGGATGATGAGTTATTTCTGGGCATAAGTGGGGATTAATGAGGAAAATAATAGTCTTTGGAGAGGAGTAAGTTACGATGGTGTAAGAGGAGGAGAGACATTTTGGGTACAGGGAATGCCAAGTGCCTTCGAGGTTATACCCACCTTAATTGGTGCCTAAAGATCAATCAACGTCATTTTACAGTTAGAGTTTCCTCAGGAAACAGTCTTGATTCAATTTCTCAGCTTTCTACAATGGTAGAAGCAAAATCATTTCACTCTCATTCCAATGTGGAAACAGAGTCACAAAGGTAAGAAGAGTTGAAATAATGTTCAGGGTAACACCTAGATAAGACACAACTTTGGGACCGCCGTTGCATTTTTTTTCATTTTGATTGCTTTATCAGTGCTGAAGGTTTTGATAAATATGAGGTATGAGGTGTGACATTAAGTCAGAGAACTGACTTTTATGAATGTTTGGTACTCCCATTTCAGAGTCAAACCTTTATTTGAAACTGCACTCTTTCTTTCTTCTTATTGCAATCTTTTACACGCTGTAACCTTTTCTGGAAATAATCATTAAGTGGCATAGCAAATCACTATCACTTGTTCTTATTTTTTCTGAAAAGATATACTTCTTTTATAAAAGAAAAGAGCTGCTAAAATATTTGTAATCCAAAAATGTGGTCCTGTTCGATTTTTAAAAGTATTTAAAACAATTTTTAATTTTGTGGGTACATAGTAGGTGTATATATTTATATGATGCATGAGATGTTTTAATACAGGCATGTAATGTGAAATAAGCACATTATGGAGAATGGGGTATCCAGCTCCTCAAGCATTTAGCTGTAGAGTTACAAACAATCCAATTACACTCTAAATTATTTCAAAATGTATAATGAAGTTATTGACTATAGTCATGTTAGTTTTTTTGAAGTAGAGGGTTGATTCTGAGTTTGGAAATGTAAGCTGTAACAAAGAAAAAGATGCATAAATGATAAATCATAATAATTATCAGTTATTGAAAAAATCTTCAGCCTTACCTCCATTTTTTTTAAGAGAGAGATGTCAAAGGAATGTATTTATTATTCAGCCTTTCTTATTATTTTTAAGATTATTAATTATACATAGCATTTATTGAGTGCTTACTCTGTGCCCCCCCTAAACAAATCTCTGATGTAGGTGCTGTTCTTGTACCCATTTTACAGTTGAGGAAACTGAGATCCAGAGATGTTAAGCAACACACCCAGCGTCATTTAGCTAGTATGTGAAAGAATTGACATCTGAACCCATATTGTCCAGCATGTGTTTTCTGAACTGCTGTTCTATGGCTGTCTTCTCTTTAAACCTGCAACTTTTCATTAAGGGGTTCTCCATGGTGAAATTTCCAGTCAACAGTCAACTTTTTTTTCTGTGAGATATACGTGTGTATGTTGTGTGTGTCTGTGTTTATTTGTGCATACTTTGTATGTGTAGACCATCTATGCCAGTTTCCACAAGCAACCGCTGTATCAGTCAAGATTAGATAGGCCATGGCAGTAGTAACAAACAGCCCCCAAATTGCAATGGCTTAACACAACGTAAGTTTATGCAAAACTCTTTTGTCCATTCTGCATATCCGTGTGGGCAGTCAGAGCTATGTGGGGATGGGAGACTGGGGGAAGGGACTCTTCTCTGCACAGTCTTACAGGGGCCCAGGGTAATGGAGGCTCTGCCATGTTGTAGCTGGCCATCTGGAACGTGTAGATTCCTCAGTCTATGTGTTAGGAGAGGAGAGCCAAAAATCACATGCCGGTTTTCAAGTGCCTCCTCCTGCAGTGACAAAAGCACTTCTGCTTGTAACATCTCATCCAGAGCTAGTCATGTGGCTCCACCTAATTGCAAGGGGGTGGGAAATGTAGGGAAGCAAAGAATACCTGATGAGTAGCAAGTATCTTTGCCATAGCTGCTCTCACTATGAACTTCTTTAAAAGTTTTAAATAACAGAAAGCTATTGGATAATAAGAATTTCAAACATTAAGCCAGGAGAAAATGTGCATTACATATTCAGAATTTCTGGGTGGCTTCAGCTTGTCCCAACCTCTTCACTTCATCTGCTCCCCCTGTTGTGGTGTTCCTTTTCCTTGGGGGTGGGGAGGGGTGGTATGCAAGTCAGTGGGTTATACTTGCTTCTAGATTTTCTCCCCTCCCACCTTTGGGACTCCACTGGATATGTAAAATCTTAGAAAGACTGAGATTCCCTTTCAGCTTTGCTTCCATCCAGCCATCCTTCTCTTCCCACCGAGATTTGGTGCTGCCTTGCAGAAGCCTGACTATTAGAGCAAAGTTCTTGCCTTTGTGTCAAATTTCCTGAATATATATAACAAAGCTCTCTTCAAAACTGGCAGAAGGAAGAAGGAATATGATTTTCATTGCATTTCTCTCTTGATTATGTGTGATGACATCATAATGGGGTTCAGGAGATGCTACCCCAAAATGTAGCTGAGCAGTTTAGCAGCTTAGCCTCAAATCATATTTTAAATTTTTCCCTCTTTCCTCCTTTCTCCTCAGTTTCAAGATGTAGCTCTGAGGTAAAGTACAAATGTGTTTTACAGCCTCAAAATGTTTTCTTTTCTCCACTCCCCTCCCTTTGGCACTTTATGCTCCCATACCTTATATGCATTTATTTATGTAGATGTTTATTAAGCATACACCATTCTCACTTATCTGGTAATATTTTTCCTTAGAAGCTTCAGGGATTGGATCCTGATACAGACCAGATATTCCGGAATTCTCTCTCCAACAAAAGATTACTTCAAGGCCAGAACACACTCCCAGCTAGAGATCCAAGATAAGATTAACTGAGATTAATTTGTAACCTGGTTGGGCCCATGGTGGTGCCAGCCCCTTCACCAGATGGGCCCCTTCACCAGATGGGGACAATCATTCAAGATGAGCCGTCAGAGCAAATCATGCCACCTGGGACCTCCTCACCCCCCCAACCCCTGTCTCTTCTGCACCCCAAACCCTCTCTTTAAAAACTCCTGAGTTCCTTCCCCAAGTTAAAGGTGAATTTTTTTTTTGCCTACTCTTCCCCTTGCTAGCAAAATAAAGTTTTGCTTTCTTTCTATCACATCTTGTTATTATTTTGGCTTCTTTCTACAAGCAGCGAGCAGCCAGACTCTTTTGCCAGTTACAAAAATATAGCACCTGGGCATATGAAATATTTTAAGCTGAAGGGATTTACAGAAGAAGGAAGAGCTCTCTGACCTTCCCCTTCCATTTTCCCCTAAAGTAGGTCATAAGACCTTCATACGAGAGATGTCCACCCAATACCTGGAGGAAAACAGCATCTTTATCTTGGAAGACGAAGGGATACAGTGAGGAATCTGAACTAACAGACCTTGCTAAATTTCCTCCTGTTTATTACACTTACCTCATGTTCTTTGCCCTATTATATTTCTCTGCAACTGTACACTCTTCATCAAACCTACTATAAAAAACATATGGGTTTAAGTGTTTCTTTGGGTCTTCATTTCCTTATGAAGACTCCTGTGTCACAAACGGTGACCTTTGGTTCTTAGCCTGGTTCTTGGTGGCTTCTGCAGCATCAGAATGATAGGCTTTTACATAGGCCTAAGGGTAGGGCTTATTGGTGCTTTAAACCAAACTTGTATGGGAAGATGGATGAATTTGAGAGATTGAGGGAGACCTTGTACATGAGGCAGCCTTTAAACTTTAAGGAGTGAGAAGAAAATCCTCTTTTCCAAGATACTTTCCTCCCCTCCACACACTGTCAGTAGTAGACATAATCGCTTAGTCATAGCAACAGAAATTCCACTAATTAGGGATTCACTTATGTTAACAAGCACCCTTTTGAAGATGCAATTAGGATTTAGGATGGCAATTGCTAATTAACAATTCATGCAAATTTTCTTAATCAGATTGCTTTTCTTCTTAACACCTAGCTGAGATTGGTCTCTATGAAGGAAATGGAAGGAAAATTTGGAACTTGGTGGTGTCGGGGTTAGGAGTAGGTGGAGGTCAGAGACAGAAGAAAAGGTAATTAAAAATACATCTTTTTTTTCCCAATTATTAAAATCCTTAGTGCAATTCAGCGGAGTGCTTAAGAGCACATGTCTGGAGCCAGACTACTCTTGATAGATGCATGGCTCTAGGCATGTTGCTTCACCCTCATATACCTCAATAATAGGACAATAATGCAAATACATCAGGGGGTTTGATTAAAATTAAATGAGTTAATACATGTAAAGATTTTAGCACATAGAAATATTAGCTCTTTTGAATAATTTAGAAAATATGAAACAAAATAAGAATTTCTCCGATTCATAGCACGTCTCCAGATCATCGTACCTGTGAAGGACCACTGTTCACATTTTGCCCTATTTCTATTCAGTATGTTTACATATCACATACAAGTACATGTATAAATTGAGATCATATTGTCATTATATCTTAGGGTTTTGATTTATTTTCAGGTAATATTAGCTATGAATGTTATAGAACTGAACCAGGGTCTGCTTGCCTGGCACAGTAAGACCAGATGTCCATACTGAGGTTTGCAGTGGTAGAAAGGAAGTTGTTTATTTGCAGGGCTCCAAGCAAAGAGGTTCAGGCAGCTGGTGTTTAAATCCTGACCCCACTCCTTTCTATGGCTTGCAGGTAAGGTTTTTAAAGGCAGGGATAAATTTCAGGAAAGGAGGAATTATAGGCAAAATCATAAATCAATATAAGGAGGTTACACATTGGTTTTGGCCTAAAAGCATGGGATATCTTGAAGTGAGGGCTTACAGGTCATAGGTATATTCAGAGATTTTCTGATTTGCCATTGGTTAAGGAAGAGAAGCTTTGCTTGAAAATTTGGGGTCAGCAGAAAAGAATGTTAGCTCTGGTTCATGAATGTGAGTTTCTTCAGGCTCCTCAGGAAGAAACTGAGAACAAAGAATGATGGTCAGAGTTCAATCCCCAGTTCCCCTTTATCTGAGGTCTACTGTCGGGGACGAGTTGTTTGGTGGGGATCTGGGTTCCTGAAAAAAAAACTCAGAGACATATGTGAAGATGTTATCTTTAGTCTCTATTGGGGAACCAAACATCTTGTGATTCTAGCTTCCTTGGCTATTGTTTTAGGTTACTATTTTACCTTCATGCTTATCAAGTTGCTTAACTTCTCAAGGCTAGCTAGGTACCTGCAATTTCTCTTGAAAGAGCTCAATATTTTCCCTTATTTCCATGCTTGGGGGGCCTGCAGGCCACTGAGAGGGAAGTCTCTGCTCTGTCTCACAAGCACTTTGGAGAAGGCTTCGTGGAGGAGGTGGGCTAGTAAATGTATGTGCATTTCCACGGTCAGATTTGAAAGGAGTTTGCAGGTTAAGAGTATGGTGTAAACAAAAACATAAGGCAGGAAGCCCAGGAAGGAAAAGAGACACTCAGGTGGGTACAGGAGGACTTAGGAGGTGGGGAGGATAAAGGAGAACTTGGGTCTGATTATGGAGGAACAAGAGCACTTGCTCTTTAGACAGTAATAGTGGGTTAGGTTGGCGGTGGGTTTAGGAAGACCAATTAGGAGTCAATTGCAATAATCCAAGGCAGCAGCGGTGAAGGACTGAAATAGGGACTGCACGATTTCTGTTGGAATAAATAGGAAGCTGTGGGTATGAGAGGCAGTGTAGAGAAATAATTGACACAATGTACTGATTGATTAGATAAAGGGTTGTTAGAGGAAAAGGGAACAGATAAAGATTCTAGAGAATTCTAGAGGCTCTGAGAATTATAGAAAGTATGATTGGGAGAGTGTTGCACTATTCAGAGAGAGAAGAAATAGAGCAGGAGAGGCAGCTGGGCTGTAATAAATTCAAATTAGAAAATGATGGTGATGATAATAATAATAATAGTGGCAGTTTATCTGTTAAACACTGAGTATGACTTTAGCATTATACTAAGCATTTTATATTTATTATCTCATTTAATCCTTATAACATTTTTATTGTCTACGATATATATAGATACAATATATGAGCTGTATTACTTTAAAGAGGAATTAACTTCTCCAAGCCATATATTCTCATCTATAAATATAAATTCTCATCTATAAATACACATTCTCATCTATAAATACAAACTTATAGATGAGAAAATATGGCTCAGAGAAGTTAATTCCTCTTTAAAGTAATACAGCTTATAAAAAAGTATGGTCAGATTTTGAGGTGTCTTCTGTCTGCTAGTGAACCCAATGTCTTAATCACATGTGTTGAGTTTGAGGAGTAGTATATGTGGTATATGTGTCACCATGTCCAAAACAGATGGAAATTTGGATCTGGAGCTTAGGAGAGAAGCCAAGACAAACTAAAGATTTTGAAATGATCAGTACAAATAGGATAATTAAAGTACAAATCTGTGTAATTATGTATAATGAGAAAATACACATAATCTAAAAATGCAACTGTAAGAAAAATCAGTATCTAAGGGGTGTGGAAATGGAAAGGAAAAACTTTAAAAAGAGTCAGAATGTCAAGGAAGAATTAGCGTTAAGATAGTTCAAAGAGTTAACCATAAAGATAATATCTAGGAGGATGTGATCAACAATATTAGGCTGCCAAGAGGTCCTGTATGTTGTTGATTAAGAAAATTAATTAGATAATAATTAGAAGCTCATTAAAGATCTCTGAGACAAGACTTTTAGAAGATTAATGAAAGGGGTAAATAGGAATCATATTACAGGGTTAACAGCACATGGCTAAGAAGTTCAGGAAATGAGTGTACGTAACTCTTTTAAGGGCTTGATGTCAAGGAATATGTAACATGGAATGTTAAAGGGGGAATAAAATGGAGGTACATTTTTTATTTTGCTTTTTTGTTTGCTTCTAGTTTATTTTGTTTTCTTCTTAGGGATAAGGAAGACTTCCATCTGATGGGAAGGGAATGTGTGAAGATAAAGGAGAAAAGGAAGAGAGGGTATATAGAAATAAATTGAACCCCCAGTGGAAGAGTCCACTTTGGAAAGGAAGAAATTCCCACTCTCTTCTGAGAAGCAGAGATGAGGAGAAGACAGGTAGGGGAGGGGAGATATTACCATAGAAGAAACTGTAGGAGGTGAGGTCATTGGTAAGGGTAGTGAAGGCAAGCATGAAACAGATGTTAATAGAGTGAAAAATATTCTGACTAATCACGTAGAGAAAATGGACTCAAGTTAGGAATTTAAAAAAATATGCAGCTTTGATGCTTACCTTATTTAACAAGAGAAGCACATATGCCAACTTCAAACCAGATTTAAAATTGGATCAATGTGCTATACAAATTCTTTAGTTATATAAACCTAATAGTTGAAGACATCTTCTTCTATTGCAGCAGAAATAAAAAATATAAATCTTTATATAACTTATGTGTTGAGTTCTCCTTTAAATTCTTGCCTGGATGAAAGGTACAGACAGAACTGTGGCTTCTATGTCTAACTCAGGAAGTGATCATAAAGATTCCTTCCATTTGTATCAGGCTTTATTGTTTAGAAAATATGTTAACTCATGTTATCTTACATTCCAAAAGGACTGGAAGGAAGAAAAATCTTCTTGAGTATAAATCACACTGGAAAAATATTTTCAAAGGGAAAGAGTCTCTCATGCTGTATAACTGCCATTTCCAGAAAGCACAGAAAAGAGGGCCGGGTGTGGAGGGCTCAAGCCTGTAATCTCAGCACTTTGGGAGGCCGAGGCGGGTGGATCACCTGAGGTCAGGAGTTCAAGACCAGCCTGGTCAACATGGTGAAACCCCATCTCTATTAAAAATACAGAAGTTAGCCGGGCATGGTGGCAGCTCCCTGTAATCGCAGCTACTAGGAAGGCTGAGGCAGAGATGGAGGTTGGCACAGATGGAGGTTGATGGAGGTTGAGGAGGTTGATGGAGGTTGCAGTGAGCCGAGATCACGCCACTGCACTCCAGCCTGGGCAACAGAGTTAAGACCTTGTTTAGAAAAGGAAAGGAAAGGACAGGACAGGACAGGACAGGACAGGACAGGAAAGGATCCTCCAGGGCGGCTCAGAGTTCTTCTAAGTCCTTGTTAAAGAAGCCTGTTCCAGGTTAGGCACATGTTCTTGGGATTTGATATTTTGCCAGTGGAAATAATATTTCTTTCTCTTTGGATTTATGTAGGATGCCCAGAATGCTTGGAGCTTCTTGAAATCTCAATTAGGGTTTTACATAGTATACCAATAACAATTTCTTACACAGCTTTGAGCTCTTTCCAGGAATGGGGATGAGGTTTTGCATATAAAGCCAAATTTTTGTGTAAGCATTTTGAATCATCTGGTTGACATTTAGGCTATTGATCCTTGCTATCAGAATCACTAGCCACAGAGTTCTGAAGGGTTGGCTTTGGCCTTGACACTCTTATCAAAAACTGAGCAAACAGCAATGTAGAGGGCTCTTTAAGGCCTTATACACTAATTTCTAATTCTCCTCTTTCACATTTGTAACTTAGGAATGTGGCTTGTTGGTTTCCTTATTTAGAAGGTTTGTTTATAATAATCACTTTATGATTTATATCTGTTACAGTTTTATATATTCTATATTTCTCTTAGTGAATTCCTATGAAGTATGCAGGGAAGGGCAATGCTATTTTTTTTCAACAGAAAAATAACCCTGTAGTGAAGATGATTTGCTCAGGGTCTCACAGCTAGTCACCATGGAAGCCAGGATTTGAACCCCCATCCTCTCAGACCTGCTTTTAACCTGACATTTTGATGCCTGTGCAAGTCATGGGACTTGATTCTAGAGTAATAATGGAAAGGATTTATATTTATGTTAAATAGAATAAGATGCAATTTCCATTTTTAATGTCTAAAATCATTGAATATTGGCAATATCATGTAGTTCTACTTAATATAGATAGCCAAGTACTGTGGGGAAATAGTGTAGATTTTAGAGTCTGACTAGCCTAAGCTAGAATCCCAGCTGCACCTCATGTCAGAATTGAATTACTTCTATATTGTTTAACTTTTCTAAGCCTTTGTTTAACCTTCCTAAGCCTTTGTTTCCTCATTTTTAAAAATGGTTGAGAATGGTACCTCCTTTAAAGGTCCTTATGAAGAGCACACAGTGCCATGTCCGCAAAAAACCTATCTCAGTAATCAGTATATTATGCATAGTAAGTTATAAATAGAACACAGCAGATATTATTGCCAATAAGGGATTAACAAATAACAAATTGGAAAATGAAAGGAGAATTTTAATCGTTTGTTTTATGTTTAATATTGTATTTTTAGATAAGAAATAATTTGTCATTCTTTTTATTTTTTTTTTAATTATACTTTAGGTTTTAGGGTACATGTGCACAATGTGCAGGTTTGTTACATATGTATCGATGTGCCGTGTTGGTTTGCTGCACCCGTTAACTTGTCATTTAGCATTAGGTATATCTCCTAATGCTGTCCCTCCCCCCCCTCCCCCCACCCCACAACGGTCCCCGGAGTGTGATGTTCCCCTTCCTGTGTCCATGAGTTCTCATTGTTCAATTCCCACCTATGAGTGAGAACATGCAGTGTTTGGTTTTTTGTCCTTGTGATAGTTTACTGAGAATGATGTTTTCCAGTTTCATCCATGTCCCTACAGAGGACATGAACTCATCATTTTTTATGGCTGCATAGTATTCCATGGTGTATATGTGCCATATTTTCTTAATGCAGTCTATCGTTGTTGGACATTTGGGTTGGTTCCAACTCTTTGCTATTGTGAATAGTGCTGCAACAAACATACGTGTGCATGTGTCTTTATAGCAGCATGATTTATAGTCCTTTGGGTATATACCCAGTAATGGGACGGCTGGGTCAAATGGTATTTCTAGTTCTGGATCCCTGAGGAATTGCCACAATGACTTCCACAATGGTTGAACTAGTTTACAGTCCCACCAACAGTGTAAAAGTGTTCCTATTTCTCCACATCCTCTCCAGCACCTGTTGTTTCCTGACTTTTTAATGATGGCCATTCTAACTGGTGTGAGATGGTATCTCATTGAGGTTTTGATTTGCATTTCTCTGATGGCCAGTGATGATGAGCGTTTTTTCATGTGTTTTTTGGCTGCATAAATGTCTTCTTTTGAGAAGTGTCTGTTCATGTCCTTCGCCCACTTTTTGATGGGGTTGTTTGTTTTTCTCTTGTAAATTTGTTTGAGTTCATTGTAGATTCTGGATATTAGCCCTTTGTCAGATGAGTAGGTTGCAAAAATTTTCTCCCATTTTTTAGGTTGCCTGTTCACTCTGATGGTAGTTTCTTTTGCTGTGCAGAAGCTCTTTAGTTGAATTAGATCCCATTTGTCAATTTTGGCTTTTGTTGCCATTGCTTTTGGTGTTTTAGACATGAAGTCCTTGCCCACGCCTATGTCCTGAATGGTATTGCCTAGGTTTTCTTGTAGGATTTTAATCGTTTTAGGTCTAACATTTAAGCCTTTAATCCATCTTGAATTAATTTTTGTATAAGGTGTAAGGAAGGGATCCAGTTTCAGCTTTCTACATATGGCTAGCCAGTTTTCTCAGCACCATTTATTAAATAGGGAATCCTTTCCCCATTTCTTGTTTTTGTCAGGTTTGTCAAAGATCAGATAGTTGTAGATATGCGGCATTATTTCTGAGGGCTCTGTTCTGTTCCATTGATCTATGTGTCTGTTGTGGTACCAGTACCATGCTGTTTTGGTTACTGTAGCCTTGTAGTATAGTTTGAAGTCAGGTAGCGTGATGCCTCCAGCTTTGTTCTTTTGGCTTAGGATTGACTTGGTGATGCGGGCTCTTTTTTCGTTCCATATGAATGTTAAAGAAGTTTTTTCCAATATTTTGAAGAAAGTCATTGGTAGCTTGATGGGGATGGCATTGAATCTATAAATTACCTTGGGCAGTATGGCCATTTTCACGATATTGATTCTTCCAACCCATGAGCATGGAATGTTCTTCCATTTGTTTGAATCCTCTTTTATTTCATTGAGCAGTGGTTTGTAGTTCTTCTTGAAGAGGTCCTTCACATCCCTTGTAAGTTGGATTCCTAGGCATTTTATTCTCTTTGAAGCAATTGTGAATGGGAGTTCACACATGATTTGGCTCTCTGTTTGTCTGTGATTGGTGTACAAGAATGCTTGTGGTTTTTGTACATTGATTTTGTATCCTGAGACGTTGCTGAAGTTGCTAATCAGCTTAAGGAGATTTTGGGCTGAGACCATGGGGTTTTCTAGGTATACAATCATGTCATCTGCAAACAGGGACAATTTGACTTCCCCTTTTCCTAATTGAATACCCTTTATTTCCTTCTCCTGTCTGATTGCCCTGGCCAGAACTTCCACCACTATGTTGAATAGGAGTGGTGAGAGAGGACATCCCTGTCTCGAGCTAGTTTTCAAAGGGAATGCTTCCAGTTTTTGCCCATTCAGTATGATATTGGCTGTGGGTTTGTCATAGATAGTGCTTATTATTTCGAGATATGTCCCATCAATACCTAATTTCTTGAGAGTTTTTAGCATAAAGGGTTGTTGAATTTTGTCAAAGGCTTTTTCTGCATCTATTGAGATAATCATGTGGTTTTTGTCTTTGGTTCTGTTTATATGCTGGATTACATTTATTGATTTGCGTATGTTGAACCAGCCTTGCATCCCAGGGATGAAGCCCACTTGATGATGGTGCATAAGCTTTTTGATGTGCTGCTGGATTTGGTTTGCCAGTATTTTATTGAGGATTTTTGCATCAATATTCATCAAGGATATTGGTCTGAAATTCTCTTTTTTGGTTATGTCTCTGCCAGGCTTTGGTATCAGGATGATGCTGGCCTCCTAAAATGTGTTAGGGAGGATTCCCTCTTTTTCTATCGATTGGAATAGTTTCAGAAGGAATGGTACCAGTTCCTCCTTGTACCTCTGGTAGAATTCGGCTGTGAATCCATCAGGTCCTGGACTCTTTTTGGTTGGTAAGCTATTGATTATTGCCACAATTTCAGAGCCTGTTATTGGTCTATTCAGAGATTCAACTTCTTCCTGGTTTAGTCTTGGGAGGGTGTATGTGTTGAGGAATTTATCCATTTCTTCTAGATTTTCTAGTTTATTTGTGTAGAGGTGTTTGTAGTATTCTCTGATGGTAGATTGTATTTCTGTTGGATCGGTGGTGATAACCCCTTATTCATTTTTTATTGCATCTATTTGATTCTTCTCTCTTTTCTTCTTTATTAGTCTTGCTAGCGGTCTATCAATTTTGTTGATCTTTTCAAAAAACCAGCTCCTGGATTCATTAATTTTTTGAAGGGTTTTTTTGTGTCTCTGTTTCCTTTATTTCTGCTCTGATTTTAGTTATTTCTAGCCTTCTGCTAGCTTTTGAATGTGTTTGCTCTTGCTTTTCTAGTTCTTTTAATTGTGATGTTAGGGTGTCAATTTTGGATCTTTCCTGCTTTCTCTTGTGGGCATTTAGTGCTATAAATTTCCCTCTACACACTGCTTTGAATGTGTCCCAGAGATTCTGGTGTGTTGTGTCTTTGTTCTCGTTGTTTTCAAAGAACATCTTTATTTCTGCCTTCATTTCATTATGTACCCAGTAGTCATTCAGGAGCAGGTTGTTCAGTTTCCATGTAGTTGAGTGGTTTTGAGTGAGTTTCTTAATCCTGAGTTCTAGTTTGATTGCACTGTGGTCTGAGAGACAGTTTGTTATAATTTCTGTTCTTTTACATTTGCTGAGGAGAGCTTTACTTCCAACTATGTGGTCAATTTTGGAATAGGTGTAGTGTGGTGCTGAAAAAAATGTATATTCTGTTGATTTGGGGTGGAGAGTTCTGTGGATGTCTATTAGGTCCACTTTGTGCAGAGCTGAGTTCAATTCCTGGATATCCTTGTTAACTTTCTGTCTCGTTGATCTGTCTAATGTTGACAGTGGGGTGTTAAAATCTCCTATTATTATTGTGTGGGAGTTCAAGTCCCTTTGTAGGTCACTCAGGACTTGCTTTATGAATCTGAGTGCTCCTGTGTTGGGTGCATATATATTTAGGATAGTTAGCTCTTCTTGTTGAATTCATCCCTTTACCATTATAATGGCCTTGTTTGTCTCTTTTGATCCTTGTTGGTTTAAAGTCTATTTTATCAGAGACTAGGATTGCAACCCCTGCCTTTTTTTGTTTTCCAGTTGCTTGATAGATCTTCCTCCATCCCTTTATTTTGAGTCTATGTGTGTCTCTGCACGTGAGATGGGTTTCCTGAATACAGCACACTGATGGGTCTTGACTCCTTATCCAGTTTGCCAGTGTGTGTCTTTTAATTGGAGCATTTAGTCCATTTACATTTAAAGTTAATATTGTTATGTGTGAATGTGATCCTGTCATTATGATGTTAGTTGGTTATTTTGCTTGTTAGTCGATGCAGTTTCTTCCTAGCCTCGATGGTCTTTACAATTTGGCATGTTTTTGCAGTGGCTGGTACCGGTTGTTCCTTTCCATGTTTAGTGCTTCCTTCAGGAGCTCTTTTAAGGCAGGCCTGGTGGTGGCAAAATCACTCAGCATTTGCTTGTCTGTAAAGTATTTTATTTCTCCTTCACTTATGAAGCTTAGTTTGGCTGGATATGAAATTCTGGGTTGAAAATTCTTTTCTTTAAAAATGTTGAATATCAGCCCCCACTCTCTTCTGGCTTGTAGAGTTTCTGCTGAGAGATCAGCTGTTAGTCTGATAGGCTTCTCTTTGTGGGTAATCCGACCTTTCTCTCTGGCTGCCCTTGACATTTTTTCCTTCATTTCAACGTTGGTGAATCTGACAATTATGTGTCTTGGAGTTGCTCTTCTCGAGGAGTATCTTTGTGGCATTCTCTGTATTTCCTGAAACTGAATGTTGGCCTGCCTTGCTAGATTGGGGAAGTTCTCTTGGATAATATCTTGCAGAGTGTTTTCCAACTTGGTTCCATTCTCCCCGTCAGTTTCAGGTACACCAATCAGACGTAGATTTTGTCTTTTCACATAGTCCCACATTTCTTGGAGGCTCTGTTCGTTTGTTTTTATTCTTTTTTCTCTAAACTTCCCTTCTCGCTTCATTTCATTCATTTCATCTTCCATCACTGATACCCTTTCTTCCAGTTGATCGCATGGGCTCCTGAGGCTTCTGCAATCTTCGCGTAGTTCTCGAAACTTGGCTTTCAGCTCCATCAGCTCCTTTAAGCCCTTCTGTCCATTGGTTATTCTAGTTATCCATTCGTCTAATTTTTTTTCAAAGTTTTTGACTTCTTTGCTATTGTTTTGAATTTCCTCCCATAGCTCAGAGTAGTTTGATCGTCTGAAGCCTTCTTCTCTCAACTCGTCAAAGTCATTCTCCATCCAGCTTTGTTCCGTTGCTGGTGAGGAACTGCGTTCCTTTGGTGGAGGAGAGGTGCTCTGCTTTTTAGAGTTTCCAGTTTTTCTGCTCTGTTTTTTCCCCATCTTTGTGGTTTTATCTACTTTTGGTCTTTGATGATGGTGATGTACAGATGGGTTTTTGGTGTGGATGTCCTTTTTGTTTGTTAGTTTTCCTTCTACCAGACAGGACCCTCAGCTGCAGATCTGTTGAAGTTTGCTAGAAGTCCACTCCAGACCCTGTTTGGCTGGATGTCAGCAGCGGTGGCTGCAGAACAGTGGATTTTCGTGAGCCCACAAATTCAGCTGTGTGATAGTTCCTCTGGAAGTTTTGTCTCAGAGGAGTACCTGGCCGATTGAGGTGTCAGTCTGTCCCTACTGGGGGGTGCCTCCCAGTTAGGCTGCTCGGGGGTCAGGGACCCACTTTAGGAGGCAGTTCTCAGATATCCAGCTGCATGCTGGGAGAACCTCTACTCTCTTCAAAGCTGTCAGAGAGGGGTATTTAAGTCTGCAGAGATTCCTGCTGAATTTTTGTTTGTCTGTGCCCTGCCCCCAGAGGTGGAGCCTACAGAGGCAGGCAGGCCTCCTTGAGCTGTGGTGGGCTCCACCCAGTTCGAGCTTCCTGGCTGCTTTGTTTACCTAAGCCAGCCTGGGCAATGGCAGGCACCCCTCCATCAGACTCGCTGCCGCCTTGCAGTTTGATCTCAGACTGCTGTGCTAGCAATCAGCGAGACTCTATGGGCATAGGACCCTCCAAGCCAGGTACGGGAGACAATCTCCTGGTGTGCCGTTTTCCAAGCCCGTTGGAAAAGCACAGTATTAGGGTGGGACTGACCTGATTTTCCAGGTGCTGTCTGTTACCCCTTTCTTTGACTAGGAAAGGAAACTCCCTGACCCCTTGCACTTCCCGACTGAGGCAATGCCTCGCCCTGCTTCAGCTAGCGCACTGTGCACTGCACCAACTGTCCTGCACCCACTGTTTGGCACTCCCTAGTGAGAGGAACCCGGTACCTCAAATGGAAATGCAGAAATCACCTGTCTTCTGTGCTGCTCAGGCTGGGAGCTG
Organism: Hylobates moloch; assembly: GCF_009828535.3. NCBI lineage: Eukaryota > Metazoa > Chordata > Mammalia > Primates > Hylobatidae > Hylobates > Hylobates moloch. The sequence continues at coordinate 104,512,476 of NW_026652277.1, read as the reverse complement.
TAGACCGGAGCGCTTCCTATTCGGCCTCTTGGTTCCACCGCCTGTCATTCTTTTTGAATACTGAATACTATTTTTTAGTATTGAGTGCTATTTTTTAATTTGTAGATTATTTGGCTGTGTGTGGGAGAAGGAGGGCATTATTGATGATTTCTATTTTCTGTCTCTTACACGTATTTTTTTTTCTATAATAAATAAGAAGTGTTTTTATAGTGGATATGAAGCTGTAAGATAAAAATTGGTTTAAGCATTAAATGATAAAATATTAAGAATTTGAAAAAGGAACAACTTCCTAAAAAAGTTGATAGCCTCTGGTTGAAAAGGACAGTTTGATATTTAAAGTAAAAATCCACGTATGTCTTCCATCTGCTCATGTACATTCACTCAGTCATTTATACATTTATTCATTCATTCAACAAATAATTTTTAAGTGCCACCATGTTTCAGGAACTGTGAGGAGATTAAAAAAAGATGGAATTCTTAATTAATAATGGGTTATTGATGACATCTTTTCCTCAGAATAATGAAATACCAGGAAGATGCACCTGTCTTGGGCAGTCAGATATATATACTTTATATGCATATTTGAGCTCACTGAACAAGAATACGAAATAAAAACTCAGCTTCAGGAAAATAATAGATTATTTCTGTCATACATTCAATGGCTACTGGAAGACTAACTTATAAAGATATAGGTGGTATATTTGCCATTGTAAAAATCTTACAAAAAATGCTAATAGGTACTAACTGTCATTAAAACACTGAATGTTATTATTAAAGAAACTAATAAGGGAATTCGTACAAGGAAAAAATAAAATTATAGGTTTAATGAAAAGAATGTTTACCTTAGGATAGAGAAACCCATAACCAAAATTTGAGAAATCTTTGAAATGATAAACAGCCATTGACCTGTTACGGGTTCTGCACTGTGCTTGCCCAAAGAGTATATTTTACTTTTTCTTTTCTTTTTTTAAATTTTTTATTATACTTTAGGTTTTAGGATACATGTGCACAATGTGCAGGTTTGTTACATATGTATCCATGTGCCATGTTGTTTTGCTGCACCCATTAACTCATCATTTAGCATTAGGTATATCTCCTAATGCTGTCCCTCCCCCCTCCCCCCACCCCACAACAGTCCCCGGAGTGTGATGTTCCCCTTCCTTCCTTTTTCTTTTCGTGCTGTAGGTCAAAGTAAAACATTTTCTCATTCAGTGTTTTAAGTTTTGGTTAAATGGCATTGGCATTTATTGATTTTTAAAATATTATGATTAGAAAAAAATAGATTTTTTTCAGATGGTATCTGCAACATAATTGGCAGCTGAATTTGAATTCTGCTTCTGCCCTAATTAGTCATATAATCTTAGGCAGGTCACTGGACAATTCTGAGCTTCAGTTTTCTCATCTATTAATTAGGCAGAATGGTTTCTAAGATACAGAATGGTTGTGAGGATGAGTGTTGTGAGATAAAGAACATGTCTAGGACGGTATCTAGGACACAGAAGAGACTCAAATGTTATCCCTTTCATTCAAAAAATATTTGATGCATGAAATGTGTGGTTTTCAAAAAATTGCTGCTATTTTAGTTCTACTTTTAATTATTTCTTAGAATCTTTTTTTTCCTCCTTGGAAATATGTAACCAAGTTTACATAAAAGTAAAATGGGTAATAAGATTTAATTCTTTAATTTTATTTTTTCCAGCTGTTTTAGAAAAATGTTTATTTTTTAAAAAAAGATACGTGATTTTGAATGTTTGCCAACATTTTTTCATGACACAGGGAGACATCAATACCAACTTGTCCTTCATTCAATATTTATTAAGTACCTACTATGCGCCAGGCATGGTTCTGAGACTGTGTACACAGTGGTGAATGAGACAGACGTGGTCCCTGCTCTCATGAAGTATGAGAAGCGACATGAAGTAAAAAGACAGGATGTTGTGATAGAGAATAATAGGGAAGTACAACTCTGGATTGGGTGGACAGGGAACTCCTCCCTGAGGAGGAGACTTGTCAGTTACGATGGAAGGAATAAGAAAGAGCCAGCCATGAGAGAGTGATTTAGAGTAGTAAGCCAAATGCCCTAAGGTCAGAAAGATGTGTATGAGGAAATGATAAAGGTCAGTGTGGCTGGAGCACAGGAAGGTTGGAAAGAGTAGTGTGAAACAGCAAAAGACTGGCCCTGGAACTGATCATGCAGGGCCTTGTAGATCATTGGCAAGGAGGATGGCTTTTCCTTTAAGCATGGGAAAGCTATTGATAGAAAGTCAAAATTATAAAAGATCTGTCACCTGTGATGTGATTTAGAAACATGAGTTAGGGATGATCACAGCTTGGACTAGGTTGGTGACATTCTCTGTGAGATGCACAGAGAAGCAAGTAGAAGAGTCATCTGTTTTGAAGATAAAAAGTACAGGCTTTTCTTTTTTTTCCTAGCATGGAATGACTATGAGAGCTAAAGGAGATAGATGAATTCAGAATGATTTTGCAAGCTTCTGGCTTGAAAAATTGGATAGTTCTTGGTATCATTTGCTAAAATGGGGGAAAACTGAAGAAGGAGTAGGATGATTATATTTTGTTTTTGGTAAGGGAAGATTAAAAGTTCTGTGTGGAGCATGTTAAATTGGAAATACCTGTGAGACATTCAAGTAGAGATAGCAAGTTGGCAACTAGTTCAAAACACACCATACACTTGCTCAAACCCTCTTGATTCCATCTTCCTGCTTTCTTTCCCTCATTCACTCTGCTTCAGGCACATTTGTCTGCTTACTCATCATGGAAACTCGCCATGCCATTCGTGTTCCAGAACTTTGAACTCACTGTTCCTTGTGCTAGGTAGCCTCTTCCCATGATCTTTGCTTGGCCCTTATGGTTTACTCCATGCAGGTCTCTGATCAAATATTGCCTCCTCAGAAATCCCTCCCTGATCACTCAACTAGAATGGCTTCTACCTTCAACTTCAACACTCTCTCCCCATATCCTGCTTAATTTTTTCTCCCAGCAATGAATGCTTCCAACATATATGAATATTTTACTTTATTTTGTTTATAATCTGATTGCCCACTTAAAACTAAGCCCCATGAAGGCAGGGACTTTGTCAATTCTCCATTATATCTCCAGCACCCAAGATAATACCTAGTATATTGTAGACACCCAATAATTGAATAAATACTAACTGAATGAATGATTATGATAGAGTGCATAGGAATGATTGCAACTAGAATGTACATTTGGAAGCCAAGTAGATGGTGTGTGAAGCTCCAGTGAGAGCTGGGATGATCCAGGGAGAGTATGTATTATGAGTAGAAGTGGGCCAAAACTTAGTGCTGACAGACTCCCAGTTAGAGGTTGGATTGAGGAAGTGAGGGAGGTCCAAAGCCAATAGAAACTGAAGGGTGACAATCAAAGAAGACTGGAAGATCTGGGAGGTAAACCAAGGGAGCACAGAGGCATGATTCCAAAAAGAGAGTGCTATAGGATGGTGGAAGCAATCCCTTTTCACTAGATCTTTCTTCAACAAAGTTATTTATTAACTGTCATGTTATGACTTAGTTAATTTCTTGACATAACTAAAACCTAGTCATACATAGACTATTCCTTATACATGGAGATAAAGTATTCAAATAATTAATCTGATATTGTACATCATAACTACAGTCCTTTTATCAATCTCTTTTCCTATTACTGTTTATTGAGATACCTATTTACCAAATATGTACAAATATCTTTGTTTTTAAACTGCTCCATATGATTTTTTTTATTCCTGCTGTCTGCTTTTTGTCATTGTTTGATGTAACTATGTAGTTGTGATGAAAAACTGGATCGAGGGTAGGAAGGGGAAACAGTAAAGTCAAAGTAGCATCAGAATAGTTCATTTAGCTCTTAGAGACAGGCTATTAAAGAAAATGGTGTTGCCATTGATTACTTATGTACTAGTATCCTGAAATTAACAAATACAGTATAGTAAGAGCATAAAATCTGCTCCAAAATAGTGGGATGGATATTAATATTTGATCTACTCATCAATATAGATTTAATAAATCAACTTTTCAGCTTGGGTGTTACTTTAAAAAGTCTAAGTTTGATGTGATTTTCCAAAACATCATCAAAAAATTAATTTTACTTCATTGTTGGTGTCACCAAATAATTTCCTTCATTTTGAACTACTTCAAGCAGGTTTTTAAAAAATAGAGCCAAACACACATTTTCATGGTTGATTTTATCTGTCTTCTAATATCCTGACATTTCGTTACTTAGAAATGTATTTGAAGCCACAGTCACCTTGGCCACTGGTAAATGCCTGTTATTTGCTTCTTTCAGAAGAAACTGTCTTTTCAGTTTAGGCACGAAATAGTGTTTCAACACTTTTCTTGGCCATGAAGAAAATACTGCACTCTTTGGCATTATGGCAAATCATATACAATTACAGATTTTGCCTGAAGTTATTCCTTACTGGTCCAGGCATTGTTTATATTGCATATGAAATAGCTTCAGTAAAGCTGTAAAATTATTTAATACTAACTTTAAGATATCAACAAAATGGTTTCTCTTATAATTATTGTTTCTGATACAGGTAGGACAAAGTGTTCTGAATTTGTACCTTCATATAATTTTAGTTTGAAAATGTAAGGAATAAAGACCTAAAAACCTTGAGTCTTCTTGCTATACATGGAAACTATTCTCTCTCTCTTCCTTTGCTCTTCCCTCTTTATCTTTTTCTCTTTTGTTTCACAAAGATTTAAAGTGACACACAAAGATATTAAAAAGAAAACAAGTTAAAATGAATGTTAGACCAGCAAGACATGTGACACAAAGGAAAAAATAAAGGAAAGTAAAACTAAATTAGGAGTGAGATTAAATTCTCAAATTGTAGCTACAAAACCCCAAGTACTTGTTAGAGGTAGGCAGTGGAGGCAAAACTAGGGGTTCTAACTGGCAATGTGAGGAAGGAAACACTGTTTTTTCATAAGGAGAAATAATCTGGTATCCTAGGTTAATCACCATTATTCCTTACAAGGACAGCAGAAATATTTCTACATTTGGTCTTTAGAGAGAGGAGACTGTGTAGTGTAGTGAACAAAGTTCTCAATAGCATTATCAGCAATTAACATAGGAATTATTCTCATATTGCCTTATAGCATCGAGCCAAAGTACAACTCAGTAAAAGCAATTCAGACCCATGGGGGTGGGGGGTTAGAGGGGTACTTTTAAAGTGGCCAAGGTGAAATGCCCCCTAGTGAACTATTATTTAGATTAGATAATATTTAGATGAATGGTACACTTTATGTCTTTTATGGAAGTGATTTTCAAACTACAGTTTGCATCTGTTAGTGGGTAAAATTATTTCAGCACGTTGCAACCAACTTAAAAAAATAGAATAAACAAGAATAGTTTGAAACTGAAAAATCAGAGTGTTTTGAGAAATATGTTAATATTTACTTACATTGTATGTACTGGGTCATGATGCAAAATGTACCTCCCAGTGTGGGTCTATTTAAAGGGTTTGGAACATACTGCACTGAGGCAATTTTCATAGATTATCTTCTTTGCCTGATTTTGGGGAAGGTATTGCTTGGGAGTAACTCAGATTATATCCCTTTGCAAGCACCTTGAGAGCTGCAATTCTGAGTTCAATTATCAGTTAGGGCCCAGAGAGATGGGAATGGAGAGAGAAGTATTGAAATGCATTTGGAGAAATGGAGATTACTGATCTATACCACTATGTGATGGTGAATCAAGACAGCATGCACCAGGGGTCCAGGAGACTTTGTGGAAATGAAAGAAAAACCTATATAATTGAATGCATAGCTCAGTATGGAGCATCTGCTATAATCCAGTTAAAAGTTGGAAGTCATCCATCCAAAATACTAATTTTGGGTCTTTTTTCCAGCGATTTCACTGCAGGTCCAGTGATAAGTGATAAGACAACTGCATAACTGTGATAAAGTAACATCATGTACAGCCACAAGATTAACGCTAGAAAAGAGTACCCTTTCTTTCCACAAGGCAAGTCTCACTGATGCAAAAATCTATTTTCACTCCTGAGAATTTGATTAGATTTCACCAACCACAATTAGAAAACTCAATCTTTTTCATTCTCACACGCTTCAAAAGTAATTGAGTGTTGAAGTGCCACAATTAGCAAAGCCTCAGAAAATATGACTTCATACGTGGTAATTTTACATTCCATTTGCCTCATAATTAAACCCAAGAGAAATCACATAAGGGGATGTTATAACAGCAAATGTCTTGTAAGATCTTCTACTTTAAATATATATATACACACACACACACACACACACACATATATATACATATTCAGTTATTGTGAATCATATTTTTCTCTGATCTTGCCTTATCTACCATCTGTAAGCTCCCTAAGGTCAAAAACAATTTTCTGTACTTTTTAAAAGAAAGCAAGTTTACTCAGATATAATCTATGTAGAGTTCACCCTGTCATGTATAGAGTTCTAATGAAATTTGACAAATGTTTGCTGTGTTCTGTAACCACCACTGAAATCGAAGCACAGAGCTTTTCCATCACCACCAAAGGGTTCCGTGTGGCCTTTTGTAATTATCCTCCTTCCAGGTTCACAGTCCTTGGTAACCACTGATCTGTTTTGGTCCAGTTTTGTCTCTTCCAAAATGTCATTTAAATTGAATCATACAGATGCTACTGACTTATCCATTCACCAGTTGATGGACAGTTTTTTTTTTTTGGTTTTCAGTGGTAATAACTAAAGCTGATGTAACTATTTATATACAGGTTTTTGTGTAGAAATATGCCTGGATTTCTCTTGGTTAAATGTCTAGGAGGAAGATTGCTGGCTTATGTGGTGAATGTGTATTAACTTCGTAAAAGCAAGCTCTTCTTGACTGTAATCATTTCTCAGTTATTTTTGCCAAGGATCAATGCAGATATGGAGGAAACTGGGTAGATGTAAATCAACAAACCACCTATCAGCTATTAATTCCAGTGAAATTATTACTGGAAAACTCTGGAATTTGACTGAGTTTGCCTTCTACCTCAATGCCTTTGTTTGCTATGAATTGGCTACCAATAAACAGTGAAATCACCCAAGGGCAGTAGAAAACAAGTTAGAAAAGCAACTGAAAATCTGCTAGATCCATAAGTTGAAAAATAAGTGTCTCAAGAAGTAAGAATTAGCTATTAGCTTAAAAATCATGCAGAGTTCTTACTTTTATAACCTTCATACTCTGAGGTAGAAAATTGGCAATATTTTCAAAGATGCCTGTTTTCTGCTAAAGGAGTTGATTTTACATGCAAGTAACATAAAAGTGACCTAGATTATTTTTTTTGAAAATGTAAATTAAAAAAAAATTTTGCATCTATTGTGTTAAGTTTTAGCTGCTGAACAGAGATAGGTCAACAAATGCTGCCAAACTGAAGTGCTACAATGTGTTGCCATAAATAAGAACATAACTACAATAAGAAATTTACATTTTAATCAAACACAATTTCCAATGTGTCTTTCCTTTTGTTTGTTTTTTTTTTTATCTGTACTATCTCAATTATTTTGACTAAGGCTCAAAACCCCATCAACACAATGAAAAGCTGGTTTTTTTTGTCTTAAGTGTTTAGATGAATTCTTCCAACTGAGCCAATTTTCAGAAGCTATTTTGATGAAGTGCTATTCACTGCAGAAATTAGAATTCATAAACACAAAGATTATGTGAATGATAATTAGCTTTATTATCCTTTAGCAATCAAGGTGTTATGGGGATTTACTCACACAGGATGCTCTTTTAGGAATCTTTAAAATTTTTGAAATAATGATGTGCTTTTTAAAGCATGCCTTAAACATGCGCTGTAGACTATGCACTTATTCATCATCATTGGCAATTGCAAAAACAGATTCCAGGGTCATAGAAGAGGAAGTCAGATCATACTTGGAAGGCAAGGCTGAATTATCACAGATAGAGTCTTTGACTGATGCTTAGCAGTGCTAGCATATGGGTCACTAAGGCTTATTCTAGGTACATGAACATCTTTATCCCTTTGAGATCTTGTACACAGTAGGGCTGTTTGTAGGCATGGTCAGTACACAAGGGCCTGTTGGAATGTGTACCCTGAAACTGCCTCTTGGAGTTCCCCTTACTGGTTGATACCTGAATTTTACTTGCTCACATTTCTATGTTTTTGTGTGGGGTTTTAGTTCCTATTAAAAATTGTGATAAACAACATTGTCTTTTATATTTACGTTTTAAAGTATTGTATGAATGAAGGACCGAATAATAGATATTGCCCAGGGAAACTGTAAGAGGAAGGGGAGATATCGCAGATTGGGAAATTACAGTTCATGCCCTAGAACCTAAATGAACTAGCTTTTACCTTAGAAATGTAAGTCACTGTACCTGCCCATCACAGACCCCTGTAGATACTGCCTAGCCACACCTGGGATGGACATTTGACCTAAGGAACAGTGATTTCCATTGGATATATATATGTCAGACCAGAGTCCTAGAGGATAAATGATGGTGTCTTGAATCAGAGTGACAGCAGTAGACAGGGAGAGAATAACTAGAGCAATTAGGGCCCAAATTTGCTAATTGATTGCTGGGCTGTTGGTGGGGGTAAGAAAAGATATGTTGTAAATATGAGGCAACATATATAACAATGTAGGGCAAACTAGGATAGGGTCATATCTGGGAAGCAATTAAGAAGTGCATTCTGATCAGATTAATTCTTAGATGTCTATCAAATATCAAGTAAACAGGTGACAGCTACAAAATTCTTGGTGTGAACGATTTAGTCCAACTTCCTGCACTAAAAGACTTGACCAAACTCTAGTGGCTTCTATCAGCCCAAGACCATGTCCCTAGGATAACCCCAGCCTTCTTGAGAAAGCTCAATACTGCCAAAATAATTTGTCATTTGTTCCAGCCAAAACCTGACCATAGGCTCCTAGTCTCCCTTTTCTTGGAGCAGTTACTTTAGAAAACTTGCTATTGTCAATCCTTTTTCTGCCCCTTTGATAAGTAAATCTTCTTTCACCCATAAATGTTTATGTCTCAGGCTCTCCTTAAGAGCCTGAGAGCCATCTCTTGGAAATATAAACATCTAGGGAGGTAGTTTTCCTGACTCTCAGTTCATCTGGAAGGGTAAGAGCCTAACTTGATGAACATCTTGCTTTAATTTGCAATACTTCATTCTGTCCTATAGATATGAAGAGTTTGTTTCTCCTCCTATACTCACCAATGAGCAAACTCAGATATCCTAATCACATTTGCCAACCCCTCACCACCCCCTACTCCTGACTTCCAACCCCTTAAGAAAGCATATCCCAGTATTTAAAAAGCCTCCTGACTTCTGTTTTGGTGGAGTTCAGATCAGTTTGCACTCAATTCTCTCTTCTCTACTGCAGTAATCTGAATAAAATCTGTCTTACTTCATTTCTCTTTGATAGATATCAAGTGGGAAGTTAATATACAGGTCAAAAGGTCAGAGGATAGGTTGAGGCCAGACATGTAAAATTGTAAGTCATCAGTACATGAATGCTATTTAATTCACCCTGGGAGAGAGTGGAAAGAGAGAGAGAAAAGGTAAGGAAACCCTGGACAAAGCAGTGGAGAACCCTTACATTTAGAGTAAGACATGTAGAAGAGGAAGAATCAGAGATCAGATGGAGAAGGAGGACCTGGAAAGAGGACTGATGAGGAGCTCAATCAGGTAAGAGGAAAATCAGGGGGTATGTTGTTGTAGAATCAAAGGAGATGGGCATTTCAGGTCAGGAGTGGTTAACTATGTCAGATGCTACTGAGAGGATGAATAATATAAGAACAGATAATTGACGATTATATTTGGCAACAAGGTGGTGTCAATGACTTTGACAGACTCCAGCAGTGGGCTCATAGAGCCAGAAGGTAGAACTTCAGAGAGGAGTGAACAGGGCTGAAGAAGTGGACAATATTGAGAGGTTCTACTAAAAAGAGAAGTAGAAGAAGGAAAATGAAGTGCAATGTGGGGCCAATGGAGGTTTGTGTTTTTTTCTCTTAAGAACAAACACTAGAAATGGAATATTGATTATATGAAACAGAGGGGATAGTGCCAGAGTGAAGCCCTTCAGAATGCAAAAGAGATGGCATTCATAAAAGCAAGGTTTGAACTCTGATAGAAGGAAAGACACATTCTCCCTTTTAAGAAGAGGGAAGGAGCAGAAGCGGGTGCTAGTGCAGGAAGGTTTACAGATTTGGTGACATGAAGATGAGAGAGCTCTTGTTTAATGGCTTTTATTTACTCCATGATACATAAAGTGAAATCTAAATCAGACAAATCATGACAAATAGAAAAGTGAGAAAAAGATGTAAAATAGTCACCTCACAACGTAGCAAAAACAGTGGAGAAATCTTGTCAGATTGCAGGTGTTTTAAAGGCCCAGTGGGATTTGTGGTTATGAATGTTATACAAAGTTGGTTAATTTACCTGTGTGATGTCTTTCATCAATGTTCAGCTGTTTGGTTGACCACCTTAAATATTGGCATCAACCAGGGCTTTTATTTTCTACTGTTACATTTAGTGAGGAGAAAAGAAGATGAGCTGATGGTGAGAAAATGGTGGAGTCCACAGGACAGAGGGTTTGATCAGGTTCAAGAATTTTGGCAGTGGGGGTATTAAGCAAGTGTTCTAGAGGATTTGGAAGTGGTGATTGAAAACTGTAATGTTTGAAATTGAGATTTTTGAAGGTGGAGCAATTTCCAGTGATAAAACATAAGGAATAGGATATAACCATAGTGTGGGTGACTGTGGTGGAATGGTGCAAAATAAATTAGAATCACTAGTGGATAATCTTGTAAGTATTGAAGCTGTTATGAATGATGATAGAGTCTAGATGGGAAGAAAGACCATACATAGAAAAAGGGGGATGACAAAGACCCTAGTAGATGGCAGTAAGCTGGAGAAAAACTAGTTGTAATATTCAAGTGGCCTACAAATCAAGGAAGCAGGAAATGTGCCCCACCCCCTCCCCAGACATTGGCATCACCTATCTAGAGAGAAATTCAGACCCTTTAACAAGGATTACAAAGCTCTGCCTGGTTTTTCTTTCCTTGCCTGCCTTTTCATCTTTTCTGGCATTACTCTCCTGAATACTACCCACATCCTACTCATATCAGCCTTTCAGTTTCTTGAGAAGGCTAAACTCCTCCATCTTAGGGGCTTGGCATATGTTATTTCCTATGCCCTAAATTCTTTTCATGTGTATGGCCCCTTCTTAACCTCACTTTAGATATCACTTCTCTTTTCTGACCTCACAAATTAAGATGTTCCCTCTTATAATATCTTGTGCTTTTTTCTTTGTGGTACTTATCAAAATTTGAAAGTATATACTTAATAATTGGTATATTTTTAATTTATGCTAGCTTCATGAAAGTGGGATATTTTTCCCATGATTATATTTGCAGAATATAACAGAGAACCAGGTATATGGCAAGCAGCAACTAGAGAAGCATATTGGCTAAGAGTGTAGGCTCCGGAGTTACATGGCCTAAGTTCAAATCCCAACCCCACCAATACTACTTAGGAGATCTTGGAAAAATTTACAACCCAATTTGTAAAATAGGGAAAATGTTTATCTCACAGAGTACAGAGTAGATGTCAGAACTAGAAATAAAATATCCAATTGCTCAGTAATTTTTTGCCAAAGGATGCAGTAAATAAACATTCATGGATTCAACTTTCTGTTGTACATTACTTTCCTCTGGAAAAGAGCTCTCTTTTTTAAATGATAAAAATTCTTTTTTTCAATTTATTTATTGTACTTTAAGTTCTGGGATACATGTGCAGAATGTGCAGGTTTGTTACATAGGTATACACGTGCCATGGTGGTTTGCTGCACCCATCAACTCGTCATTCTACATTAGGTATTTCTCCTAATGCTATACCTCCCCTAGTCCCCTACTGCTGACAGGTCCTGGTGTGTGATGAACATTAGACAGATCAATGAGACAGAAAGTTAACAAGGATACCCAGGAATTGAACTCAGCTCTGTACCAAGTGGATCCAATAGACATCTACAGAACTCTCCACCCCAAATCAACAGAATATACATTCTTCTCAACACCACACCACACTTATTCTAAAATTGACCACATAATTGGAAGTAAAACACTCCTCAGCAAATGCAAAAGAACGGAAATCATAACAAGCTATCTCTCAGACCACAGTGCAGTCAAATTAGAACTCAGGTTTAAGAAAGTCACTCCAAACTGCACAACTACATGGAAACTGAACAACCTGCTCCTGAATGACTAATGGGTAAATAACGAAATAAAGGCAGAAATAAATAAGTTCTTTGAAACCAATGAGAACAAAGACACAACATACCGCAATCTCTGGGACAAAGCTAAAGCCGTGTTTAGAGGAAAATTTGTAGCACTAAATGCCCACAGGAGAAAGCAGGAAAGATCTAAAATTGACACCCTAACATCACAATTACAAGAACTAGAGAAGCAAGAGCAAACAAATTCAAAAGCTAGCAGAAGACAAGAAATAACTAAGACCAGAGCAGAACTGAAGGAGATAGAGACTCAAAAAACCCTTAAAAAAATCAATGAATCCAGGAGCCGGTTTTTTGAAAAGATTAACAAAATAGACTGCTAGCCAGACTAATAAAGAATAAAAGAGAGAAGAATCAAATAGATGCAACAAAGAATGATAAAGGTAATATCACCACTGATCCCACAGAAATACAAACTGCCATCAGAGAATACTATAAACACCTCTATGCAAATAAACTAAAAAATCTAAAAAAATGGATAAATTCCTAGACACATACATCCTCCCAAGGCTAAACCAGGAAGAAGTTAAATCCCCAAATAGACCAATAACAAGATCTCAAATTGAGGCAGTAATTAATAGCCTACAAACCAAAAAAAGCCCAGGACCAGACAGATTCACAGCTTAATTCTACCAGAGGTACAAAGAGGAGCTGGTACCATTCCTTCTGAAACTATTTCAAATGATAGAAAAAGAGGGACTCCTCCCTCCTCATTTTATGAGGCCAGTTTCATCTTTATAGCAAAATATGGCAGACGCACAAGAAAGAAAGAAAATTTAAGGCCAATATCTCTGCTGAACATCAATGCAAAAATCCTCAATAAAATACTGGCAAACCGAATCCAGCAGCACATCAAAAAGCTTATCCACCATGATCAAGTCAACTCCATTCTTGGGATGCAAGGCTGATCAATAAATGTAATCCATCACGTAAACAGAAGCAATGCCCAAAATTATCTCAACAGATGCAGAAAAGGCCTTGGATAAAATTCAATACCCCTTCATGCTAAAAACTCTTAATAAACTTGGTATTGATGGAACATATCTCAAAATAATAAGAGCTATTTATGACAAATCCATAGCCAAAATCATACTGAATGGGCAAAAACTGGAAGCATTCTCTTTGAAAACTGGCACAAGAGAAGTATGCCCTCTCTCACCACTCCTATTCAACATAGTGTTGGATGTTCTGGCCAGGGTAATCAGGCAAGAGAAAGAAATAAAGGGTATTCAAATAGGATGAGAGGAAGTCAAATTGTCTCTGTTTGTAGATGACATGATTGTATGTTTAGAAAACCCTATCATCTGAGCCCCAAATTTCCTTAAGCTGATAAGCAACTTTAGCAAATTCTCAGGATACAAAATCAATGTGTAAAAATCACAAGCATTCCTATACACCAATAATAGAGGTCCAAATCATGAGTGAACTCCCATTCACAACTGCTACAAAAAGAATAAAATATCTAGGAATGCAACTTACAAGGGATATGAAGCACCTCTTCAAGGAGAACTACAAACCACTGCTCAAGGAAATAAGAGAGGACACAAACAAATGGAAGAACATTCCATGCCCATGGATAGGCAGAATCAATATCATGAAAATGGCCATACTGCCCAAAGTAATTTGTAGATTCAATGCTATCCACATCAAGATACCACTGAATTTCTTCACAGAATTAGGAAATAGAAAAAACTAGTTTAAATTTCATATGGAACAAAAAAAGAGCCTATATAGCCAAGACAATCTCACACAAAAACAGCAAAGCTGGAGGCATCATGCTACATGACTTCAAACTATACAGCAAGGCTATAGTAACCAAAACAGCATGTTACTGGTACCAAAACAGAGTTATAGACCAATGGAACAGAACAGAGGCCTCAGAAATAACCCCACACATGTACAACAATCTGATCTTTGACAAACCTGACAAAAACAAGCAATGGGGAAAGGATTCCCTATTTAATAAATGGGTTGGGAAAACTGGCTAGCCATATGCAGAACACTGAAACTAGACCCCTTCTTTACACTAGATACAAAAATTAATGGCTGGGCATGGTGGCTCATGCCTGTAATCCCAGCACTTTGGGAGGCCAAGGCAGGCAGATCGCTAGGTCAGGAGATTGAGACTGTGTTGGCTAATATGGTGAAACCCCTTCTTTACTAAAATACAAAAAATTAGCCGGGTGTGGTGACATACTCCTGTAGTCCCAGCTACTTAGGAGGCTGAGGCAAGAAAATCACTGGAATTCAGGAGGCAGAGGTTGCAGTGAGCCGAGATCACACCACTGCACTCCAGCCTGGGTGACAGAGTGAGACTCCGTCTCAAAACAAAAACAAAAACAAAAACAAAAACAAAAACAAAAACAAAAACAAAACAAAACAAAAAAACACAAAAAAGTTAATTCAAGATGGATTAAAGACTTAAACCTAAAACCTAAAACCATAAAAACCCTAGAAGAAAACCTAGGCAATACCATTTGCGACATAGGGATGAGCAACAACTTCATGACTAAAACACCAAAAGCAATGGCAACAAAAGCCAAAATTGGCAAATGGGATCTAATTAAACTAACGAGCTTCTGCACAGCAAATGGAACTATCATCAGAGTGAACAGGCAACCTACAGAATGGGAGAAAATTTTTGCAATCTATCCATGTGACAAAGGGTTAATATCCAGAATCTACAAAGAACTTAAACAAATTTACAAGAAAAAAACAACCCCATCAAAAAGTGGGCAAAGGATATGAACAGACACTTCTCAAAAGAAGACATTTATGCAGCCAACAAACATATGAAAAAATGCTCATCATCACTGGTCATTAGAGAAATGCAAATCAAAACCACAGTGAGATACCATCTCATGTCATTTAGAATGGTGATCATTAAAAAGTCAGGAAACAGCAGATGCTGGAGAGGGTGTAGAGGAATAGGAACACTTTTACACTGTTGGTAGGAGTGTAAATTATTTCAACCATTGTGGAAGACAGTGTGGGGATTCCTCAAGGAGCTACATCCAGAACTACCATTTGACCCAGAAATCCCATTACTGGGTATATACCCAAAGGATTATAAATCATTCTACTATAAAGACACATACACTCGTGTGTTTATTGTGGCACTATTCACAATAGCAAAGACATGGAACCAACCCAAATGCCCATCAATGATAGACTGGATAAAAAAATGTGGCACATATACACCATGGAATACTATGCAGCCATAAAAAAGGATGAGTTCATGTCCTTTGCAGGGACATGGATGAAGCTGGAAATCATCATCCTCAGCAAACTAACACAGGAACAGAAAACTGAACACTTGCATGTTCTCACTTATAAATGGGAGTTGAACAAAGAGAACACATAGAAACAGGGAGGAGATCTTCACACACCAGGGCCTGTCAGGGGTGGGGGACTAGGGGAGGGATAGTATTAGGAGAAATAACCAATATAGATGATGGGTTGAGGGGTGTGGCAAACCACCACATCACTTGTATAGCTATGTAACAAACCTGCACGTTCTGCACATGTATCCCAGAACTTAATGTGTAAAAATATTAAATTAAATTTAAAAAATATGAGTTGTGTGTAAATGTGTGTAATTACATTTGGGGTCTCTATTCTGTTCCATTGTTCTATGTGTCTGTGTTTATACCAGTTTTGGGATTTTACTCAGCAAATTTTGCACCAAGTAATGCATATCTGTTGTTGCAATGCACAGGTGTGTTGTCACCCCACCAAAAAATTTATATCTCAGATGAAGTGTTTGATGTTACAATAATTGTCTATCCAATAATGAAAGGGAGAGCTCAGATGACTAGGAGCAAAATGGCCAAATAGAAGTCTTCACTGATTGTCCCCCTGCAGAAACACCAAATTAAAAAATTATCTACACAAAAAACCACCTTCATAAGAACTAAAAATCAGGTGAGCACTCACAGTACCTGGTTTTAACTTCATATCACTGAAGGAGGCACCAAAGATGACAAGAAAGACATCCTTGAATCACTAATGATGCCCCCCATCTCCTGGAAGCAGCCACATGGCACAGAGAGAGAATCTGTGCACTTGGGAGAAGGAGAGTTCAGCAACTGTGAGATTTTTTATTGAATTCAGTGCTGTTATGTCACATCGGAAAGCAAAACTGGGCTGAACTCAGCTGATGCCTACCCATGGAAGGAGCATTTAGATGAGCCCTAGCCAGAGGGCAATTGCCCATCCCAGTGGCTAGAACTTGAATTCTGGCAAGACTCACTACCATGGGCTAAAGTTTTCTGGGGCTCCAAATAAATTTGAAAGGCAGTCTAGGCCACAAGGACTGTAAGTCCTAGGCAAATCCTACTGCTGAGTAGGGCTCAGAGCCAGTGGACTTGTGGGCATCATGCAAACTAATGAGACACCAGCCAGGGTGGCTAAGGGAGTGCCTGTGGTCACTCCTCCCCTAACCCCAGGCAGCACAGCTTGTAGCTCTAAAAGAGACCCCCATCCTTTTGCTTGAGGAGAGAAGGGGGAAAAGGAAAGATAAGTTTGTCTTGTTTCTTGGATACCAGCTCAACCACAGTAGGATAGGGCACCAAGTGAGCTGTTCTAGGTCCTAACTCCTGGATGACATTACAGGCCCTAGCTCCTGGATGACATTTCTAGACACACAGTGGGCCAAAAGGGAACCTGTTGCCTTGAAGGGAAATACCCAGTCCAGGCAGGCCTCATCACCTGCTAACGAAAGGGCCCATGGGTCCTGAATACCCAGCAGTGATTCCCTCATAGTATGCCATGGACCTTGGATGAGACTCTGAGATGTGTTGGCTTCAGGTCAGACCCAGCCTATTTCCAGCTGTGGTGGCTATGGTGAGAGACTCCTTCTATTTGAGAAAAAGTAGGGGGAAGGGTAAAGGAGACCTTGTCTTGCACCTTAGGTACAAGCTCAGCTATAGTGGGGTAGAGCATCAAGTGGGCTTCTGGGGACTCTTGATTCCAGGCATTGGCTCTTAAACAGCATTTCTGGACCTTCCCAGGGGCATAGGGGATCCTACTCACATGAGTGGTGAGTTCCAGGCCTGGCAGCATTCACTGCAAGCTGACTGAAGAGCCCTTGGCCTGTAAATGAACACCTGTGGTGGCCTGGCAGAAGCCCCTATGGATGATGGTGGTGGCATCCATAGGGAGAGGCTCCTCTGGTATGGGAAGGCAAAGGAAGAGTGGGAAGGACTTTGTATTGTGATATAGGTGCCAGCTCATCTGCAGTACAAAAGAATACCAGATAGATTTCTAAGGTTTTTGACTCCAGTCCCTGGCTCCTAGATGGCATTTGTGAGCCTGCCCAGGTCCTTGGGGGAACTTGCTGCCCTCAAGGGAAAGACACAAGCCTGGTTTTTCTACCTGCTGATTATAGAGCTCTAGGGCCTTGAGTGAACATAGATGGTAGCCAGTTAGTGGTTATAGTGGGCATTCGTTGAGGCCCAGTGCTGTACTGGCTTCAGGTCTGACCCAGCACAGTCTCAGTGGTGGTGGGCACAGGGGTGCTTCTGTTACCCACCCCCAGCTCCAGAGGCTTAGCATAGAGAAAGAAAGACTCCATTTGTTTGAGAGAAAGTAAGGGAAGAGAACAAGAGTCACTGCCTGGTAATACAGGGATTTCTTCCAGATCTTATCCAAGACCACCAAAGGGGTACCTCTATGAGTCTGAAAGAACTGTAGCATTACTGGGCTTGGGGTGTTCCCTAATGCAGATATGGCTTTGATAACAACACCCAAGTCCATTTGAATATATGAAAAGCCTTCCCAAGAAGGATGGGTGCTGACAAGCACAGGCTGTGAACACTACAATAAGTATCTAACTTTCCAATGGCCAGACACCAACAAACATCCACAAGTATCAAAACCATCCAGGAAAACATGATATCACCAATTGAACTAAATAAGGCACCAGGGACCAATCCTGGAG
This sequence comes from Hylobates moloch, assembly GCF_009828535.3. Taxonomy (NCBI): domain Eukaryota; kingdom Metazoa; phylum Chordata; class Mammalia; order Primates; family Hylobatidae; genus Hylobates; species Hylobates moloch. The sequence goes on along the minus strand of NW_026652277.1, from coordinate 104,494,242 downwards.
ATACAGAGATATGTAACCTTTCAGACAAATAAATTTAAAAAAGCTGTTTTGAGGAAGCGGCTCAAAGAAATTTAAGATAACACAGAGAAGGAATTCATAATTCTACCAGATAAAGTTAAAATGATATTGAAATAATTAAAAAGAATCAAGCAGAAACTCTGGAGTTAAAAAGTGCAATTGACATACTGAAGACTGCATCAGAGTCATTCAATAGCAGAATTGATCAAGCAGAAGAAAGGATTAGTGAGCTCAAAGACAGGCTATTTGAAAAATACAAAGTCAGAGAAGACCGAAAAGAAAAAAAAATAAAAAAGAGTGAATTATGCCTATAAGATGTAGATAATGGCCTCAAAAAAACAAATCTAAGAGTTATTGGCTTTAAAGAGGAGGTAGAGAAAGAGATCAGGGTAGAAAGTTTACTCAAAAGATAGTATCAGAGAATGTTCCAAACTTAGAGAAAGATATCAACATCCACATACAAGGCTATAGAACACCAAGCAGATTTAACCCAAAGAAGACTACGTGAAGACATTTAATAATCAAACTCCCAAAGGTCAATGAAAAAGAAAGGATTCTAAAAGTAGCAGGAGAAAAGAAACAACATACAATGATGCTTCAATATGTATGGCAGCAGACTTTACAGTGGAAAATTTACAAGTCAGGAGAGAGTGGCATGACATATTTAAAGCTAAGAAGAAAAAACCTTTATTCTAGAATTATCTATCTGGCAAAGATATTCATCAAGCATGAAGAAGAAATAGAGGCTTTTCCAGGAAAACAAAAGCTGAGGGCTTTCATCAACACCAGATTTTTCCTATAATAAATGCTAAAGGGAGTACTTAAATCGGAAAGAAAAATATATTAATGAGCAATCAATAATCACCTGAAAGTACAAAACTCACTCAATAATCACCTGAAGGTACAGAACTCACTCATAATAGTGAATACACAAAACAACACAGAATATTATAACGCTGTATCTTTGGTGTATAAACTATTCTAATCTTAAGTAGAAAGACTAACAAATGAACCAATCAACAAAAGCTACAACAAATTTTCAAGACTGAAACAGACCAGTAAGATAAATAGAAACAACAGAAAGTTAAAAAGTGTGGGAACAAAGTTAAGATATATAGTTTTTACTAGTTTTCTTTTAGTTAGCTTGTTTGTTCACTTGTTTATGTATGCAGATGTTGTCATCAGTTTAAAATACTGGGTTATAAGATAGTATTCATTTGCAAGCCTCATGGTAACCTTAAACGAAAAAACAGAATAGATAAAACAGAAAATAAAAAGAAACTAAACATATTAACCAGAGAAAATAATTTTCACTTAAAGGAAGACTGGAAGGAAGAAAAGAAGGAAGAGAAGACTGTAATATAACCAGAAAGCAAATAACACAATGACAGGAGTCAGTTCTTACTTATCAGTAATAACATTGAATGTAAATGGACTAAATTTTCCAATAAATAGACATAGAGTGGTTTAATGAATAATAATAAAGATCCAATGACCTGTTGCCTACAAGAAACACTTCACCTGTAAAGACACAAATAGACTGAAAATAAATGGCTGGAAAAAGCTATTACTTGCCAATGGAAACCCAAAAAGCAAGACACTTTGGGAGAATGAGACAGGTGGATCACTTGAGCTCAGGAATACAAGACTGGCCTGGGCAACATAGTGAAACCCCCATTTCTACAAAAAAAAAAAAAAACAAAAATTAACTGGGTGTGATGGCATACTCCTGTAGTCCCAGCTACTTCAGGGGCTGAGGCAGGAGGATTGCATTAGTCCAGGAGTTTGAAGTTGCAGTGAGCCATGTTCACCCCACTGGACTCCAGGCTAGGTGACAGTGAGACCCTGTCTCAAAATAAATAAATAAATAAATAAATAAAATAAATAAAAACCTGGAGTAGTTTTATAAGACAAAATAGATTTCAAGACAAAATGTGAAGAAGAGACAAAGAAGGCCATTGTGTAATGATAAAGGGGTCAATTCAGCAAGGAGATATGGCAGTTGTAAATATATATGCACTCAACACTAAAGCACCCAGGGCTGTAAAGCAAGTATTATTAGAGATAAGGAGAGAGACAAACCTCAATACAATAATAGGTCTAGACTTTCACACCCCTTTCAACATTGGACAGATCTTCTGGACAGAAAATTAACAAAGAATATCCTACTTTATCTATCCTACAGACAAAATGGATTTAATAGATATTCAGGGAGCATTTCATCCAGCGGCTGCAGAAGACACACTTTTTCCTTAGCATGGATTATTCTAAAAAATACACCATATGTTAAGTTACAAAACAAGGCTGAAAATATTCAAAAAATAAAAAAAAATCTAGCCTCTTTTCTGACCACAGTAGAATAAAACTAGAAATCAGTAACAAGAGGAATTTTGGAAACTATACAAACACACTCAAATTCAACAATATGCACCTGAATGATGAGTGGGTTAATAAAGAAATTAAGAAAAATATTGAAAAATTTCTTGAGCAAATGATAAGGAAAACACAACATACTAAAACCTATGGGGTACAGCAAAAGAAGTACTAAGAGGGAAGAGTATAGCTATGAATGGGTACATCAAAAAAGAAGAAAAGTTTCAAATAAACAATCTAATGATGCATCTTAAAGAACTAGAAAAACAAGAGCTAGGTGAACCCAAAATTAGTAGAAGAAAAGGATTAATAAAATTAGAGAAAAAATAAATGAAATGGAAATGAAGAAACAATACAAAAGATCTATGAAACAAAAAGTTGATTTTTTGAAAAGACAAAATTAACAAATTGTTAGCCAGACTAACTAAAAGAAAAGGAGACAAGACCTAAATAAAATCAGAGATGAAAAAGGAAACATTAGAACTGATACTGCTGAAATTCAAAGAAACATTAGTGGCTAATATGAGCAACTATCTGCCAGTAAATTGAAAAATCTAGAAGAGATAGAAAAGTTCCCAGACACATACAACCTTCTAAGATTGGACAAGTAAGAAATCTGATATCAGAGCAGACCAATAACAAGTAATGAGATTGAAGTGGTAATAAAAAGCCTCCCAGTAAAGAAAAGCTCAGGACCTGATATGGTTAGGCTTTGTGTCCCCACCCAAATCTCACCTTGAATTGTAATCCTTATAATTCCCATAATCCCTACTTGTCAAGGGAGAGACCAGGTGGAGGCAATTGAATTGTGGGGGCGGTTTTCCCCATGCTGTTCTCATGATAGTGAGTGAGTTCTCACAATGTCTGATGGTTTTATAAGGGGCTCTTCCCCCCTTGACTCAGCACTTCTCCTTCCTGCTGCCTTGTGAAGAAGGTTCTTTGCTTCTCTTTCACTCTCCACTGTGATTGTAAGTTTCCTGAGGTTTCCCCAGCCATGCTGAGCTATGAGTCAATTAAAACTATTTCCTTTATGAATTACCTAGTCTCGTGCAGTTGTTTATAACAGTATGAAAATAAACAAATACAGTTAATTTGTACCACAGAAAGTGGGGTGCTGCTATAAAGATACCCAAAAATGTGGAAGATACTTTGGAACTGCGTAACAGGCAGAGGTTGGAACAGTTTGGAGGGCTCAGAAGAAGACAGGAAGATGTGGGAAAGTTTGGAACTTCCTAGAGACTTGTTGAGTGGCTTTGACCAAAATGCCAGTAATGATATGGACAATAAAGTCCAGGCTGAGGTGGTCTCAAATGGAGATGAGGAACTTGTTGAGAACTGGAATAAAGGTGATTCTTGCTATGCTTTCACAAAGAGACTAGTGGCATTTTGCCCCTGCCCTAGAGATCTGTGGAACTTTGAACTTGAGAGAGATGATTTAGGGTATCTAGTGGAGGAAATTTCTAAGCAACAAAGCAAAGATGTCACTTGGGTGCTTTTAAAAGCATTCAGTTTTATGCAATCACAAAGAGATTATTTGGAATTGGAACTTATGTTTAAAAGGGAAGCAGAGCATTAAAATTTGGAAAGTTTGCAGCCTGATGATGTGACAGTAAAGAAAAACACATTTTCTGAGGGGAAATTCAAGCCAGCTGCAGAAATTTGCACAAGTAACAAGGAGACAAATGTTAATGACCAAGACAATGTGGAAAATGTCTCCAAGGCATGTCAGAGGTCTTCCTGGCAGCCCTTCCAATCACAGCCCCAGAGGCCTAGGAAGAACAAATGGTTTCCTGGGCTCAGCCCAGGGCGTTGCAGCTTTCTGCAGTCTTGGGACTTGGTGCCCTGCATCCCAGCTGTGGCCACATGCAGCTCAGGCTGTTGCTTCAGAGAGTGCAAGCCCCAAGCCTTGGAAGCTTACACATGGTGTTGGGCCTTCAGGTGCACAGATGTCCAGAATTGAGATTTGGGAACCTCCACGTAGATTTTAGAGGATGTATGGAAACACCTGGGTGTCCAGGCAGAAGTTTGCTGCAGGAGTGGTGCTTTCATGGAGAACCTCTTCTAGGACAGTGCAGAAGGAAAATGTGAGGTTGGAGTCCCCACACAGAGTCACCTCTTGGGCACTGCCTAGTGGAGCTGTGAGAAGAGGGCTACCATTCTCCAGACCCTAGAATGGTAGATCCACTGACAGCTCACACTGTGCACCTGGAAAAGCCACAAACACTCAATGCCACCCTGTGAAAGCAGCCAGGAGGGGGGCTATATCCTGTGAAGCCACAGAGGCAGAGCTGCCCAAGGCCATCGGAGCCAACCTCTTGCATCAGTGTGACCTGGATGTGAGACATGAAGTCAAAGTAAATCATTTTGGAGCTTTAAGAATTGACTGCTCACTCGATTTTGGACTTGCATGGGGCCTGTAACCCCTTTGTTTTGGCCAATTTCTCCCATTTGGAACAGGTATATTTACCCAATTACTGTACCTCCACTGTATCTAAGAAGTAACTAACTTGCTTTTGATTTTATAGGCTCATAGGGAGAAGGGACTTGTCTCAGATGGGACTTTGGACTTGGACTTTTGGGTTAATGCTGAAATAATTAAGACTTTGGAGACTTTTGGTAAGGCATGATTGGTTTTCAAATGTGAAAGGCATATGATATTTGGTAGGATCCAGGGTGGAATGATATGGTTAGGCTTTGTGTCCACCCAAATCTCATCTTGAATTGTATAATCCCCATAATCCCCACATGTCAAGGGAGCAACCAGGTGGAGGCAACCGAATCATGGGAGTTGTTTCCCACATGCTGTTCTTGTGATAGTAAGTTCTCATGAAATCTGATGGTTTTGTAAGGGGCTCTTCCCCTTTCACTTGTTATTTCTCCTTCCTGCTGCCTGTGAAGAAGGTGCCTTGCTTCCCTTTTGCCTTCTGCCATGATTGTAAATTTCCTGAGGCTTCTCCAGGAATGCTGAACTGTGAGTCATGTAAACCTCTTTCCTTTAAAAATTACTCAGTCTTGAGCAGTTCTTTAAGGCAGTATGAAAACAGATTAATACAGGACCCAATGGCTTCACTGCTGAATCAAACCAAACACTAAGGAACTAATATCATTTCTACTCAAACTATTCCAAAAAATAGAGGAGGAGTGAATTCTTCCAACTTATTATATGAGGCCAATATTACCCTGATATCAAAATGAGACAATGGCACATCAAAAAAAAAAAAAAAAAAAAAAAGAAAACTACAGGCCAATATCACTGATTAACACTGATGCAAAAATTCTAAGTTAAATACTGGAAAATAGAGTTCAACAACACATTAAAAATATCATTTGTCATGACTAAGTGGGATCTATCCTAGGAATTCAAAGATGCTTCAGCATATACAAATCAATCCATGCGATGCATTATATCAACAGAATGAAGGACAAAAAACATATAATCATTTCCACTGATGCTGGGAAAACATTTGATAAAATTCAATGTCCCTTCACGATAAAAACCTCAAAAAACTTAGTATTGAAGGAGCATACCTCAACATAATAAAAGTCATATATGACAGATCCACAGCTAGTATCATACTGAATGAGAAAAAACTGAAAGCCTTTCCTCTAAGATCTGGAACACGACAAGGATGCTGACTTTCACCACTGTAATTTTTCATAGTGCTGGAAGTCCTAGCTTAAGCAATCATACAAGAGAAAGAAATAAAGGGCACCTAAATTGGAAAGGAATAAGTTAACTTATTCTTGTTTGCAGATGATAGGTCTTATATTTGAAAAAACCTAAAGACTCCACCAAAAAATGATTAGAACTGATATACAGATTCAGTAAAATTACAGCATATGAAATCAACAGACAAAAATCAGTAGCATTTCTACATGCGAACAACGAACAATCAGAAAAAGAAGTCAAGAAAGTAATCCCATTTACAATAGCTACAATTAAAATTAAATGCCTACATATTAACCAAGGAAATGAGAGATCTCTACAATGAATCTATAAAACATTGATGCAGGAAATTAAAGAGGACAAAAAAATGGAAAGATGTTCGATGTTCATGGGTTGGAAGAGTCTTTATTGTTAAAATGTCCATTCTACTGAGAGCAATCTACAGATTTAATAAAATTCATATCAAAATACCAAAGACAGTCTTCACAAAACTAGAAAGCAGTCTCAAAACTTATATGAAACCATGAAAGACCCAGAATAGCCAAAGCTCTCCTAAGTAAAAAGGACAAAACTGGAGGAATCCCATTACCTGACTTCAAATTACACTCCGGAGATTTAGTAACCAAAATGGCATGGTACTGGCATAAACACAGACACATCAACCAATGGAATAGAACAGAGAGCCCAGAAATACATCCATACAGTTACAGTATACCCATTATTCACTAAATTGCCAAGAAAGGACAAGTCTCTTCAATAAATGTTGCTGGTAAAACTGGATATCCATATGTAGAAGAATGAAACTAGATCCCTATCTCTCACCGTATACAAACATCAATCAAAATGGTTTAAATCCTTACTTCTAAAACCTCAAACTCTGAAACTGCTACAAGAAAATATTAGGGAAACTCTCCAGGACATTGGACTGGGCAAAGATTTATTGAGTAATACTCCACAAACACAGGAAATCAAAGCAATTTGGACACATGGAATCACATGAAGTTAAAGAGCTTCTGCACAGCAAAAGAAACAAACAACGAAGTGAAGATGCAATCCACAGCATGGGATAAAATATTTGCAAACTACCCATTTGACAAGGGATTAAGAATCAGAATATATAAGGAGCTCAAACAGCTCTATAGGAAAAAATCAAATAATTCAGTTACAAAGTGGGCAAAAGATCTGAATAGACATTTCTCAACAGAAGACATACAAATGACTAACAAGTATATGAAAAGGTGCTCAATTAACACCATTGATCATTAGAGAAATGCATATCAAAACTACAATAAGATATCACCTCACTTCACCTCAGTTAAAATGGCTTTTATCCAAAGGACAGGCGATAACAAATGCTGGTGAGGATCTGGAGAAAAGTGAATCCTTGTACACTGTTGGTGGAAATGTAAATTAGTACAACCACATGGAGAATAGTTTCTAGGCTTCTCGAAAACCTAAAACTAGAGCAACAATGTGATCTAGCAATCCCACTCCTAGATATATACCCAAAAGAAAAGAAATAGTATATCAGAAAGATATGCCACACTCCCATGTTTATTGCGGCACTATACACAATAGCCAAGATTTGGAAGCAACCTAAGTATCTATCAACAGATGAATGGATAAAGAAAATGTTGTACATATACACAATGGAGTATTATTTATCCATGGAAATAATTAGATCTGGTCATTTGCAACAACACAGATGGAACTAGAGGTCATTATGTTAAGTGAAATAAGCCAGGCACAGAAAGAAAAACTTTGCATGTTCTCACTTATTTGTGGGAGCTAAAAATAAAACAAATGACCTCATAGAGATGGTTACCAGAGGCTGGGAAGGATAGTCGGGGTGTTGGGGGGAAAAATGGAGATCGTAAGTGGGTACAAAAAAATAGCTAGAAAGAATAAGACCTTGTATTTGATAGCACAACAGAGTTACTATAGTCAAAAATAATTTAACTTTACATTTAAAAATAACTAAAAAGTATAATTGGATTGTTTGTAACATAAAAGATAAATGCTTGAGGGGATAGAGACCCTATTTATAGTGATGTGATTATTACACATTGCATGCATGTATCAAAATATCTTATGTACCCCATAAATATATATATCTACTATGTACCCACAAAAATTAAAAATAAATAAGAAAAAAAAGAAATGCCACAATTCTACAATTCTTTACAGGGCTTATTTTCATATGCAATAGAGGCCATATTTATATATGCTTTGTTATCTTATTTTTATTCAACGTGGAATGTTTTTCCACATAAATGTCCTTATCTTCTTCAAATCCCCAAATATATGCACTGAGAAATACCACTTCTGTTACTTTTGTTTTTCATTTATCTATAACATTATTATTTTAATTTGGGTACTTCCAATTAATAACTAAAATGACAACTGGCTTCTGAACAAATCACTTGGTAATGTAGATTCTAGATTACTTGTAGCTGAGTTCTTATTAACTGATAATGGTACAGCATCATATTATGCAGACAAAACTTTCTTTAACAAAAGCTGTAAAGCCATTTGTTAAAACTGGCCAGCATTATAAGACAGATTATAGAAAGGATAAGTTTTTTCGGCAGCTGAAAGTGCCTCAGATGGAGGCTTTTAAAAAAGATTTGTCAGAACAAACCTATTTTTAATATGAAAGTTGAGTGACTTGAAAGTTCAGAAATGATGCAGTAACTGCTGTGGGACTAATCACACCATCTCTCGCTTACCAAATTAGTGTTACACCCACTATAATAATGATGGCTTGATGGCAATAGATGAATGGATACTTTGGACAAATTATGTAGTATAGGAACATTGCTATGACTAAAGAGGGCCCTTTTCAGTGCTATGCTTCATGGTGAGAAGCTTTGTCAACAGAAGGAGAAATAAAAAGGAAAGTTACCCTGGTGATGGTGATGGGGGTAGGGATAGGACTAAAGTTAACAAAAAGTATTCAGACCTTAAAATACTGAGGTGAATAATCCAGCTTGTTTAAGCTTGAGGCCTTTCCTTGTTAATGTAGGCACCATCGGTCATCATTTACCATCTGTTTAATAGTATTAATCCTAACACAGACTTTAGTTTAGACCCTTGCTCTTCAAAGTGTGGTCCACAGACAAGCAATCTGAGTCACCTGGGAGCTTGCTGAAAAATGCTGGATCTTGAGCCTGTTTCAGACCACAGACCTATGGAATCATAATCCGCATTTTACAAAGATCCCAGGTGATTTATCTGATTCATTCCTTAAAGTTGGAGAAGCAGAGCAAGTGCTGTACTTTAAGGTGGGTAAGAATCACCTGAATATCTATTAACATGCAGCTTCTGCTTTCGTAGTTATAGGGAGCCTGAGATGCTGCAAGTCTGAGAAACTCCCAGGTGATGCTGATGCTGTGGGTTGCTGGACCATGCTTTGAGCAATAAGGACCACTGACGGGCTCCCAAATTTTCTGATGAGAAGAATAATCCAAGGAATTTGTTGAAAATTCAAAACTCCAAGCATCTTATTAGAACCACTAAATTACATCTCTGCCACTAACTAGTTGTGTCACTTTGGGCAAAGTATTTAACACTTTTGAGTTTCAGTTTTCCCATATGAAAATGGGAAAAATATCTACTTGTGTTTGGGGACTTAGATCATATATATAAGGAAGCTAGCAAAACATATGAGACACAACAGATACCCAATGACTCATAGGTTCTCTTTCTTCTATTACTACCACAAATTACAGTTTGGCTACTGCATGTGTGTGTTTTCCTAACTACCTTATAGAAAACCGAAGGACAAAGAGAATATTTGACTTTTTAAATTTTCTTTCAGTTCTCAAAATGGTGCAGGTATTTGGACATAGGTCTAAATGTTCCACATTAAGATAAAATGTGAAACTCAAGTATAAGTTACAGAAGTTCTGCCCTTAGAGTTAGGAGCCAAACACACACATGAAGCACAGAATACAAGCTGTAGCAGCATTTCCCAAATGGTGTGTTGTAGAATTTTGATCTTGGGAAATGCATGCTGAAAAAAAATTGATTTGAGTTGAAATTAGTTTAGGAAACACTGGTATTTATAGCCTCCTCCTGATAAACAACTAATATTAAAGTATTGCAATAAAGAACCCTGTTTAACTTATTTAACCAAGTGTTTTCCACAGTTTGACTATGAAACATTTTTTCACCTAACACCTATGCACAAGACTAGAGACTGGTGTAAGAACTCATTAGCATGACCTTCAGAGATAGCTGTCTAACAGTTCTTTGCTCTCTTTTCAGCAGCTCTATGTCAAGAAGCTATCATTAGTACTGTAAAGTACTAATCCTGGCTGTGTTAACCTAGGGAGGGCAGGGGTGATAAATGAAAACCGTGTCTATGTCTTCATTTGTTTATTCTGTACCTGAGTTTTTGTAATAGTTTATTGACAAGTTGTACTTGGCTCAGATGAGGTTGTCCCAAGCTCATGTCCAGACTAGTCTGTTAGAAGAACTGCTCCACCCATATGTATATAAGTATGTATATAAAATTCAAATCTGTGGCTTAATTTGGAGAAGAGCAGTGGAGCCTCACTCAATTCATGCTAAGGTAGTGAGAACTGGGTTTCTATGTGGTTACAGCTTCATCTGTCCAGGAAAATGTTGCCGATAGCACTAATGCAGCTCTTTACTGACTTGCTTCTCTATCCTTGAGATAAGTCAACCTAGTTTGTAATGTTTGTGCCTGGCCTTTCTATCAACTTAAACCTGTTCTTGGCATTTGTTAATACTGGGGTCATACAATCCAGTAAATGCCAGAAATAATTTTCCAGGAAGAACAACCTTCTTTTAATTTAGAAGCAGTTTATATCTTCCTATGTTTTTGTGAAGCTATCATTGTCAAATTTAGCAGGTAAAAACCATATTTGAATGTAAAAATTACACTGTGAAATTAGAGTCTCGTAACCAACTGCCACCAAATTAACTTGCCAGATTAATTGTGCTCTCCATTGAGTTGTATGCTAACCAAGAATAAATTGTGCATGGTCTCAAACTTGTTTATGTTAGTTGTACCCTAACTCTAACCTTATACTTTCATAATTTAAGTAAATATTACATATTCTATAAAAAGAATGCAGGAGAGGATTGTTATTGAATTTTTTGTGTAAAAAAGCTAGACAAAATGTAAGCTGCCTCTCCCCTTCCCCCAAATAGGCATCAGATCTAGACAAAGTAAGCTACCAAACTATTACTGTAGAATTAGGTATAGACTAAACAGTTATAAAGGTTGAGGGAGGAGCAGTAATAAAAATCTGGAAGAATTCTTCACTCAGGGGGTATTGCAAATGCCTGTAAGTTCACTTACAGACATTAAAACTCGACATCATAGATAATGTATTATCCAATTATAAATAGACAATGCAGAATTTTAATCAGTGAATCTGAATGCTAATGAGAAGTTTTGATTCTAAACCAAAATCTTAGTGAATTATTGTGCTCCTATGTGGTTTCAGTAAAAATGAAATGTATGCTGTGTGTCATTACATATCAACTTTTAATGCTTGCTTGATTTAACAGTCTATCTTTCTCAGTTAACCAACCAACTTGATCAAGTCTTGTTATGCTAGATAATAGGCTTCTGTAGTATGAACATTGTGACCAATGAAACATCTGACTGCCCCCTATAATTTCAGCTGTTCTCTTTCAGATAGCTATAGCATAGCTAATGAGGTCCAGGACATGTTACTTTAAAATATGGCACCTTGGCATTTGAGGAAACTGCAGAGACAGGAAGGTCACTTTTGACTTCTCCTGCCTTCTTCCCTGAAGTAGGACATAAAAGAATTTTCTGACCTTCCTCTGAAGAACACCTTCATTCTAGGTGAGTCTAGCCTTTATTCAGAGGAAAGGAATGTCTTTGAAGATGCAGAGACACCAAGAAGAATCTGAATAAACAGATCTTGCTAAAGTTTATTATCATTATATCATAACCTTTTGTCTTCCAATCATAATTCTGCATGACTGTACATAAAAATACACAGGTCTCGCTGTTTCATTGGGTTCACTTTTGAAGGTCCCCATGTCTTGTAAAACTTATATTAAATGAATTTGTCTTTTTTTCTCTTGTTAATCTTTCTTTTGTAATAGAGTCTCAGACATGAACCTAGAGAGGAGTGAGGAAAGAAATCTTTTTCTCGCCTACATGGACATACCCAAGGCTATGGAATCCTGTGCTCTCTTTAACTGCAGTTGCTGCTTCCACCTCTCAGCTTACTTATGCTCAACAGCCTATATGAAAAGGTTAAACAGGGATGAAGATGATCTCTCCTTGTTTCTGGAGCTGGCTTATTCTTTCTATCGGTTCATGAAGCTGTTGCCTTACTGTCTCTGAATTCCTGAAGTTTGGAGATTTCCATGCCCTAGTCATAGTGACCCAGCTTGCCTTTCTTAACACTGTATTCCCTCCTTTAAACCAGTGGCCTGCTTTGGTAGCTTACAATTCAGGTTATCACATCTTTTTTCTCATGTCCTGGGTCATGGACCTCTCACCTGTCCTGCCCACACTTCCCATGCTTCATTTATCTCTGAGTTGAGTGTGTGTTTTGCAATCCCTTGTCTTGGTCTTTACTTGGCACTTTTGATGCTTTGGGCACAGTCTTCATCTTCTAGTTTTAAACCTCCACCCCAACTGGATGGCGAAATGATTTTGCTCTCTTTATTGTATTTTTCAACAGGTGCAGCAAACTGGAACTTAACTGCAAAGGCAGCTATGCTTTGCATTTACTGCTTTGAGTTCTGTTCTTGATGTTGTTTTAAACTGGATCTAGAGGCAAGAATAAAACTGGAGGGACTAATTTCTTGTAATTATGAAGCTTGTTCACAGGCACCATAGTTACTACCTACCATATGGTATCAAGTTAATTCTGGATTATTAATTATGTATATATTGATTGTGGTTCTGGATTTCAGGAACCAAGGCTGGGAGTTTAACCCAGCCATGGAAAACTAGTAGATTATAAGAGATAAAGAGGAGCAAGGTGGGGTGATAGTGAGTGGCTGTTTCTTATTATAAAGATACACTATATTCTTGGGTCATGGTAGAGAATCAATTCAATAAAGTTATTATGAATACAAAGCTAAAAAGGACAAAATAATGCTTCTACTTAGAATGCTTTGTCTCTATGAGTTAAGTTTGTGTAGAGTTTAAACAAGGACATGGATTAGTTTAAAACATATTTTGACATAATATCATCATAGGAACAGAACAATAATGAAAATATACATCATCTTGTAGCTCTGGTCCTCATACCATTCTCCTCAAATACTCTTGCCTGATGCTAAATTAGGGCTGTCCAATGACATAGCAAATAATCCTTATGAAAAACTACAAAGGTCACTGTGACTACACAAATTATTAACTCGAGTTGAATTCTTCAGTCTAACCATTTATTTCCAAATAGAGTTGTGCATGTCATTATATGGTTTTATAGCTCATTCAATACTAAGAATTCTAGGTCTCCTGTTTGGAATTTGTCAGTTGTATTTAGACAGTACATGTGTTGGAAGTACTAATAAATATGATATAGTCTTAACTATTAAAAGATAATCTGTAGCCATTCTATCGCTAGTATTTTTCGGTTCCTGATTAGCAAGGCAAAAGCTTAGAAATATAACTTAGTGATGCAGAAAATAAACACAGAGTATACTAAATACTATGCTAAAAACAATGAACAAACTCTAATGTTCTGGGGATAGGACAGGAGTAATTCTCACAATAGAAAAAGACACAGTGTCCTTAGGTAAAGTAATACTGGTAGTAAAAGCTTCCCATTTTATACAATGAGGTATAACAGCAGAACAGTGTAAATGGGCTCTCCAGATAACTTACGGAAAGAACAACATACTGTGCTATTCAGCCAGTAGTTACAGGCAAAATGTCCAGGCACATTAAGAATCCATCCTATTGGTAGTAGTCAGCCATTCTTGGCCACTTCTACTTGATATAATAAAGGGCGATAATTCAAACAGAAGAGATTTAAGTGAATTTGCCTTGTGTTTACTAGCAAATGCCAAGTAGCAATAGCCTAAATTACATTACTTTTTGGATACATTGATTTTTAACATTATGTGAAGATTTTATAGCACCCATCAAGGATTCCCTTCATTGATGTACATAAAATGCTGTATCCAAGAATTTTTTCAACTTAAAAAGCTACCTTTCAGGATTGATTTGGAAACTCTTGTGTGCTCAAAATATAAGATAAAACACAACTCCAAAGATCTCAGCATAATGTGGCTTTTTCTGACAGAAAAAATACAATAATATTGGGCATACCTGGGGGTTCTCATGAGGTCTGCTTCCTTCTTCCAAACTAAAACCTCCTGTCCTTCTTCCAAACTAAAACAAATAGGTGTTGTCTTGAGAATACCTCAAGATGTATCCTTTGGGGTATATTAGCAGCAGGCAAATACACTAATGCCTATACATTTGTGATTATATAATCATATATATGGTAGTGACTCTGCTCTGAGCAAGTGGTCTGGATTTTCCATTGTATAGCATTTTCAACACTGAGCTTCCATGCACTGTATCATAGCCTTGCCTCTTCCTTAGAGGACTATCAGAACCAAGTTATCTGTTCTGACTAAACCTCTTTAGTTACACATGCTCTCCTCAAAGGGGTAATTATTATCTCTTTGGGGGAGCTGAGACGCTAAAGCAAACTTTTTCTTTCTTATCACTCCATTTGAACTTGACCTGCAGAAAAAGCTGAAACTTTAAACACAGCCTCCTGGTCACAGATGTGGACCTCTGCCCACTTCTTAGTCAGTTTTAACTCTCAGCCTCTTTTGCTTCTCGTAGGCAGAATGACATGAGGTAAATGGGATGGTGATCTGCAGCAAGAATGTCAAAAGAACAATTGGCAATTAATATTTTGTCAGTGTTTCTCCAGGAAAGGAAATGCTTTGATTCTAGATGACAGGCTACATTTATGGACAGAAAAATATGAGGGAAAACCTCTGAGGAAATATAAGAACTTGCTGTGAATATCCTTCCACAGCAAGAAACTCCATTATCTTTAAGTCTGTGCCTATAAAACCAGCTCACGTTTGCTCTTCTAGGTGGATTACCCACAGGAATTTATTGCTATCTCTTTTTTCCCCAGCCTTTTACCTTTATTCCATTCAGATGATTACTCTTACCTCTACCCTTGAGGACTAGTCTTTGCTTAAAATAAATCATGAGCTATTGACTGGGGAAAATATGTTAGTTCGATGTGTTATTTGATCCCATTTACTGCCTAGACTCTTTGCTTTGATTTGCACACTGATGCCTCATTTTCTTTTTTTATTTTATTTTATTTTATTATTATTTAAGTTTTAGGGTACATGTGCACAATGTGCAGGTTTGTTACATATGTATCCATGTGCCATGTTGGTGTGCTGCACCCATTAACTGTCATTTAGCATTAGGTATATCTTCTCATGCTATCCCTTCCTCCTCCCCCCACCCCACAACAGTCCCCGGAGTGTGATGTTCCCCTTCCTGTGTCCATGTGTTCTCATTGTTCAATTCCCACCTATGAGTGAGAACATGTGGTGTTTGGTTTTTTGTCCTTAGGATAGTTTTCTGAGAATGATGGTTTCCAGTTTCATCCATGTCCCTACAAAGGACATGAACTCATCATTTTTCATGGCTGCATAGTATTCCATGGTGTATATGTGCCACATTTTCTTAATCCAGTCTATTGTTGTTGGACATTTGGGTTGGTTCCAAGTCTTTGCTATTGTGAATAGTGCTGCAATAAACATACATGTGCATGTGTCTTTATAGCAGCATGATTTATAGTCCTTTGGGTATATACCCAGTAATGGGATGGCTGGGTCAAATGGTATTTCTAGTTCTAGATCCCTGAGAAATCGCCACACTGACTTCCAGAATGGTTGAACTAGTTTACAGTCCCACCAACAGTGTAAAAGTGTTCCTATTTCTCCACATCCTCTCCAGCACCTGTTGTTTCCTGACTTTTTAATGATGGCCATTCTAACTGGTGTGAGATGGTATCTCATTGTGGTTTTGATTTGCATTTCTCTGATGACTGATGCCTCATTTTCTTGCCAGAGTTTGTCTTTTGCTTGAGCTGTAAATCCCTTTATTTGAGTAGCTGCCCTAAGTTCTTGATCTGTTGGGTTCTGATCTTTAAATACAGCTTTGAATTTTGTGCTGGAGTGTATGTGTGTGTCTCTTTGCCCAGGTAATAAGTTAATACATTTAGGTGGGTCATTGGTTCATTTTTCCGTCTTCAAAACAAGGGTGGCTTTGGTGTGTGTTCACAGGCATGTAGATTTCTCACAGACAAACCCCTGGATACTCTAAACCTGGGTGTTAGCAATTTTGCACTGCCTTTTACTTCAAAAGGTTATGCAACAACTTACAAATATGCAAAATAAAACAATGAAACAAAGAAAAAAATGAGTTAATCAGAAAAGAGAGGAATAGAATTAGAGAAATAAGATGAAACCAGGGATGAGGTTAGCACACAAAATGCATGCTGAGGACTTCCCCACTTGCTGCACTTGGACCACAGGTTTACCTTTGAATCTTCTAGCAGCCAATCTGGAGAAATAAACATAAAAATACATAATTTGCTGTGAATATGATTAAAACTCAAAATCAGGACAATTATTCTCAATGTTTATTCCTATGAGAATGTTTGCTGTGTTTTCATAAAGACCATTCTTTGACATTTAATGAACCATCAGTAATGTCCTCATGCTAAGACAACAATGAATATCCCAGAATTGTTTCTTTTTGCATCCCTCAATGTGCATTGCTAACATAATTATTAAGCACACTTAATTCAGTAAGAGCAATTTTACAGGGATCAGACAATGTGGTCAACCTTCATAGCTCTCACAGTTTCAACTTAATGTAGGACAAATTGAAGTTTACAATTTATGAACCACTTATTCAAAGTTTAGAAAATTCTTAAATAGTGCTTCTGTCAATGGAATTTTGACAGTAACTTGGAGGACATGGGCATGAGGCTATGATTACAAGTTCCTGGAGTGCAGACAATCCATTGTTGCCTAAATTCAGAGTCTTATTCCTTAATAGACAGGTGAGCTGGAAAATAGGACTGACATTCTCTTTTCAGATTTGAGGACCCTAATGACAATCTGATTTCCTAACAGAAGTGAACCTAGGTAATTCACATGCAGAAGATAATATTTTGCTTTGCTCAAGTACAGTGAAAAATTAATGATGCAAGCAAGAAAGTTCTATTCCTTGGAGCCTAACTGTAATAACTTTAGCCTAGAAATTTTCTGGAGTGAGTGTTAGAAAAAGCCAGTTCAACCATAAGAAATAATTCAGTAAGCGTCTATGAAATATCTAGCATTAAATATAGAATTTCTTGGTGAACTTTTCAAGGCAAACTGATTGCAAAATATACCTTTAATAATCTCAGTGATTTTATTTGCTCCTATATTGCTGTAAGATATAAGCCAGTTAAATTTTGGGTGATGGCTATTCAAAAATGAAGAAATTGGCTTCTGAATGGTTGATATATCACTAATCTTTCTGGCAGTAACTGGACCATGGCACACTTTATCAGCATATTTTACTTCTATCTTTTAATTAATTGTACTAATTGATTCTTTGATTTTACTGAGTTGTTTTAATCAAACTTATTTCTACTTAGCAGCATTGTTCTTCTTACATAATTTAAAATATCATGCAAATTTTACCTCCCCATTTCCCTACCTTTTGCATAAAAGTTACTTAGTTTGAGACACTTTTTGGGCTTTTTGTATCAAGAGAAGAAAGTTTCCTGGAAGCTCTACAGAAGACTTTTGTTTATGTTATGTTAGCCAGGACTGTGTTACCTGACCATTCTTCGTTGCAATGGAGACTGGGAAAGCAAGGATTTAGCTTTTCCAGCATCTAGAGTGGAGGCACACCAGTGAGAATGGGAATGGGAGCTAGGGTTACTGACTTGCATGATTTCTGCAACAGCTTTCTATGTCATATAACAAAGATGGTGGTGGAAGTAGGATTACAGGATAAGGGAAGGACATTTAGATATTTGCATCAATAAATGGATGAGGTGGGGGTTGGGACACACGAGGATAACTTACACGGTAGAGTCAAGGCAAAGTCAGGAGGAGGTTCAATAGTTATGACTTAGAAGTTCTTACTCCTCCACTTGAGTTTTAATGCAGTAAACTGCTATGCACTTCTTGATACTAAGGCATTTCTATAGTCATTTAGCTCTAAAAATGGATAAGAAAGGTCTAAAATTTGGTATCTTGCCTCTAAATGAGGTATTCAATAGAAAATATTTTGGAAAAAAACACATCACAAAGAATAAGTGATGAATTATTATGTAAATTGAATAAATAGGTAAAACAGTCACGTTCTTTCTCTCCCATTTTATAGTAGAGATTTATTCAAGAACATTATTTTGTAATACTTATCAGATTAAAAACATATTGAGAAAAAGAATAGTCATACTTTCATCATTTGAAACTGTTTCATTATTTGAAGCTGTTTCTATCTTAGGAAGACATCAGGTAGGATGTTTTTGGCAGGAAATAACGAAAAGCTTCATCTAATGACTTAAAAAATAGGAGATTTACTTTAGCTTATATGTACCTAGGTAGGGCAGGTACAGAGTTCCTTCAGATTACTTTTGCCCTTATCTGAGAAGCTCTTGACTCCAGCCTTTCTTTCTGTTAGTGCCATCTGTGGTATGGTAGCAAAATTACCACAGTTCCAAATGATACATAAAAAACAGGTTTCTACAGAGGAGCTTAGTTTTGAGAGCTAAGATTTCAAAGAAAAATCTTAGATGGACTTCATTGGAATCATCTGGGGACTTGCTAGGAATGAAATTTCCAGGCCTACTCTAGACTTCCTAAATAAAAAACTCTGGGAGTGGGGCCCAGTGTTTTAACAAGTCCTCTAGGTAATTCTTGGCTGGCTGAAGTTTGAGAACCACTGGCTCAGACCAGTAATTCTAAATCCTAGCTGTACATTAGAATCACCCAAGGAGGTTTAAGCACACCAGACACCAGAGTCTCATGCCAGAACTGTCCATTTTTGAGGGAGGCTGAGGTGGGAAGAGAATAGGTAGGGAATTGGGTACTGGTACCTCAAAATCTTCTGAGTTAAGAGCCTCTGGTTTAGACTAATGGTGATCCACCCCTTGGGCTGGGAATGACCTGGGCCCAGACCTCCCTGAACATATGGTGAGATGGTCTGAATATTTATATCCCTCCTAAAATTCATATGTTGAAATCCTAACCCCTAAGGAATAGTATTAGGAGGTACAACCTTTGGGAGGTGATTAGGTCATGGAGGTGGAGCCCTCATGAATGGCATTAGTGCCCATATAAAAGAGGCCTGGGAGGGACCTCTTCTGTCATTGACGTTAGAGAAGATGGCTATCTCTGGATCAGGCAATGGGTTTTTACCAGAAACCAAATCTACTGGTGCCTTAATCTTGGACTTAGCCTCCAGAACTGTAAGAAATAATTTTTTTTTGTTTATAAGTCACCCAGTCTATGATATTTTATTATAATAGCCTGAACAGGCTAAAACACATGGCCTGTGGAGAAGAGTAGATACCTGCAGAGAATATGAAATATAGAAGTTAGGAAGAAGGATGGCTGTGGGTAAGTCACCAAGAGCACCTTCCACATGTTCCATAGCTCTCATCTCAACACAGACTTGAATTAATGCTTTTTTCCCCTCTTAACATTATGAAGTATTTTCATATTGTTACATAGTTTTATTTCATAATTATTGTCTTAATGTCCACGCAATAAATGGAATCACTTTTGAAGTTGAAATTGTAATTTTCACAAATATAAGAAATGTTCATGAAGAATATGAGGAGCTGGTGTTATATAAGCTTAAAATTACCATAGAAACAGATTCTGCAAAGCTGTGTTAACAGAAGCATAGCGGACAAGCATGTGGATGATGTGTCAAGCACCAGCAAAACACAGCTTTTGGAAGCTGTGCTGAGTGTTTTTCTACCTTCCCTGATGACAGTATGTAGATTATTCCAAGTAAAAAAGTCGGTAAAAATTTTCTCAGCTGTACTCTATAAATAGTAGAATACTAGTTCTTTTAGGTATGAGCTGGAAATACCATGATTCATACTGGATAGCTAAATATTTGGGAGCTCAATGCCAGATATTTCCTAACTCTCTACTGACAATGATCACATAAAGTGAAAAGAAGACCAACTGAAAAATCAAAAAATAGATACCTAATAGGTATCTCTAAGACATATGTACAAGACAATATGCAAGGGGCTATACAAGAAAAGAAAGAAGAGCAAAACAAGACATGATCCCTGCCCTCAAGGTCCTTAATATTGTTGCTGGGAGATGAGTCAATATACATGAAAAGGTAAATAATTTAAGGAGCCAAACAGATAACTAATAAGAGATAATGGATTTATCAAATGGCTACTATCAATAATAAAATTAATAGATATTTAACGGAAGGCTTTGGGTTATGATTATGTGGGATAAAATCATAGAGAAGTGATTGCCGCAGGATTCTAAAAGATAGCCTTTAGGTCTCCATAGGGAGGATTATGAGGCAGCTTAGTAAGTCTGGGGAAAAGTACATGAAGATGTACAGAGGCTTTTGATGGTGAAGGACTATCTCAGTCTGGTTTGATGAGTGAGAAGAAGTCCATTCCTATTGTGCTTCTGGTTAAAACATCTGGTATTTTTGCATGTTAAGTATCAGAAACTTGTATAAAGTGAGGTTTATACTAGCAACTTGTATAAAGTGAGGTTGTAGATACAGGAATGGGCCAGATCATGGAGGTGGTAGTGAGCCATGTTATGGACTTTAGTTTTCCTCTGCCTCTGTTTCCCTATCTACAAGATAGGGATAATAATATGTAACTTGGCCAGGTGCGGTGGCTCACACCTGTAATCCCAGCACTTTGGGAGGCTGAGGCGGGTGGATCACGAGGTCAAGAGATCGAGACCATCCTGGCCAACATGGTGAAACGCTGTCTCTACTAAAAATGCAAAAATTAGCTGGCCATGGTGGCATGTGCCTGTAATCCCAGCTACTCAGGAGCCTGAGGCAGGAGAATTGCTTGAACCTAGGAGACAGAGGTTGCAGTGAGTCAAGATTGTGCCACTGCACTCCAGCCTGGTGACAGAGCAAGACTCTTGTCTCAAAATAATAATAATAACAAGTAACTCAAAAAGGATTTTTTTTTAATGAGGACTCTACGAATTAATACAAGTGCATGGCACATAGTAACTTCTCAATAAAGGTTTTCTATTATAAGTAGTATTATTGTCTTAATAGCATGGGAAGCTCTTAAGTACCATTAAACAAAAGATATAAATATAATTTATTCAATTTGTTTTTTTTTTTTTTTTTTTTTGGAGTTGGGGTTTGCTCTTTTTTTTCTGGGTGGAGGGGAAAAGGGCACGATCTTGGCTCACTGCAACCTCAACCTCTGCCTCCCAGGTTCAAGTGATTCTCCTGCCTCAGCCTCCCGAGTAGCTGGGATTACAGGCATGCACCACCACACCCGGCTAATTTTGTATTTTTAGTAGAGATGGGGTTTCTCCGTGTTGGTCAGGCTGGTCACAAACTCGATTTGTTTTTTTAAAAATTCCTCTGGCTATAGTGCAGAGAATGGACTGATGGCAGAAGACGGGGGAGATGGGAGAATGAAATTAAGAGGAAACAGCAATAATCTGGGTGACAGAGTGGGGACTTGGCTTAGCCAGAGGAAATGCACTAGATTGGTAAGTGTCATACTTGACTGTTTGGCTATTACTCCCAATTGTCAAACAAATAATTATTGAGCTCATATCATGTACCAGGCACTGTTATCAGTGCAAGAGAGGCAATTTTTTTTTTATTTTTTCCATTTAGAGCTTAGATTCCAGTAGGAAAGATAGATAAAATATATGCAAACTAATAAATGAGATAACTACACATTGGGATAAGAGTTCTGCAGAGAACAAATGAACAAACAAGAGGCAAAGAAAAATAGCAAGTCAGGATTTGGGGTGGGCTTGTTTTTTATGCTTCTTTTAGGAGAAATCACTCTAAAGTGGCATGGAACCTGAAAACTACAGAATGAGAAGCAGCAGCTTCTTCCAGGGGAAGAGTCAGAGGAAAAACCGTCAGGCTCAGGGAATGGCACCCACAGGATGGAGCCAGTGTGGCTGGAGCCCTATGAGCAAGAGCTGGAGCAGAGTGAATGGCAGTGGAAGAGCCAGGAGCCAAGTTCTGTAGAGTTGCCAGTCTTAAAAAGGAATTTGAATGACTTTAACTGCAATGGGGAGCCTTTGCAGTGTTTTAAGTAGGAGAGGGAGAAAGACTTATGCTTCCCAATGATGTTGTACAAAAAAGAGACTGACGAACCTAACTCTTAAACGAAATAATGAATGAAGACAAGTTGTAAAAAGAGGCATAAACAAAAATGCTGTGTCACTCAAAGGAAGGCATTGCAGGAAATTTGTCCATTTTAGATGGAGAAGCCTAGGCATATGGAATTACATTTGGCAATTATATTTGAGCAACATGCAGAAGGACTTTTGATGTTAAAAGAAATAGTTAATATCTCTTTTAAAATTTATAACAATAGATTTTCTTTTCTTTCTTTTTTTTTTTTTAGTTCGGGTGAAATGGTAGATATTTTCATCTGTTCCTAATTATTTTTTAAAAAGTCTTTCTTTACATTTTAGCTAATTTTAAGTTGTCTTTCTGCCATTAAATATTTCTTTTAGTATCATACATTTGAAAAACCCTTCTCAATAGGCAAATTGAGTAAAGTTAACTGAGCAGATAGCTGAATCTTAGAATCTCAGAGTCCTAGAGGTGTAACAATAGCTAGAGGTCATTCTGTCCAAATTTCTACCTCAGGTCAGAGTTCTTTTCCACGAAGTACTCTACCTTGTGATGAACATCTTGTCTTTGTGCTGGTCCACTACTCTCTCACCTGAACCGACCCACAGTCAGGCAGTATTAACTCTTCCTCCTTAAATTGAATCTTATATCGATTTGACACCTGCTTTGTTTAAATTATATATAGTGGTTCTAGTTTTACTTTCTGGATTAACAGAACATATCAACATCCTTTTCCTTTAAAATATTTCACAGTAGTTGATTGAGTTCTCGCTGCCTTCTTATAAATATTGCCCTTTACAAGGCAAATATTTACTTTTAATAAAAAGTCTTTGTCAGATTATCTAATCATTCTGGACACTCTCTTTTACTTTAATATTTTATGGTCCTCTGATCTCTGAAATTTAACAAAGTAGGTCAGGGCAACCAGACTTGCACTGTGTGCATGTGCACCTCTGGGTAACTAAAACTCCTAACTTTTATTTGAATTAAGGATATTTTTTTTCTAGCCTGCATTTGTGTCTTGAATTTTTTGAATTAAAGTTTATGATTTTGCAATTATTTTTGCTTAAATTTTATTCCTGGACTTCTAGATATCATCGAAATATTTTGAAAAAGAAAACCCCTTTGAATATTTATTCAGCCAGCCATTAGATTAAGTATATTCTGTGTTCGTGTTCAAAAGGTATTTAGTGATCTTTATCATGCCATCCACAACACAAATAAAATGATATAGAATAGAACATAGTTCTAGAACACAACTCTTGGGACTTGCTAGTAGTTTGACATCAATTTATTACATTATACCCTAATGATAGCAAATTGCTTACCAAGTGCAAGTTGCTTAAATAATTGCTTTGAATACATTATTTAGTATGATAAAACAACCTTATAAAGATGGTGTTATATTATTGTTTCCTTTAATTGAAAAAAATTAAAGTTTCAAAACAAAGAAACCTGCTCAGAGTCACTTGCTAAAGAACTATGAAGCTAAGGTTACAACCTAGACAGTATGACAACAGATCCCATGCTCTCAGCCATGAAACAGTGTTCTATTTTAGCCATCTAATTATATTATCATCCTCATTTCAAAGATATCATTGAGTATTTTATTCAATAATGGCCTAAAATCAATTTTCAAAATATTTAAGTTATATCCCTGGTTTACTAGTATTTTTCCTCAATTAAAAAAAGAGAAATTATTGTATAAGAGTAATATTAGAACTTTTTTACTTAAAGGATTTTGCCTTTAATAAAATGTAAATACTTACAAGTCCATTTTAGTCATGTATTGATCAATGTGAATGAGACTGGCTTTATTGGAAGAAGATAAAAAGTATTGTCATACTTTATGTTTCAGTCAGAAACACCAGTTAAGACATAATGTAAAATTTCATCCTTTAAATAACTTCTATTTATTCTCTAACTGGCCACTTGAGTATGTGCATAAATATGTATATATATACACACACATATATATATATATACACACACACAGATATATATGTATTTTTTTTGAGACAGAGTCTCGCTCTGTCACCCAGGCTGGGGTGCAGTGGCACAATCTCGGCTCACTGCAACCTCCACCTTCTGAGTTCAAGTGACTCTCCTGCCTCAGCCTCCCGAGTAGCTGCGATTACAGGAGTGCCTCACAATGCCCAGCTAAGTTTTGTATTTTTTTTAGTAGATATGGGGTTTCACCATCTTGGCCAGGCTGGTCTTGAACTCCTGACCTCATGATTCCCCCTCCTTGGCCTCCCAAAGTGCTGGGATTACAGGCATGAGCCACCGTGCCCGGCCAAAGATATAATTTTTTAAAAATTTCACAATATTTGAGGAAAATTTTTTTTCTTAAAAAACAAAATAAAAAATGTTGGGAAATATTGCCAAATAAAAAGAAGAAAGAAATGAAAGCATTCATCATTTAGAGATAACCCCTCTTACCACAAATGTGTACATTCTAGATCTTTTTCTATGCTTTTCAAAAAATTAAAAAACTATTTTTAGAGAAATATTGGTTTACAGCAAAATTGAGCAGACAGTATAGAGGGTTCCCATATACTCTGTTTTCATGCACATGCAGCCTCCCTCTCTACCAATATCCCTACCACATTGGTACATTTGTTGCAAATGATGAACCTACATTGACACATTATTATAACCCAAAATCCATATTAAGGTTTATGTTAGGGTTCATTCTGGTATTGCTCATAGTTTGATTTTGAAAAAATGTGAAATGATATGTAGCTACCTTTGCGTATCATACAGAGTAGTTTCTCTTCCCTAAAATCCTCTGTGCTCCACCTATTCATCTCCCCCACTGTGCCCCCCCAGCAACCACTGATCTTTTTACTGTCTCTATATTTTTGCCTTTTCCAAGATATCATATAGGTAGAATCATAAAGTAGGCAGTCTTTTCAGATTGGCTTATTTCCCTTAGTGATATGCATTTAAATTTCCTCCAAGTCTTTTCATGACTCGATAGCTTATCTTTTTAGCACTGAATAATATTTCACATCTGGATGTACCACAGTTTATTTAACCATTTTGCTGAAGTAAATCTTGGTTGCTTTCAAGTTTTGGCAATTATGAATAAAGCTGCTATAAACATCCATGTGTAGGTTTTTGTGTGAACATAAGTTTTTAATTCATTTGGGTAAATATCAGGGAGCCTGATTTCTGGATCACATGGTACAAACATGCTTACTTTTGTATTGAGGAACAAATATTAATTATAACTGAAACCAGGTAGAGGTTTGAATTGCAAAGCTGGGTTTTTCACAGGCTGAATGGTACTCATCTACTCACTAGACTGACTTTTTCTGTTTTGTTCTCTTATAATTTTGGCTGGTATGTGGTACTGACTCCAGCACTGACTCAACACATAACCTTCCTATTCAGTATACATCATCCTCTGGTAGTCTCTGTACAAAATTAAGAAGGGAGCTGTCTGATTGGCTCAGCCTAGCCTTTAGGATTGATTGGTTTCCTCCAGCTTTGGTGTCCAATCAGCTAAGGTCACAGGACAGGACCAAAGTCTTAGACTTGCCCCTCAAGAGAAGCTGGAGGGATAGTGTGTGTGTGTGTGTGTGTGTGTGTGTGTGTGTGTGTGTGTGTGTGGTGATGGGGCTTGAGGGGTTGTTGCAGGATAATTTTACATCAGGAGGGTTAGCTGGGAGGCTATGTTAGCTGTGTCTAACTCAATTAGATCATATTGTTCCCAATTACTGGTTTCTCTGGTCTAATTATTAATAGTAGTACTGCCTTCTAATTTCACAGTTTTGACTGGGATTATCTGTGGCTATCAGGTACATGGTAGGAAGAAATTCTAAAAAATTCTAGAACCTTCTTTGTATGCTTGGGGGAAAGTAAATTGGATAGTTTTTAGAAAGAAGAAGAAAGAAAGAAAAACAAACTAGGCCCTAAGTTATAGTCAGAAGGTTTATTATGTTTTGTTTCAGACTAAATAAAGACTAGTTCTTAAAAAAAAAAAGAACATGAAACAATTCAGAGTTTTTTGAAGCTGACCATTTCCTTTCGTTAATTTACTTTAGTTAAA
Source organism: Hylobates moloch (assembly GCF_009828535.3). Classification (NCBI taxonomy): domain Eukaryota; kingdom Metazoa; phylum Chordata; class Mammalia; order Primates; family Hylobatidae; genus Hylobates; species Hylobates moloch. The sequence goes on along the minus strand of NW_026652277.1, from coordinate 104,467,749 downwards.
TGCAAATGAACATAAAAGTACATTTCTTGTTGGCCCAATTTACCTGTTAATTAAATTGCTCTTATTTTTCTATGTCCCTCCAATATTTGTGCAAGCCAGATATTTAATGCCAATAGTTCTATCATATAAATTCAGTAGTTCTTCCTGAAAGGTAATTAACATGGAAATAATTGGCTTTTGTACTCATTTAACCAGAGTGCTTTCTTTTCTCAACTTTCTTTCTCTGGTGTGCTTTTCCTTTAATACCTTTTAATAGATTCCAAGCAGTTCTAGCATTAAAATATATGTTTAGCTTTTTATGATTACTTTAAGTTTATTTAGCTTTAAATAGTAATCCTAGAAAAAAGAGAGAGAGAAAAAAGGAGTTTATGCTATAAATCATATTGATTCACATTTGTCACAGGCAACAAATGCTTGTCAAGACATGACTGAAGTAATTCACTAGAGGTTGTTACAACTCTGCTCTTTTCAAAAGATAAATATTCAAATGGTAAACATGAATCCTTTCACCTTATTTGCTTATGTTTCTTTTATTGCATTCTTTAAATAAGTCATGGGGGATCATACGTAGTGATTGAGATGAAGATTGAATTAGAACTAAAGTATTAGAAATTTGGGAGATGGTTGCTTGATTTTTTTTACTCTATTCACTGATAGTATTTCAAAATCCTTTTAGGAAAAAATCTATAAAGACAGCTCTGAAGATATGAATATTGTAAACAATAATTTTGACACTCTGCTTGATACCAGCCAAGTGATGAAAGGGATGAGAGTGTTCCAAAATGGAAGAATAAAAACTTACAGAAAAAGTGTTAGCTTCCAAGTGTGATGAACCCTTCAGATAGACTCATCAGTGTACCAAATACCATGATAACACCCAATTCAATGTAATAGGGCTTTTTCCACAGTCTGGCTTACAGCCCATCACAGCTTTGCTTTTTTTATGTTGACACAAAGAAATCTATTACACTAAAAACTTATATAATAGAAATAAATGTGGGTTGCAAATTTCTGCTGCTCAGTCAGCAGACTACTATTAAATAGAGACATTGTTCTTTTGAAAAAGAGTCAGATATAGTAACTCCTAGTCGAGAGTACAATAAAAGATATTCTTATGCATTTTGACATATTTGATAGATCCCTCCTCATTGGCCCTTCTTCTTCTAGGGCTGCAAATGTTCATATTCCAAGACAGAACCCCATCCTCAGACCCAAGCCCTCGGTGGTTGATTGCATTTGTGTCTTACAGGGTAGGCTCAAATTGTATCTCCTTCAGGATGTTTCCCTGAAGGAAACATTTTAGGACACCCCACACATTTATTACTTCTAGGTCTTCAAATTGCCACAGTAAATAGTAATCTATCAAGAGTTATCCTGTAGTTGTTTCATGTGGGTATACATACTGATCACCTTGTCAAGGACTATATGTTCTAATAAGCTGTATTCTTTAAATATCACTCACTGAATGCTGAGAAAAGAAAGCTGGAAGTCACATGACCTTTGATTATTTTTCATATTACTGCTTAAGTTCAGTTAAACAAAAGTATTCAGAAATGGACTTAACATGAAGCAAATTAAGGTTATCTTTAGGGCCCTTCTTTGCAGGGCTCTTTTCAAGGAATGGGAGTGGCCTCAGGATGTGTTCACATGGTCACATGATTTTGTAAAATTTGCAGTAGTAGTCATTTCAGCCTTAATTACTTAACACTGTTATCTCCTTCCATTTATATATACTTAGCCTCTGTCACACTTCCTCTCGGCTTAGGTGATGTGAAGTGGCTGCAGGCATTCTGGGATCCAGGAATGGAGAATTTGATTTCACTTGGGATCAGTGAGATATATTTACATAGCTTGCACTCATTTCTGACTATAGATTAGCTATTGTTAGCTGTCCTGAGGTAGCAATATGCCCACTACTCCTTGTGCTGAGTTACAAGGGGCAGGGTTAGAAGTTGTGTGATGATTTCCTGTAGTATCTAGCTTTGAATTTATGTTGAGAGTGGAAGAGAAATAAAGTTTGAAATATATAGAACCAGAAGCTAGTCTGCTGGAAATTCTTTCAAGTATTAGCACTTCTATATGAAAAGCACACACAAATACACACATACAGACCACCAGCACCACTACAGACAAAAACCTTAATGGAAATTTTCCCAAATTTGATAGCATTCTTAATTAGTTTGTATGACTTTACTGATGGTAAGCTGCAAAACAGATGAAATCTTTTCCAAACTATCAATTATCGAAGAATATGAAGCCACAAACTGTAGCAACCGTCTCAAATAAGGGGGACCTGAATCTTAATTAGTGAGACAGCCACCCTTTTAAGAAAACAAAAACCAGCAATTTTCTTTCCTTCCTCCTTTTCCTTTGTTTTCTTTTCTTTTCTTTTCTCTTCTCTTCTCTTTTTTTTTCTTTTCTTTTGACAGCGTCTCGCTCTGTCTCACGCTGGAGTGCAGTGGCGCGATCTCTGCTCACTGCAACCTCCGCTTCCCAGGTTCAAGCTATTCTCCTGCCTGAGCCGCCAGAGTAGCTGGGATTACAGGCGTGTGCCACCACGCCTGGCTAATTTTTGTATTTTTATTTTATTTATTTATTTATTTATTTATTTATTTATTTTTTTTTTGAGACGGAGTCTCGCTCTGTCACCCAGGCTGGAGTGCAGTGGCGCGATCTCGGCTCACTGCAACCTCCGCCTCCTGGGTTCAAGGGATTTTTCCTGCCTCAGCCTCCCGAGTAGCTGGGATTATAGGTGCCTGCCACCACACCCAGCTGATTTTTGTATTTTTAGTAGAGACGGGATTTCACCGTGTTGGCCAGGCTGGTCTCGAACTCCTGACCTCAGGTGATCCACCCGCCTCGGCCTCCCAAAGTGCTGGGATTACAGACGTGAGCTACCGTGCCCAGCCTGTGTCTGTGCCTTGCCAACATCTGTGGTTTTTTGACTTTTTAATAATTGTCATTCTGACTGGTATGAGATGGTATTGCATTGTGGTTTTTATTTACATTTATCTGATGATTAGTGATGTGGAGCATCTTTTTTCATATATCTATTGCCATTTGTATGTCTTCTTTTGAGAAATTATCTGTCATATTTTTTGCCCAATTTTTAATGGGGTTATTTGACTTTTGCTTGTGGAATTGTTTAAATTACTTATAGATTCTGGCAATTAGACTATTGTCAGATGTGTAGTTTGTGAATATTTTCTCCCATTATGTAGGTTGTCTGTTTCCTCTGTTGATAGCTTCTTTTGTTGTGCAGAAACTCTTTAGTTTAATTTGATCCTGCTTGTCAATTTTTGTTTTTATTGCAATTGCTTTTGAAGATTTACTTATAAATTCTTTCTCAGGGCCGACATTCAGAATGGTGTTTCTCAGGGCCGATTTCCAGAACAGTGTTTCCTAGGTCTTCCTTAAGTTTCCTAGATTTTCCTTTATAGTTTGAGGTTTTACATTTAAATCTTTAATTCAACTTGAGTTAATTTTTGTTTGTGGTGAAAGATAGAGGTTAATTTTTATTCTTTTGCATCTGTCTAGTCAGCTATCCAAGGATCACTTATGGAATAGACAGCCCTTTCCCTATTGCTTATTGTTGTTGACTTTGTCAAAGATCAAATGGCTATAGGTGTGTGTGTGGCTTCGTTTCCGGGTTTTGTATTCTGTTCCATTGGTCTGTTGTGTCTGTTTTTGTACAAGTACCGTGCTGTTTTGGTTAAAGTAGCCTTATTGTAGAGTTTGAAACAGGTAATGTGATGCCTCCAGCTGTGTTCCTTTGCTTAGGATTGCTTTGGTATTCAGGCTCTTTTTTTGTTTTGTATAAATATTAGAACAGTTATTTCTAGTTCTGTGAAAAATGATACTGGTCATTGGTAGGAATAGCATGGAATCTGTAGATTTCTTTGGGCCCTATTAAGTAACCATTTTAACAGTATTGATTCTTCCAGCTAATGAGCACGGAATATTTTTCCATTTGTTTGCATCATCTATGATTTCTTTTAGCAGTGTTTTGTAATTCTCCTTTTAGAGATTTTTTCACCTCCTTGGTTAGCTGTATTTCTAGTTATTTTATTCTTATTGTGGCTATTATGAATGGGATTGCGTTCTTGATTTGGCTCTCAGCTTGAATACTATTGATGTATAGAAATGCCACTAATTTTTGTACATCGATTTTGTATACTGAAACTTTACTGAAGTTGTTTATCAGTTCCAGATTTTTTTCAGAACTGATAAACTTAGGTTTTTTTGATATAGGATTATATCATTCATGAAGAGAGATAGTTTGACTTCATTTTCTATTTGGATACTTTTTATTTCTTTCTCTTGCTTGATTGCTCTGGCTAGCACTTCCAATACTGTGTTGAGTAGGAGTGCTGAGAGTTGGCACCCTTGTTTTGTTCCAGTTCTCAAGGGGAATGCTTCCTGTTTTTGCCCACTCATTATGATATTGGCTGTGGGTTTGTCATAAATGGCTCTTACGATATTGAGGTATTTTCCACTGATGCCTTGTTTCTAGGATGTTTTTATCATGGAGGGAAGTTGGATTTTATTGGAAGCTTTTTCTGCGTCCATTGAGATGATAATATGGTTTTTGTTTTCGGTTCTGTTTATGTGGTGAATTGCATTTATTCTTTTGTGTTTGTTGAACCAACCTCGTATCCCAGGAATGATGCTTACTTTATCATGGCAAATTAACTGTTTGATATCTTGCTGGATTTGGTTTGCTAGTATTTTGTTGAGGATTTTTGTGCCTATGTTCATCAGGTATGTTGGCCTTTAGTTTTCTTTTTTCACTGTGTCTTTGCCATGTTTTGGTATCAGGCTGATGTTGGCTTTGTAGAATGAGTTGGGAAGGAGACCCTCCTCCTTGTTTTTTTGGAATAGTTTTGGTAGAATTGGTACCAGCTCTTCTTTGTACATCTTGTAGAATTTGGCTGTGAATCCATCTGGTCAGGGGCACTTTTTGATTGGTAGGTTTTTTGTTATTGCTTCAATTTCAGAACTTAATACTGACCTGTTCAGTGTTTCAGTTTCTTCCTGATTCAATCTGGAGAAATTTTATGTTTCCAGGAATTTGTGCATGTCCTCTAGATTTTCTACTTTGTGTGAGTAGAGGTGTTTATAATAGTCTCTGAAGATCTTTTGTACTTCTGTGGGATTGGTTGTAATGTCACCTTTGTTGTTTCTGATTGTGCTTATTTGAATCTTCTGTCTGTTTTTCCTTTGTTAACCTAGCTAGCAGCCTATTAATCTTGTTCATTTTTTCAAAGAACCAGTTTTTGGGTTCATTGGCTTTTTTCTTTTTTTTTTTTTTGAGCCGGAGTCTCACTCCGTTGCCCAGGCTGGAGTGCAGTGGCGTGATCTCGGCTCACTGCAAGCTCTGCTTCCCGGGTTCATGCCATTCTCCTGCCTCAGCCTCCTGAGTAGCTGGGACTACAGGTGCGTGCCACCATGCCTGGCTAAATTTTTGTATTTTTAGTAGAGATGGGGTTTCACTGTGTTAGCCAGGATGGTCTCGATATCCTGACCTTGTGATCTGCTCGCCTCGGCCTCCCAAAGTGCTGGGATTACAGGTGTGAGCCACCGCGCCCGGCCAGTTTCATTGATTTTTTATATGGATTTTTGGGTCTCAGTTTCATTCAGTTCTGCTTTGATTTTATTTATTTCTTTTCTTCTGCCAGCTTTGGGGTTAGTTTGTACTTTTTTTCCTAGTTACTCTAGGTGTGATGTTAGATTGTGAATTTGAGATCTTCCTAACTTTTTGAGGTAGGTGTTTAGCACTATAAACTTTTCTCTTAATACTGCTTTTGCTGTACCGAAGAGATTTTGGTATGTTGTGTCTGTGTTTTCACTTACCTCAAAGAATTTTTAAATATCTGCCTTAATTTCATCGTTTACCTAACAGCATTCTCGTAAACCTCCTTGCTGCTCGCTGCATTTTCAGTTGCCTCCTCAGGTGTGTAAGCCTGAGCAGGTACTGTCTGTGCCAGATGATCTGGAAGCCGGCCCCATGGATCTGTACTTGAGTGCTGCTGTACTTCAGCCCACTGAGAGTTACCTCTAGATTTCAGCGATAACTGGGATACTGTGGGTGACAGCATGAAGCTCCCTCCTTCACCCTTTCTTTTTGGTCCTTTGCTAACCCTTGAAGATTACTCAGAGAAATTGCTGAAGGCCCAGTGGATATCTTGGGCCAGATGTGGATGGCGGGAGATGGGTGCAGATCCCAGGGATCTCAAAATTCTGAGGCAATCTCTGCACTAGTGCCTCAAAGTGGATTGGGTACTGAAAATGGGAAATCAGAACCCACTTCTATTAGTTGATAGTTTGTTTTGGGAATCATTCGACTTTGGTAGATTTACATTTCTCATTCTAGACCAATGCCAAGTTCTGAAATTAAGGCAGGAATAAACAGCCCACCATAACTTCAGGTTATCCTATCTTTAAAATATCCTCCCATATATTGCTTTTCCAGCTATGATCTGTTTTCTCTGCTCTGCATTCCAGCATAATTTCCTATAACATCAATATTTGTTATTTCTACTTCCCTTTTTTCCCTTTTTCTACTCTAATTGAGCCTCTGTTTCCTTTATTCTATTATAGCTACTTTTGTCCAGGTCACAGATTTTTTCCAACCAAAAAAAAAAAAAAAAAAAAAGCCCAGGACCAGACAGATTCATAGCTGAATTCTACTAGAGGTACAAAGAGAAGCTGGTGCCATTTCTACTGAAACTATTCCAAAAAAATTGAATAGGAGGGATACCTCCTTAACTCATTTTATGAGGCCAGCATCATCCATGTAATATTTTTGGATTGTGGTTGGCTACAGGTAACTGAAATCACAGAAAATGAAACCATGAGTAAGGGAGACTGCTGTCTTCTAATATTTTTCAGGGATGACTAAGGAACACGTGAAGGTTTAACTGAAGCAGAGCTAAAAGATCACTGACCCATCCTTGGGGGCTAATGACTGGCCAAGAGACCATAATGCCAAACATTAAAGAGAAAGGAAAACCTCTTTTATGTAATTTGTTGGCTGTTGCTTTATAGTTCTGCTTTATACATTGACAGCAGTTTCATAGAAGACTTTAAGAGGAATTTTCAAGTTTCACAAATGATTCCATTTTATGTTGGAAACATGAGGGATGAAGCAGATGAGTGACTAATACAAACACAATAACACCAAAATTTCCTGTTTTCAGTCTCAATCTTGGCATAGATATGAGGTACAGCTATTCATCTTTGATTCTATCTATAGCAGTCCTCCTAAAAACAACTATGGAAAGACACATTTTTCTGAAAAGTAGCAAAATAGGAACCAAAGACACACGATAAGAACAGCCTTATTTAGAATCAGGTAACAGTGAATTTTAAGTTATTCAGGCCTTAAAATATTACATGGGTCAGAGATGTGAGGGTTATACAAGAAAAATCAAAGCAGTAGTTTTGGCTTGATTGCCCTTGTAGTCTCTGGCTCAGTGGACTTCTAACCCTATTTAATCTTTTGAGGAGCTCATTGAGTTTTGTTTTTGTTTTCTTTTGACTTTTAACTTGTCTGATTGCATGGCAGCATTTGTTAGATACGATGTTTGGAAATAATAAGCCTCCAGGCTTCCTAGCCTAAGGGGAAATTGCTTCCCCAGCTAAAGTTTTAAAATCTCCAAATAGCCTTTAGCCTGGGGTTCCATGTCAATTGCTGCCCATTATAACCTCCTGAGATGTCAGAAGCCTTTTCTCTTATTAGATATATGACTTTTACCTACAATCCTCTCCATGGCGTATTGAATAGCAAATTCTTTCCCTTCCAGGGCTCTGATTTTTAAAAAGGGCAACCAGGGAAAATTTCTTAGGGACAGATTGCATTGTACTCATTTGGGTTCTCTTCTAGTACTTGTGGATCTCAGACATACTACTTCCTTTCACTGGCGGAGATATCCACAAGAGGCATGAAGTTTTGATTTGTTGCCTTCTCCACTCAGAGGAACAAAAAGCTTTATTGAAACTTTGGATTCCATGAAGGGGAATCCAATGAACCTTTGGGGCAAGGCCCGTTTAATAATGAGCTGCCTTGGCATGATTTCACCCCTTCCACGTCTCCTGCTGGAATTTCTTTAGATACACTCAAAGAGAGAATACTCTTTTCACTTTTGGAAACTGCCTTGCTAATCAATAATCAACCTGACGTACACCCATCTGTTTTTAGAAACCACTTTTCCCCATCAAATCCTTCCCCACTCCACTGTCTGTCTTCTCCTGTTGACGGTCCCGGAGACCCTTCCCTTGGCTGTCCCAGAGTGACTCTCATTCTGCTGAATTATTCCTGTACATCCATCTGTTACCATCAGCTGGTATCAGGCTGCCTATCTCATATGGCAAGAGATCTTTTCCTTGGGTTATTGTCTAGGTGGGAGCAAGCTGTTTGCTCTCCTTGCAAAGATGTGAGGTGCTTTTGGATGCTGGGACTTGCTTTTAATGATTTTTTTAAAAAAGCTTTCTTCTCCATACCCTGGGTAGAATTAATCATTCTGGGGGGCCTGATAGGGGCCCATCTGGAGCTACTCAGCCATAGAAGGATTACAGCCCATAGGACATGCTTTGAACAATGGCAGTATTAATTTAAGTGGGAAAATTCTCAGCTAATTCATGAGCAGAATTTGGTGGGATTGAGTGGTAGTTTCTAATAATGAAGATTGAACATTTCAGTGAATAATCTCTATTGAATTAATTACAGCTGTTCATATTTGGGTTTCCTCCAGTCTCTTCCTAACATGCTTTAAGTGCATCATCAAAGTGAAATAGCATGAAGATTGAAATTCATTATAGTGAATTTCTTTGTATAACAAAACAGCTTGTGTATTTCACACCATTTTGTAGGCAGCAGCATTGCATGATAAGAAACACAAAGGGGCCACACACGATGGCTCACACCTGTAATCCCAGCAATTTGGGAGGCCGAGGCGGGTGGATCACTTGAGGTCAGGAGTTCAAGACCAGCCTGGCCAACATGGTGAAACCCTGTCTCTACTAAAAATACAAAAAATTGGCCAGGCGTGGTGACAAGCACCTGTAATCCCAGCTACTTAGGAGGCTGAGGCAGGAAAATTGCTTGAACCCAGGAGGTGGAGGTTGCAGTGACAGGAGAATCACTTGAGCCCAGGAGGTGGAGGTTGCAGTATGCCGAGATCATGCCATTGCACTCCAGACTGGGCGACAAGAGTGAGACTCCGTCTCAAAAAAAAAAAAAAAAAAAAAAAAAAAAGGAAAAAAAGAAAAACAAATACACAAAGGAAGAATTTCTCACATGCTGTTATAAAATTTAGATTATCATTTCTACTTAAAGCTGTCATTACTGATGAGAAGATAGACTATTCCAGGATGTAGCTGAATGCATAACCATCACCCCAAGACACAGTCAGGAGATAATGGTTCAGTAAATGACATAACCAGTGGAGATGTTCTCTGAGGGAATGTGAGAATTCCCCATGTAGGTACTTCAGGAAGATAGCTAACTCAGTTTTAGTGTTTTTCTTCTGTGACGGATCACACTGTACAGCAGTCTAAAATAGCATGGATTTAGAACCAGCATGCCATGTCATAGATTCTCATCAAATTTACTCTTTAGTTTTTTTAAAAGCAGCATCCCCAAAGACTAAAAGTTCTTGGAGAAGCTCAAGAGTCATATGTTTCTATGTACCATAGAAAGGAAGTGGTACAACCCAGGATGGATTAAGATGTATAAGTAATAATAAGAAGCTATTACCAAATTACCAATATGCATTTTGTTTACTTTCTGACTCACTTCAACCTTAAGATTGTTAACATTGCTTCATGAGCTATAGATTTCTCATATGGAAAGTGTCATTTTGTAATTTAAAGTAATAATGCTTGAATAGCTGTCAGTCAAGAAGACAACTTGCTTGACACTTGGCCAAGTGCTGCACAGTTTTAATAGCCACCTACATAAAACATTTGGAAAATTGAATACTTAAAAAATTTATGATGAGTGAATAGAAATACCTGCTCTTCTATCATGCTTCATTTGTGAGCAATGCCATGGCTTTACTGGGGCATATTTCATAGGGTCTGTACTCTCCGAGTTTCCAGTTGCATCTACATTCCTGGTCACTGTCTTGCAGGGGGTTTGGGGGAGTAGCTTAGGAGGAGAAGGGGAAGACTGGAGGAGATAGAGGAGGTGCTTCTCATAGCTCACCTCATCTCTTCTTTAGTAGCAATGTGGTGCAATGGCCTAAGACTAGGCTTTGAAGTCACACAAGCCTGCTCTCCAGCTCTTTTCCTGCCTATCACTAGCTGTATATCCTTGGAAATATTGTTTAATGTCCTGAGCCTCAGAATACTACTACTGCTCCTGAGGAATGCTTAAGGCATAGTTATGAGAGTTAAATGAGATAGCATATGGCAGGTGCCTAGCACAACTTCCAGCATGTGGTAGCCTACCAATAAATGCTAGTTTTGCTTTCCCACTCCCCTTTATAACTTCCTTGAGACAGCTTTTTCCTTTGCTTCCTGCTCTAGGAGAAGACTCTAAGCATGACTAGTTTAGCGTAAAATTGTAGTATTTTAGTTCTTCATCTACTTCATTAAAATTACTCCTGAGCTTCAATTGCTAAATCCAATGGACACATGTCAGTCTTTATCTTATTTAATCATTGTAACATTTAACTTTGAGAATTAAAAAAAAAAACCTTATTCTTAGAAAAAGTCTGCCTCTTCTATAGTCATGGTAACAGCCACTAGAATAGGTTTTAAACTTTTAAATAAAACAATACTTTAAGCGGTAAATTCAATTTTGGTTTAGTTTCATATTTTTTCTGGCAGTTTTATCTTTTGACAATTTTACATGTAAGGCTAAGGCTCAGCCAGGATAAACTGGTTCAGATGTTCTGGCTGCTTAGACCTGGTGCTTATTATTTATTTGTTTTTATACCTCTCTCAGTATTTCTTGTCAGTCTTTGCTTGCTCCTTATTCTACTTTGCCTTCTTAAATGTTGATGTTCTTCAGGCTTTTGTCTGTGGCTCCTCTAGTTCCTCACACTCTCTGGATGACCTCTTCCACTTTAGCAAGTTTAGCTGTGACCTTAATGAGTCCCAAATTGATATCTCTAGATAGAAATGTTTTTACGTACTTATAGGTTTGTTTTCCCACTAGATATTTAAACAGGATGTTGCACAGGTACTTCAGAAGTGACGTTTCTCACAATGAAATTCATATTCACGCTCAAATCTGCTACTTCTATATCCTCTGGCCCAGTAATCCAAGCCAAAACCTAATTGCCTGTCCCACACCATTCCTACAGCAAAGTTAAATGATTTTTTTTTTCTTCTGCATGTTTATGTATTTGCTGTCTGTTTTCAGGTCCCATTCCATCTTTTTCTTGAATTATTGCAACAACTCCCTAAATAATTTCTGTAACTCTAGTCTTGCCCCTTTTCAAAACCCCACTCTGGTCAGAGTAATATACATAATACTGTATCAATTTTGAATGCTATGCTCACCTGCAAATAAAAGAAAACTCAACTACTTGTGATTTAAGTAATAAAACATAAGTTGCATCACATATGAGGATTTGTCTGGAGATATCAGTCCAGAGCTGATACAGTGTTTCTCTGATACTGTAAAGAAGTGGCTGTTTGTTTACTTCTGCTTTGCTGTTGGATTTTTGCCCTCACGCTTGGTGCTTCATAGTAGCAAGATGGCAGCAGCTACAATGCCATGTAGCATGTCTTACTTCAAAGGCTTCATACCTAAAAGCCTTGTGAAATTCTGTTCTTTTTTCTAGGGAGACAAAGCTTTCAAGAGGGGGTTCCCAACAGATTTCCCCTGTTAAATCAAGTTTAGCCTAAAGCTGCCTCCTTAACATATTTAAGTTCAGCCTGAAGGTTTTTCTGTACATTGTGAATGATACCAAGTGGAGGTGTAAACAGATTGTAGCCTACACTTGTGCCAATCACTGAGTTTTGGCCAAGCAAATGTAGCCAACTGTTCAAACAATGCTCATATAACGCAAATGCCGAGCTGTAACCAATACAGCTATTTCTGTACATCACTTCCGTTTTCTATACATTGCTTTCCTTTTTCTGTCCATAAATCTTCTGCCATGTGGCCGTGCTGGAGTCTCTGAGCCTACTTTGGCTCAGAAGGCTGCCCATTCATTGCTCAGTTAAACTCCTTTAAATTTAATTTGGCTGAAGTTTTTCTTTTATCACCCCTTATAGTTCATTGGCCAGAATTGGGTCAAAAAGCACTCTTAGCTGTAAGGTCTGTTAGTAAGTGAATGTCTCATTTTTTCAGCCTCCACTGTTGGAGGTGGGCAAGGAGGAAAGAGGGCGGGAATTGATGTTGAGTTGGCTAACTAGCAGTGTCCACTCAAACTTATAAACTAAAACTGCTAAAATGACTTCCTGTTGTCCATAGAACATTGTCCAAACTTCTTAGCATGGCATATAGGCCCTTTAAGCAACTGGCCTCTCTTATATTTGATTTCCTATTATTTTTATTTCACCTACCCTCCACTTTTGCAGAGCAGAAGGGAGGAGAATCTGAGAGATGAACCATATTACTTAGTGACAAAGCATTTAGCTAAAGGAATTGTTTAAATTGTTGCATTGAATAGGGCTTAAATTAATGTTTCTTTGTATTATCCATTGTGTAGACATATGTAAGGAAGATTAATAGAGAGAAGGATTATATAGAGAAAGAAGTTATGTTTTCTTTGCACCTCTGAGTGCAGTGTAAATTTAGTATTTCACTAGAAAGAACATCAAAGGACATTAGGGAGGTTTGGATAATTAGAATAATTTGAGAAATTGCCTAATAAAATAGCTGATATCTTTGCAATTTAACATCTCAGTGAAGAAAGTTTAAAAATTTCTTCCAAAGACAAAGAATTATGTTTTTAACAAATTTGTCAATCAAATTTTGCCCCTAGGGAAACATATCTACCCATAGTTACCTTAATGTTTCTATAGTTTGTTTTTCATAACCATAGATGAGTTAACTAGATAGTAACCATTGGCAGGTCAGAGACATGACATGCAGCTGCGACTGTAGTGGCAGCAAACCACCTTTGGGTTCAATGTCCATGCCTTTTTTTTTTCAGTATAAGAGTTTTGATAATCTTTAGTACCAACACCATCCTTTGATAAATGACCCAATATCTTATTACTTAAACATTACTGCATTGATGTTGCAGGGTATATCCTGTCCGTTGATGACCTGCTGTGTTGGTAGAATTGGGCACTCTTCTCTGTGGAAGAATGTCCTTTGATGTGCAGCCTTATCAAATTCCTTTTTTAATTGGCCCAGTCCTTTGATAACTCTATGCAAATTTAAACTTCTACATAATTATGGACTCTTTGCAATTTATTTCCACATTGATCTCTCAACCTGAACTGAATTTTCTAGTTTTCTATTACAATATCCATTAAAACTTAAATTGAACTGTTTGTTTTTTACAATTTTATAATTGAGTTAGTTTTATTTCAAATTGTACTAAGTAATAAATGTATATTAATATATTATTAATAAAATAAGTCAGCTTCAAAGAAGGTCAAGTGCTGAATATATGGTATCTAATAATAAAAACTGGTTTTCCTTTTTTTTTATATACAATAAAAGTCGTCTTTGTGTCCTGAATATGTTTTATGTATAAACTAGAGGATATTGGTCATTGTGTTAGTTTGTTCTCATGCAGCTGTGAATACCCGAGAATGGGTAATTTAAAAAGGAAGTAGGTTTAATTGACTCACAGTTCTGCATGGCTGCAGAGGCCTCAGAACACTTACAATCATGGCAGAAGGCACCTCTTCACAGGGTGGCAGGAGAAAGAATGAGTGCCAAGCGAAGGGAGAAGCCCCTTATAAAACCTTCAGATCTTATGAGAACTCACTCACTATTGCAAGAACAACATGAGGTTAACTGCCCCTATGATTCAATTACCCCTCACCGGGTCCCTCCCATGACATGTGGGGATTATGGGAACTCCAATTCAAGATGAGATTTGGATAGGGACACAGCCAAACCACATCATTCTTCCCCGGCCCCTCCCAAATCTCATGTCCTCACATTTCAAAATACAATCATGCCCTTTTAACAGTCCCTCAAAATCTTAACTCATTCCAGCATTAACTCAAAAGTCCAAGTCCAAAGTCTCATCTGAGACAAGGCAAGTCCCTTTCACCTATGAGCCTGTAAAATGAAAAGCAAGTTAATTACTTCCTAGATACAATGGGGGTACTGGCACTGGTTAAATAGACCCATTCCAAATGGGAGAAATTGGCCAAAACGAAGGGGCTATAGGTCCCATGCAAGTATGAAAGCCAATAGGGCAGTCGTTAAATTTTAAAGTTCCAAAATTATTTTATTTTACTGCTTGTTTAATATCCAGGTCATGCTGATGCAAGAGGTGGGCTCCCATAGCCTTGAGCAACTCCAAACCTGTGGCTTTGAAGGGTACAGCCCCTTGCCTGGCTTCCTCATGGGCTGGCATTGAGTGCCTGTGGCCTTTCCAGGTGCATGGTGCAAGCTGTTGGTGGATCTACCATTCTGGGGTCTGGAGGATGGTGGTTCTCTTCTCACAGCTCCACTAGTCAGTGCTCCAGTGGGGACTCTGTGTGGGGGCTCTGACCCTACATTTCCCTTCCACACTGCCCTAGCAGAAGTTCTCCATGGTGGCTCCACCCCTGTAGCAAACTTCTGCCTGGATATCCAGGTGTTTCCATACACCCACTGAAATCTAGGCAGAGGTTCTCAAACCTCAATTCTTGACTTCTGTGTACCCACAGGCTCTACACCACGTGGAAGCTACCAAGCCTTGGGACTTGCACCCTCTGAAGCCATGGCCTGAGCTGTACCTTGGCCCCTTTTAGCCATGGCTGGAGCAGCCAAGATGCAGGGCACCAAGCCCTGAGGCTGCACATAGCATGTGGGGGGCCTTGTACCTGGCCCAGTGATATGGTTTGGCTGTGTCCCCACCTAAATCTCACCTTGAATTGTAATAATCCCCATGTGTTAAGGGTGGGGCCAGGTGGAGATAATTGAATCATGGGAGTGGTTTCTCCATTCTGTTCTCATGGTAGGGAATAAATCTCATGAGATCTGATGGTTTTATACCTGGGAGTTCCCCTGCACAAGGTTTCGTTCCGCTGCACAAGATTCTTGCCTGCTGTCATGTGAGATGTGCCTTTTTTCCTCCTTTGCCTTCTGCCATCATTGTGAAGCCTCCCAGCTCTGTGGAACTGTGAGTCCATTAAGCTTATTTTTCTTTATAAATTACCCAATCTTGGGTATGTCTTTATTAGCAGTGTGAGAACAGTCTAATACACCTAGGAAACCATGTTTCCTCCTGGGCCTCCAGTCCTATGATGGGAGGAGCTTCCATGAAAGTCTTTGATATGCTCTGGAGACATTTTCCCCATTGTCTTGGTTATTAACATTTGGCTTCTCACTACTTATGCAAAGTTCTGCAGCAGGCTTGAATTTCTCCCCAGAAAATGGGGTTTTCTTTTCTATCACATCATCAGGCTGCAAATTTTCCAAACTTTTATGCTCTTTCTCTTGAATGCTTTGGTGCTTAGAAATTTCTTCTGCGAGATACCCTAAATCATCTCTCTCAAGTTCAAAGTTCCACAGATCTCTAGGGCAAGGGCAAAATGCATCTATCTCTTTGCACAGCAAGAGTGACTGTTACTCCAGTTCCCAAAAAATTTGTCATCTCCATCTGAGACCATCTCAGCTTGGACTTTATTGTCCATATCACTATCAGCATTTTGGTCAAAGTAATTCAACAAGTCTCTGGGAAATTCCAAACTTTTCCACATCTTCCTGTCTTCTGAGCCCTCCAAGTCTCTAGGAAGTTCCAAACTTTCCCAAATTTTCCTGCCTTCTGAGCCTTCCAAATTGTTGCAACCTTTGCTTTTTACCCAGTTCCAAAGTTGCTTCCACCTTTTGGGGTAACCTTAGAGCAGTGCCCCACTGCCACTACCAATTTGCTGTATTTGTCTGTTCTCATGCTGCTATAAAGAAATATCTGAGACTGCATAATTTATAAAGAAAAGAGGTTTAATTGACTCACAGTTCTCCATGGCTGGAGAGGCCTCAGGAAACTCAGTCATGGTGGAGAGCACTTCTTTACAGGGCAGAAGGAGAGAGAATGAATGCTGAACAAAGGTGGAACCCCTTTATAAAAATATCAGATGTTGAGAGAACTCACTCACTATCACAAGAACAGCATGAGGGTAATCACCCTATGATTGAAGTATCTCCCATTGGGTCCCCTACCATGACATGTGGGGATTATGGGAGCTACGATTCAAGATGAGATTTGGGTGGGGACACAGCCAAACCGTATCAGCCATGAAGCAAAGTTCTAAGCTAGTGTTGCCTAGGGATGTTTAGTGGTATTATACAGAAGTATAAAGCATTATGCAAGTGGGAATCTGCTTTTCAGTTTGACTTTAAGCTAGAGACTTCACTCATCAAACAGGCTTTACATTTTCTATTCCACTGTCAATGCAATGAAAAACTGATTCCACAAAGGGAAAGCAGCTGCCAAGGAGACCCAGAAACAGAATGTGCTTTCATAGAGACAGAGCAATAACATTACAAAACCACTGTTGGAGTTAATAAAAAAAAAGAGCAAGGATTCTACATGATCAGAAATGCATGAGCTCCCAGCTCAGCGAGGAACACGGTAAAGAGGACTCATTTGAGGACAGACCTTGTGTTCTAAACATTGTTTAGAGCTCATCCCCAGATCATTGATAAAGAAGAAACAAAGAAGAGTATCATCATCCTAGATATATCCCATTGAGTTGGTGTAAAAATGTAGGTATTGTGACTAAACATTTTTTCAAACTCATCCCCAGATTATTGGTGAGGAGGAAACAAAGAAGAGTATCAGAATCCTAGATATATCCCATTGATTTAGTGTGAAAATGTAGGTATTGTAACCTGGATACATTTTCCATTCAAGAATGTAGGCTTAATTGTTTAAAAATATTTTGAAAAGAAATGAAATAAGATGAAAAAACTACAATATTATAAACACTTGTATTCTGGTCACTAGAATCAATCAAGTCATTTTCAATAAATTCTTCTATCCTTGTCAAAAGCCCCATAAATCAGAAACTTTTGGGAATTGTTGCAT
Organism: Hylobates moloch; assembly: GCF_009828535.3. Lineage (NCBI taxonomy): Eukaryota > Metazoa > Chordata > Mammalia > Primates > Hylobatidae > Hylobates > Hylobates moloch. The sequence goes on along the minus strand of NW_026652277.1, from coordinate 104,450,587 downwards.
ACAGAAATGTGGATGCTAACTGTTACTATGGACAAGATTCTATAACTTAGAATGGGCAAAACAGGTAAACAGCCTCCTCTTACAGAATGATGCCTTGATCTAACAAAATTTATTTATGTCCAGTTATGATTTTGTTATGGTGCTCAGGAGTTAGGAAGTAAAAAAAAAATCATGGATTCTATCTTATGTGTCGTACAGTAGGAAAAAGTCTCAAAACTTTAAGGCAGGTATTTAAGAACAGTGAGGCCCCCGAAAGCCAGCAGAAGACTGAGCAAGAGTCTTGTCTTCTACTTCTCACTAAAGAGTCCAGGACTCATTGCGACTTTGAACTTCAAGAAGATGTGGTTGTTGGGGGGTGGAGCCAAGATAGCCGAACAGGATCAGCTCCGGTCTATAGCTCCCAGCATGAGTGATGCAGAAGACGGCTGATTTCTGCATTTCCATCTGAGGTACCGGGTTCATCTCACTAGGGAGTGCCAAACAGTGGGTGCAGGACAGTCAGTTTAGCGCACCATGCCTGAGCTGAGCCGAAGCAGGGTGAGGCATTGTCTCATCGGGAAGTGCAAGGGGTCAGGTAGTTCCCTTTCCTAGTCAAAGAAAGCGGTGACAGATGGCACCTGGAAAATCGGGTCACACCCACCCTAATACTGCACTTTTCCAATGGGCTTGGAAAATGGCACACCAGGAGATTGTGTCCCCCACCTGGCTCAGAGGGTCCTATGCCCATGGAGTCTTGCTGATTGCTAGCACAGCAGTCTGAGATCAAACTGCAAGGTGGCAGCAAGGCTGGGGGAGGGGCGCCCACCATTGCCCAGACTTGCTTAGGTAAACAAAGCAGCCAGGAAGCTCGAACTGAGTGGAGCCCATTACAGCTCAAGGAGGCCTGCCTGCCTCTGTAGGCTCTACCTCTAGGGCTGGGGCACAGACAAACAAAAAGTCAGCAGTAACCTCTGCAGACTTAAATGTCCCTATCTGACAGCTCTGAAGAGAGTAGTGGTTCTCCCAGCATGCAGCTAGAGATCTGAGAACGGGCGGATTGCCTCCTAAAGTGGGTCCCTGACCCCCAAGCAGCCTAACTGGGAGGCACCCCCCAGTAGGGACAGACTGACACCTCACTCGGCCGGGTACTCCTCTGAGACAAAACTTCCAGAGGAACGATCAGACAGCTGAATATGTGGTTCACAAAAATCCGCTGTTCTGCAGCCACTGCTGCTGACACCCAGGCAAACAGGGTCTGGAGTGGACCTCTAGCAAACTCCAACAGACCTGCAGCTGAGGATCCTGTCTGTTAGAAGGAAAACTAACAAACAGAAAGGACATCCACACCAAAAACCCATCTGTACATCACCATCATCAAAGACCACAAGTAGGAAAAACTACAAAGATGGGGAGAAAACAGAGCAGAAAAACTGGAAACTCGAAAAAGCAGAGTGCCTCTCCTCCTCCAAAGGAACACAGTTCCTCACCAGCAACAGAACAAAGCTGGACGGAGAATGACTTTGATGAGTTGAGAGAAGAAGGCTTCAGACGATCAAACTACTCCAAGCTATAGGAGGAAATTCAAACCAATGGCAAAGAAGTTAAAAACTTTGAAAAAAAAATTAGATGAATGTATAACTAAAATGACCAATGCAGAGAAGTGCTTAAAGGAGCTGATGGAGCTGAAAGCCAAGTTTCGAGAACTACGTGAAGAATACAGAAGCCTCAGTAGCCGATGAGATCAACTGGAAGAAAGGGTATCAGTGAGGGAAGATGAAATGAATGAAATGAAATGAGAAGGGAAGTTTAAAGAAAAAAGAATAAAAAGAAATGAACAAACCCTCCAAGAAATATGGGACTATGTGAAAAGACCAAACATACATCAGATTGGTGTACCTGAAAGTGATGGGGAGAATGGAACCAAGTTGGAAAACACTCTGCAAGATATTATCCAGGAGAACTTCCCCAATCTAGAAAGGCAGGCCAACATTCAGACTCAGGAAATACAGAGAACGCCACAAAGATACTCCTCAAGAAGAGCAACCCCAAGACACATAAATGTAGATTCACCAAAGTTGAAATGAAGGAAAAAATGTTAAGGGCGGCCAGAGAGAAAGGTCGGATTACCCACAAAGGGAAGCCCATCAGACTAACAGCTGATCTCTCGGCAGAAACTCTACAAGCCAGAAGAGAGTGGGGGCCGATATTCAACATTCTTACAGAAAAGAATTTTCAACTCAGAATTTTATATCCAGCCAAACTAAGCTTAATAAGTGAAGGAGAAATAAAATGCTTTACAGACAAGCAAATGCTGAGAGATTTTGTCACCACTAGGCCTGCCCTAAAAGAGCTCCTGCAGGGAGCATTAAATATGGAAAGGAACAACTGGTACCAGCCACTGCAAAAACATGCCAAATTGTAAAGACCATCGAGGCTAGGAAGAAACTGCATCAACTAACGAGCAAAATAACCAGCTAACATTATAATGACAGGATCAAATTCACACATAACTTTAAACATAACATAACTTTAAATGTAAATGGGCTAAGTGCTTCAATTAAAAGACACAGACTGGCAAACTGGATAAGGAGTCAAGATCCATCAGTGTGCTGTATTGAGGAAACCCATCTCACGTGCAGAAACATACATAGACTCAAAATAAAGGGATGGAGGAAGATCTATCAAGCAAATGGAAAAGAAAAAAAGGCAGGGGTTGCAATCCTAGTCTCTGATAAAATAGACTTTAAACCAACAAAGATCAAAAGAGATAAAGAAGGCCATTACATAATGGTAAAGGGATCAATTCAACAAGAAGAGCTAACTATACTAAGTATATATGCACCCAATATGGGAGCACTCAGATTCATAAAGCAAGTCCTGAGTGACCTACAAAGAGACTTAGACTCCCACACAATAATAATGGGAGATTTTAACACCCCACTGTCAACATTAGACAGATCAACAAGACGGAAAGTTAACAAGGATATCCAGGAATTGAACTCAGCTCTGCACCAAGTGGATCTAATAGACATCTACAGAACTCTCCACCCCAAGTCAACAGAATATACATTTTTTTTCAGCACCACACTACACCTATTCCAAAATTGACCACATAGTTGGAAGTAAATCTCTCCTCAGCAAATCTAAAAGAACAGAAATGATAACAAACTGTCTCTCAGACCACAGTGCAATCAAACTAGAACTCAGGGTTAAGAAACTTACTCAAAACCGCTCAACTACATGGAAACTGAACAACCTGCTCCTGAATGACTATTGGGTACATAATGAAATGAAGGCAGAAATAAAGATGTTCTTTGAAACCAACGAGAACAAAGACACAACATACCAGAATCTCTGGGACACATTCAAAGCAGTGTGTAAAGGGAATTTATAGCACTAAATGCCCACAAGAGAAAGCAGGAAAGATCCAAAATTGACACCCTAACATCACAATTAAGAGAACTAGAAAAGCAAGAGCAAACACATTCAAAAGCTAGCAGAAGGCAAGAAATAACTAAAATCAGAGCAGAACTGAAGGAAATAGAGACACAAAAAACCCTTCAAAAAATTAATGAATCCAGGAGCTGGTTTTTTGAAAAGATCAACAAAATTGATAGACTGCTAACAAGACTAATAAAGAAGAAAAGAGAGAAGAATCAATTAGATGCAATAAAAAACGACAAAGGGGATATCACCACCGATCCCACAGAAATACAAACTACCATCAGAGAATACTACAAACACCTCTATGCAAATAAACTAGAAAATCTAGAAGAAATGGATAAATTCCTGGACACACACACCCTCCCAAGACTAAACGAGGAAGAAGTTGAATCTCTGAATAGACCAATAACAGGCTCTGAAATTGTGGCAATAATCAATAGCTTATCAACCAAAAAGAGTCCAGGACCTTATGGATTCACAGCAGAATTCTACCAGAGGTACAAGGAGGAACTGGTACCATTCCTTCTGAAACTATTCCAATCGATAGAAAAAGAAGGAATCCTCCCTAACACATTTTATGAGGCCAGCATCATCCTGATACCAAAGACTGGCAGAGACACAACCAAAAAAGAGAATTTTAGACCAAAATCCTTGATGAACATTGATGCAAAAATCCTCAATAAAATACTGGGAAACCGAATCCAGCAGCACATCAAAAAGCTTATCCACCATGATCAAGTGGGCTTCATCCCTGGGATGCAAGGCTGGTTCAACATACACAAATCAATAAATGTAATCCAGCATATAAACAGAACCAAAGACAGAAACCACATGATTATTTCAATAGATGCAGAAAAGGCGTTTGACAAAATTCAACAACGCTTCATGCTAAAAACTCTCAATAAGGTATTGATGGGATGTATCTCAAAATACGAGCTATCTATGACAAACCCACAGCCAATATCATACTGAATGGGCAAAAACTGGAAGCATTCCCTTTGAAAACTGGCACAAGACAGGGATGCCCTCTCTCACCACTCCTATTCAACATAGTGTTGGAAGTTCTGGCCAGGTCAATTAGGCAGGAGAAGGAAAGAAAGTTTATTCAATTAGGAAAAGAGGAAGTCAAATTATCCCTGTTTGCAGATGACGTGATTGTATATCTAGAAAACCCCTTTGTCTCAGCCCAAAATCTCCTTAAGCTCATAAGCAACTTCAGCAAAGTCTTAGGATACAAAATCAATGTGCAAAAATCACAAGTATTCTTGTACACCAATAACAGGCAAACAGAGAGCCAAATCATGAGTGAACTCCCATTCACAATTGCTTCAAAGAGAATAAAATACCTAGGAATCCAACTTACAAGGGATGTGAAGGACCTCTTCAAGGAGAACTGCAAACCACTGCTCAATGAAATCAAAGAGGATACAAACAAATGGAAGAACATTCCATGCTCATGGGTAGGAAGAATCAATATCGTGAAAACGGCCATACTGCCCAAGGTAATTTATAGATTCAATGCCATCCCCATCAAGCTACCAATGACTTTCTTCACAGAATTGGAAAAAACTACTTTAAAGTTCATATGGAACCAAAAAAGAGCCCGCATCACCAAGTCAATCCTAAGCCAAAAGAACAAAGCTGGAGGCATCACACTACCTGACTTCAAACTATACTACAAGGCTACAGTAACCAAAACTGCATGGTACTGGTACCACAACAGAGACATAGATCTATGGAACAGAACAGAGCCCTCAGAAATAATGCCACATATCTACAACCATCTGATCTTTGACAAACCTGACAAAAACAAGCAATGAGATAAGGATTCCCTATTTAATAAATGGTGCTGGGAAAACTGGCTAGCCATATGCAGAAAGCTGAAACTGGATCCCTTCCTTACACCTTATACAAAAATTAATTCAAGATGGATTAAAGACTTACATGTTAGACCTAAAACCATAAAAACCCTAGAAGAAAACCTAGGCAATACCATTCAGGACATAGGCATGGGCAAGGACTTCATGTCTAAAACACCAAAAGCAATGGCAACAAAAGCCAAAATTGACAAATGGGATGTAATTAAAGTAAAGAGCTTCTGCACAGCAAAAGAAACTACCATCAGAGTGAACAGGCAACCTAAAAAATGGAAGAAAATTTTCACAACCTACTCATCTGACAAAGGGCTAATATCCAGAATCTACATTGAACTCAAACAAATTTACAAGAAAAAAACAAACAACCTCATCAAAAAGTGGGCAAAGGACATGAACAGACACTTCTCAAAAGAAGACATTTATGCAGCCAAAAAACATACGAAAAAATGCTCATCATCACTGGCCATCAAAGAAATGCAAATCAAAACCTTAATGAGATACCATCTCACACCAGTTAGAATGGCCATCATTAAAAAGTCAGGAAACAACAGGTGCTGGAGAGGATGTGGAGAAATAGGAACACTTTTACATTGTTGGTGGGACTGTAAACTAGTTCAACCATTGTGGAAGTCAGTGTGGCGATTCCTCAGGGATCTAGAACTAGAAATACCATTTGACCCAGCCATCCCATTACTGGCTATATACCCAAAGGAATATAAATCATGCTGCTATAAAGACACATGCACACGTATGTTTATTGCGGCACTATTCACAATAGCAAAGACTTGGAACCAACCCAAATGTCCAAAAATGATAGACTGGATTAAGAAAATGTGGCACATATACACCATGGAATACTATGCAGCCATAAAAAATGATGAGTTCATGTCCTTTGTAGGGACGTGGATGAAACTGGAAACCATCATTCTCAGTAAACTATTGCAAGGACAAAAAACCAAACACCGCATGTTCTCACTCATAGGTGGGAATTGAACAATGAGAACACATGGACACAGGAAGGGGAACATCACACTCTGGGGACTGTTGTGGGGGTGGGGGGAGCGGGGAGGGACAGCATTAGGAGATACACCTAATGCTAAATGATGAGTTAATGGGTGCAGCACACCAACATGGCACATGTATACATATGTAACAAACCTGCACATTGTGCACATGTACCCTAAAACTTAAAGTATAATAATAATAATAAATAAAAAAGATGTGTTTGTTAAAATAGTTTCATAATGCACTTCTATAAATTCAAAACGAGCAAACAAATAAATATAAAGCTTCAGTTGCTTGTCCTTCATTTTTGTCCCCTTTGGACCGCAGGTTGGATCGTGTATTCCTTCCACTGTTCTTGACATACTGTTCTTCTCTCATGGTGGTGGATGATAATTTTGGGAGGCTAATGAGAACTTTAGCTTGATGTAGTTAGCAGACCTAAAGTCCAAGCTAGTATCCTCACTGAGAGGGATGAAACACAAATGGATAATTGTGATGGTAAATTTTTCAAAGGGACTGTAATGAGCAGGGGACAGTTTTGGTCATGTGTTCTCAGCTTTGTTTGGGAACAGCCATCTCATCTGTTTTATAACAATAAAACCATTGGCTTGGGCATCACCTATTGTGGTAAATTCCTGAAAACGTGCAAAGGCCTGCATTCCATATGTTTCAAAATAAAAGGCATGGGCTCGTAAATGATGGTGATTTTTTTCCTTCTTCAGGAAATACCTCTGATGAATAAGACTGCGTCAGCATGCTGTGCTTCTGTGGAGTGGATAATGAGGCATTTGTGATGCAGTGTTGGGGTCTGCTTTCACACTGGCATTCACAATCCAAGCAAAATTATTTGACTGAAAAGTAACAGACAATACATAAGGGGGATTCACTTCTTATTTTTTCTTGTATTACTTTTTCAAACCCAATCAAACATGGAGAATATTTTAGATCCTCAAACCAGCATATTTAATGGCAATAAAAGGAATAATTTAAAAAAATCAAACCAACAATGATTTATTTGGTGTCTGCTTGGTATTGAACACCATGTAAGTGTATAAAAGATAAAGGGGCCGGGCGCGGTGGCTCACGCTTGTAATCCCAGCACTTTGGGAGGCCGAGGCGGGCGGATCACGAGGTCGGGAGATCGAGACCACAGTGAAACCCCGTCTCTACTAAAAATACAAAAAAATTAGCCGGGCGTGGTGGCGGGCGCCTGTAGTCCCAGCTACTCGGAGAGGCTGAGGCAGGAGAATGGCATGAACCCGGGAGGCAGAGCTTGCAGTGAGCCGAGATTGCACCACTGCACTCCAGCCTGGGCGACAGAGCGAGACTCCGTCTCAAAAAAAAAAAAAAAAAAATAAAGGGAAATTTAAGTGTCAGATTCCCTACTACCCCTCAGACTCAGCACTTACACTCCAGATGGAGAAATAAGATACATATGAAAAAATTAATTTTTTTAAAGAGACAAAGTCTTTGTCACCCAGGCTGGAGTGCAGTGTTGCCATAATAGCTCGCTGCAGCCTCAAACTCCTGGGCTCAAGTGACCCTCCCACCTCAGCCTCCTGAATAGCCAGGACTACATGCACATGCCACCATACCTACCTATGAGAAAACTTTAGGAGAGAGAAGAAATTAGAGCTGAGTGTACAAAACAAAAGGCATGTTTCTAAGAAAGAAAAACTAAAGTTTGAAGTGATTAGTAGAAGAAAAACAGGTTTATGTCAAGTTCTAGTAGAATTTAAGTAGAGATAAATACATCAGGCTGTATTCAGATTTTATTGTGGCATTGAGGAGTCATTGAAGTTTATGTGTCATAAAATCGCTGCTTTAGACACTGTTATAATAGCTTTTGTGTGAAGTAACTAAGGATTGGAAACCTACAAAGTGGTGGTGTAGATAAAGAAAGAGGATGAGCTGGAGAGAAACTGGGACTGGGGATAAAGAATGGTGTGACCTTGGTGAACACTCTGATGACAGGAGAGAGAAGACGAACAAAAGAGGTGATGGCTTGTTATTCCTGGAGAGCCTGGAGGACCCAGAAAGCAATGACTGCATACACATCAAGGCTGCTGTATCATAAGTGGGGCTGGCTGGAAGTTCAGAGAAGAGTATGCTATGGTAATGGGCTTCTGAGGCAGAAAGACATAGTGAAGTGTCATCCTCACAGAAGTAGAGAGCAAAACAAAATCTAACAGAAACAGTCTAGAAAAAGTAAAATTTGAATTTAGAAACAAATTACATTTTAGTTGAAAGCAGCAGGATTTTCCCCCATCTCAATATGCAATTAAGAGTGGAAAACATTTTTTTTTGGTGGCAAATAAAAGCAGTCTGGAATCTGAGATGTATGAAATTACGAGGAAATTATGTATGCTGGTTTGAATCTGTGAAGCGACATAAAAGTGTCTATAATTCTTATGAATCAAGTAATCATGTTTTGGGAAGGTGAAGGGTGTATGATAAACAAATATGTGCTGCATCTCTGAATTCAGATAAAACAGATATGATTTTCTATCACCATTGTCATCTGATGGCCATTATTACAATGGATCAAGTACCTAATTACACATGACATTTTTAGGCCCTATTAAAAATGATTTGTCAAAAAGAGTCTGTGTTCTGAGATTTAAAGCATAATCTCATGACCTTAAGTTCATTTAGGACTTGATAATTTGGAATCAAACACAATCCACTTTATCAAGTGTTTTCTGAGCATACACATGACACTGCTGGGGTTGTGGGAAGTCTGCAAAGATAAGTTAGACACTGCTGTCCTCTAGGAGGAAGGAAGCAGCACATGTTCACTAAATGCCTATTTGTCCTGTGCCGGGCACTGTGCTCAGCTGCATGCTAGGTCTTCATTTTATGTGTTGTCTTATAATCTAGTTGGGAAAGCAGGTGCATATCCCAATGACTCTAATACCAGCTAAGCTCTGATAGGTAAAATACTAGATCTGGGGACACTCCTTGTACTGGGTGAAATCTAAGCTGAACTTTGACAGATGGGCAGAATAATCGTGTTTTTTTTTTCAATATTTGGATTTTTTATTTTGTAACCCTTGAATGTTCAATATACCATCATGGATATAAATACAGCATATTGGACAGTATAATTTAGCCAAAACAATTGAGAATATTTCAGCACAAAGCGGAAATAATGACCTTAACCATACCTGAATCATATGTGCAATTTAAATCAATAATAAATATCCAGTATGACTATAAATAAAATGTTAATAATAAATGATTTCCTATTAAATACCAGTCAGCTTTTATATACTTATTTCTCACATAAATAGGTTGGTTTTGGTGGTCATTCTTCTAAAAGACATTGATTACAGGTTTTTACAATTAAAAATAATAGTGAAATAAACATTCTTTACACATCTCCTTGAGTACACGTCAAGAATTCCTCTAGAAGATCACATCCAGAGACTACATTAGTGCGTAAGCAAATATTTTTTGAGTACCTTCTCTAGTCCAGGGCTTAGGGAAAAGGAAAGTGTCCTGCTTTCATGGAGCTTACAATCTACTAAAGGATCTAAGAATGACAGAAGAAAATGAAGATATTATTTTATTCTTTCCTTTGCCACCTCTTATATTTTTGCAAATTGATGCTATAAAACCGTATTTTTAATAGGCCCGCCCAAGTGCACTGAAAACTATTAAAGCAAACTACTTATCTCATTATATGGGACCAAGGAGGCAAAATTGTTTGCTGTAACAAGTTTTAGTCTTTTGATATCAGATAGTGGCAATGTCACTGTGAGGTTCTTTTATTTAGTTTCTCAGTTCTAAATAAATGACTGACTCCATTGTATCTTGGCTAAAATTCTTCAAAAGAATTCATGGGTAGATACAGAAAAACGCTGGATTTTTCAGTATTGAATATGTTTAGAAAAGATTCTTTGATTTTGGGTTGACTGTCCATGGTTGGTGAGTGTGGGATGAGGCATGAGACCCCAAAGCACAAGCTCAGGTGCCAGTGGCTGTTCCTTATTCCCCTTCTATGAGAGTAGATGTCAAGGGTGGTTCTCAGAGAAGGGAAGGCAGACTCCTGGGTTAGGCAGACCCTTGTTTATGCAGAACTTTTGTTGGATATGAATCTTGAAATGAAGAGGATATGTAAGGCTGAGGGAGGGCTGGCTCTCTCCGCATATCAGAGACATGGTTGTTCTCTGGAGAAAGCAGGCATCTCTCTACTATGTAGTCATCTGAGAGAGGGTATGTCAGAGACCAGACCGTGATCAGTAAGGATTCATTTTTATATGTTGCTATATTTAATTCTTCCTTTTCCCATAGATTCTTTTTTATTGTGAAAAAATCAAACCTAAGAAAAAATGTTTAGATTTTTTGACTAGATTTAACAACTGTTAATATATTGCCACATTTGCTTTCTCTATCTTTGTCTTTCTCAGCATCTACTGGGCTGTGTTTTTACAAGAGGCAGAGTTACTGTATTGTATTTGTATATATGTGTGTGTGTGTGTGTGTGTGTGTATCTCATATGTTCTGTTTCTCTAGAGAATCCTGATTAATATATGTGTGGGTATACATATGTGTATGTATACATAGATACAGATATATAATATTGAGAGAGACAGAGATTTTAAGGAGTTGACTTATATGATTATGGAGGTTGGCAAGTTCAAAATCTGCAGGGTAGGCAGGCTGGCTGGAGACCCAGGGAAGAGTTGAGATGTTGAAGCCCAAGGCAGTCTTCTGGCAGAATTCCTCCTTCTCCTGGGGATGTCAGACTTTTTCTATTAAGGCCTTCACCTGACTGGATGAAGCCTGCATACCTTATGGAGGGTAATCTGCTTTACTCAAAGTCTACTGATTTAGATGTTAACCTCATCTAAAAAAAAAAAAAAAAAAAAACCATAAAAACATTTGGACTAGTGGTCTAAGCCAAGTTGACACAAAAATTAACCATCACATGCATCAAAAAGGCAAGGTGGGAGAGGTCTCTCTTTCTCTCTTTCTCCCTCCTCACATTCCCCCTCTGCCTTTTTCTTTGTCTTCCTTGTGCTCAAACACAGTGACTTTTAACCTCTTATACTCCATTTGGCCAACCTCCTTGAACAACTTCTTCAAAGGAAGGGGATTTTTCATTCTGGACTTATCCTTTCGTGATTGGGTGACCACTTCAGGGATATGCGATGCCCAAGGCATAGGTTCTAGTAGGGAGCTAATAGGCCTCCATTTGTCTGTGTTTTATGGGGTAAACCTTAGAATAGAAATTTACTAAGGACTTCTGTGCTTTGGGAGTTATGAGATAAAACTGCTATTTTTTTGTTTTCCTATTTAGCTCCTCTGTCTATTCCCTATCAGCTAGAACTTGGCAATATATAGACAAAGGCTGATTAATTTAAACTTAATTCCACAAAGGTGTGGATTTCAACTAATCATTGCTGTGAAGAATCTGATGCTCATGTTTTTATCTTTTCTAAATTTTCTATAAAATATATTTCTTTAATAATCAGAAGATTTTAAAAATCCCCAAACTTAATTTTGTGTTAGTGTAGGAAACCGGATGTTTTAGTTTTTTATTGTTGCCATAACAAATTACTGCAAGCTTAGTGGCTTAAAAACAATATAAATTAATTATCTCACATTTCTGTAGGTCAGAGAAGTCTAAATCGGCTTGGGTAATTTCTCAGCTCCTGGTTTTACAAGGCTGAAATTAAGGTGTAGGCAGGCCTGCATTCATTTCAAGCCATAGGGATGAATCTGGCCTAAGCTCACTCAGATTGTCGACTGAATTTGGGTCCTTGTGGTTGCAGACCAAGAGGTTCCTGATTCCTCAATAGCTGTTGGCCAGAAGTTGTTCTCAGCTGTTAGAGGTCGCCTTCATGTATTCCTGGTCTTGTTACCTCCACCTCTATCTTCAAAGCTAGCAAAGTTGTGTCAAGTCCTTGTTAGGCTTTGAGTTTCTTTTACCTTCCCTCCTGCCTTATCTCTCGGATGGTCTCTTTTGCCTTCATTTTTGGCTTTTAAGAGCTCATGTAATTACATTAGGCCTACCCAGAGAATCCAGAATAACCTCTTTATTTTAAGGTCAGCTGATTAGCATCCTTAATTCCATCTACATTAGTGTTTGATTGACTAACCAGGGAGAAGACTCTTGGGGAAACTTCATTAGAATTCTGCCTAACACAGCGGAGTCCCAGCACGTCTTTCTTGATGGAACCTGAAGAGTTCTGTTCCTGACTGAATTTGCCAAAGCTTACCCTAGCAATTGCTAGGTAAGCAATTGCTACTAGGGTAAGCTTTTACCAATGTAGCAATTACAAAGTAGTAGTTTCAGGCAAGTATCTAGAAGGCTCAAAGAGTTTTGCTCCTTAAGTTTGTGGAGCAAGGTTTTTTGACTGAAGAGAAGAATTTGTTTCAAATTTGACATTCTCCAACATTTCACACATATCTGAATTGCAACTGTCTTTCAAAGACCACGGCTTACTCTACTGCCACCACCTTCCCTTTTTACTTCTGTACTATGACCAGTTTGGTCTTATCATCAGTAACTGTTCATCTTCTGTTTGATTGTCAGGTTATTGCCAAACACTGGTGCATTCCCATCTTAGCTGCTGGCACCTTCAGAATCTTCTTCATTGGCTTCTTCTCCTTCTCTGATGCATGGATTTTTCCCAAGTCCTCTATGTCCTCAGTGTCCTCCAGTTCTTTCAGTGACACTATTCTTTGAAGGAACTCATCTGATCCCATCCCAGGATGCTCTTCCCTCACTTCAATTTGAATGATATCCTGTGCCCATGTTCTCTTCCCTCATGTACCAGCTGATGAGTAGCTGTGCCTTTGGAAGAGTGGGCACTGTAGACTCTTTGGAAGAGTGGGCACTGTAGACTCTAGCAAAGGGTATGCCTAAGAAATGAACTAAGTGGGGAAGCAGAATTTAGGGCAAAATTGGGCAGACAAAACCTCACTGAGGACACCTGAATCATAAAATGCCAGGTAGGGCCAGTGGTTGCATAGATATGAGTCTTTTAATCTGATTTCAAATATTCAGTCTAGTACTGTGTTCTACCATCCCTATAACCATGTGTACTTGCCAGCAACATAGCCTGGCTTTGGCTTCAGATGATCTTTGAGCTTTGATACAGGAAGTTAGTGATGCCTGGCTTCCTTAAAAGAGAATAAAATCATATCCTTTCCAGCAACATGGATGTAGCTGGAGGCCATAATCCTAAGCAAATTAACACAGGAACAGAAAACCAAATACCACATGTTCTCACTTAGAAGTGGGAGTCATAAACTTTTTAATGGGTTCTTTCTAAGGTCTAGTCTCTAACACCTCTAAAAAATTCAATAACTTCCACAAAATCAAATTTTGACATTAAGCCAGCAGCAAAGATTACCAAAGGGGACATTCAATGGGCTCAGCAGTGTTCACTTCTATGGCTAATTCACATGGTTGACACAGGAACTCTTGACACTAAAGCTTAGTTGTGGACATATTTTTATTTATTCACTATTTCATTCAACAAAGAGTTATTAAATATTCCTCTGTAAAAGGCACTGCCTCAGGCACTAGGGATCCACCAAGGAAGAAAGAGGAGTCCCTGCCCCCACTGAGTTTATAATCTGGCAAGGGAGAGAAGCATCAGGTGACTAGTTACACAAGTCATTATTTAACTTGTTTGTGATATGCGCTGTGAAGGAGACATCCAGTGAACCCTGAGAGAGTGTAATTGGAGGATTTGATCCAGTTTTTTAAGAAAGCTGTCATTCAGAGAGAAAGGCTAGTGCTGGGCCTGAAGGATCCCAAGAACAAGTTATTTCTGCAAGTTGAGGCAGAGGGGAGGAGTCCAGCTGGTGGCTGTAGCACCTGCCAAGGCCCTAAGGTGGTCAGGAACAGGGTTAGTTAGAAAAAACTGGGAGACATTCCAGTGGAGTATGGAGAGCACATTGCAGTGCAGTGTGGATGTGCTGAGCTTAAGCGGTATCACAGTCATTGAATGGAACATAACTGCATAAATGTGACCTTTGCGTTCACACTTCTTGTTTTCATTTTCTTGTTTTTAGTTAGCTCTTTATTCCACCTTCTTCTGAATAGGGTTTAAAATAGACACAATTTATGAACATGCCATATGAATAGTTGACAATAAGAAACTTGAGTGAGGAAACTATGAAATAATTTGGATAAGCATTTTTAAAAACCAGCCATTAAAAAAAATTCAGGTGCCAAGATAGCATTTTATTTAATAACACCAGGCACATTCTGTGGGATACAGGGCAGAAAAATTTAAAACAATAACATCATAAATACTAAAATGCATCATGAAAGCCTGTCAGGGAATATTGATGCAAACCCCGTGAAAGCATTGAGCGTGCAGAGTAATAACTGTGTGATCCTCCTAAGCTCCATTAGAAATCAATCTTTGCTTATAAATGGAAAACACTTTCCAGTGTTTCTAGTCCAATTTCATTTGGGAAGAGAAAGAACCTGTGCATCACTTTGGAGCCCTCACTCAGAGTCCTGAATGTGTGTGAAAGCCTGGAACTCTGTTCTGTGGCCATTCTAGGCTCTCTGTGATTGTTCATATCAAATGTCATCATTGAAAAGCTGCTGTATGTTTTCAAATTATTTTAAAGATGTGAAACACCATGATGTTAAAGATGCAAGATACAAAACTGTAGAGTCTGATATCCATTTATAACATGTGTGTGGGCTGAGTTTCTCTGGCCCTCACCAGTGTATGGATACAAATGAGGTCTCATTACTGATTATGTACAAAATTTTACCGTTTATTCTCTCTATTTGCATAGTCAATCTCAGCATTTATGACTGGGAGGCCCTGAAGTTCTCTTATATAAACTTTACAATGAGTTCTATCGGTTTCCTTTACTTCAGGATATCTTTGTTGGTATCTAGGGCCCACAGAGTTCAGGGATCTTAGTCCGTATTCAGGTTAGGATTATATGCAAATAAATCCAAGTGTATACAGGAAATTATATTAGAAGAAAATATAACAACTGTTCTCTCCAGGTGGTGAGATTATGGATAACTTATTTTTTGTATGTTTTTGTATCTTCCAAATTATTTTAAATGAGTCTGTTTTACTTTTAAAGAAAGACCTGTTAAAGGAGGAGGAGAAAGAGAAAGAGAAGAAGGAAGAGGAATGGTAGGAAGAGAGGTAGAGAAGAATAGAGAGATAAAAAAATGCAGAAAGTAAACTTCATCCACTGGATCTATGAAATGATGTTATGAATTATGCTAAAAATGTGGCAGTCATAACCTTTGTTCACAGTGGAAGCTACCAGTTGCAGAATGACATATTCACCTGCTTGGAGACTCTGACTTGCTGGGAAGCTGAGGAACTAAGCATTTCTGCATATCATTCTTCAACTGAGAGGGACAAGCAAATCTTTTTGTTCCTGTGGTTCTACCTTTCCTGTCTGTAAAATGGAGGCGTTGACCTAGTTCTAATAGATTTCTTGCAGCTCTGGTCACTTGATACCATAATTTTTAGCAATAAGAGAGGTTGTGCAGGACCATTTGCTGAAGTCTCATGGAGATAATGTGTGGCCTGAGGGTGCCCAAGAATCTTAACTGTTCTAGGTAGAATGCAAGTGTGGTTTCATGAAACACAAGCAACAGTGCATGCGAGATGAATGGTGTGGGTTTCCTGGAGGATGAGTGCAGATAGGTGAGACCAGGGAGACAGGTGGGACCAAGGAAAGCAGGGGAAGCTTAGCAGTGTTTATAAAAATGAAAGGGTGGGCAAGCAGACCACGAGAGCAGGAGGAGATTGGCATACCTGCATGCTTCTGGTCAGTCTCCTCTCTTTCTTGTTCAGCTCAGGAAAGATCCAACAATATGAGTGTATATGAATGACTCCCAGGCTGCCCCTTGTGAAGGAGCATTTATTGTATCTTAGCATGTCTAATTCTAATGATCTCCATAGTCTGTCTTTATTTTTCTAAAGAAATCTGACAACTTAAAGAAATCAAATCAAGTCTACTATACCTTGTAGTATTAAAGACTGCCTTTCTAAACGTGAATTTCTGTAGACATGAAAGTGTCAATATGACCTACGGAAGGATGGTTCTGGCACAGATCTCCATGTGCCTAAGCAGTGAGCTTCTGGAATACTGATGCCTCAATGTTTTCTACTTCTAAGTTTGAGAAATACATTTTTGTTGTGGGTCGGTATTCTTTTCCCCTGAGGCTAGTTATGCACAATCCTTAAGTCTAGTTTTCTTTTTTGGAATTTAATCAATAAAATAAAATATTACCAGCCATTTTTTCAAAAGATAATTCCTGTCTCCCCTGAAAATTCAATTTTCTTAAAAAATAGGCATCTTGCAAAGCTTTGGGAGCTTGCTGGGATTTGTCTGAGAACATTTTGCAGCTTTGTAGACAAGACAAGTATCTGAGTCTGGCCTCTATTCCATGTGCTCCTTTGGTGATCTATTCAGCTTAGCTCTCACCAACCCAGGGTGGCAGCTTATGATAAAAAGCAAGAAGTTGAACAGAAAGAATATGAGGAATTAATTTCAACATTAAAAAGTACATAAATAATATAAGTGCTTTATTATTTACAGTTTATTCATATATAATATTCCATTTGAACAGTTTATATGTGCAGTTATATGTCCAGCACCAAGTGCTGGACTTAGTCATGCTTAGTGCACTGCACTAAGTGCTGGAGATACAAAGGCAAGAAGACAAATACATGCTGTCTACATGGGGCTTGTAATCAAGTGTGAAAGATTGACTTTGAAGAAGTTCTTTGGTCCATGATTGGAGAGTACTGTCTCAGAAAAAATAAAGAGTGTTTAGGGAGCACAAAACAATGAACCAGTAATAGCATATCAGTCAGGGTCCCCGCAGAATTCCACTCAAGTGATGAGGCAATCTACAGAATTCTCAACAGAGTTAAGGGAACCAGCAGTGGAGGTTGAATCATTTAGGGACTAATTGTCATGGGGAGGCCTTTATATACCTCATCTGGTGAGAACTGGAGCCATTGAGAAGAGGAACACAGCCACTCCCAGAAGCACAAGGTAAGGCAGGGAGGGAGCGAGGGAAGAAACATCCTGACCTCTCTCTCTTCTTGCTCTGTTCTCCCTCAAGTGTTTGTCATCAGCCATTCCAGACAAAACCAGAGGGTGAGGCAGGCTAAGCGAGGCAGGAGGTTTGTCTTAGCTTTCTGGGGCCCAGATCAGAGCAGGAAAGAAGAGAGAAGCATTGGGGAGGAGAGAAAAGAGATGGAGAGTCACCATTACAGAGTGCCTCCTTCTGAAACAAATATGTTAAGTTGAGATCTGAAGGACAAATAGGAACTGTCTGAGCTAGGAATGGGGAAACATTGGAAATGGCATGTTTGAGTGTCCTGACACGAGAAAGCACGGCATGTTCAAGGAACTGAAAACACAGTATGGAAAGGCTGGGGTGAAAAGAGCCAAGAAAGCTGTGGTATGAAATGGAACATCTTAATGATTCAGGGCTTTATCCTGAGGGAAATGGGAAACCACAGAAGGGCTTTGAGTGGAAAATGATCTAAATCAATTTCAAATTTTAAATGATTACTCTGTCTTCTATGTGGAGAACAGTTTGGAGGGACCAAGAATAAATCCAGTGAGATGAGCTGGGAAACTGTAAGTGAGAAATGGAAGAGATTAAGGGATAAAAAGAAGTGGATATGTTCAAGAGATATTAAGTGGAAAAATCATTAGGACTTGAGGGTTAAGTAGAAATGGATGGTGTATGATGGGGAGTGGTCCAAGATGAATCCGAAGTGTTTGGTTGAGAAGTTGTATGCACGACAGTGCCATTTGCTGAAGTAGAAAACACGGGAAGCAGCTTTGGGGTTGAAGGTAAATTTTTGTTACTGATGGGTGGAGATATCAGTAGAAAATTGGTTATGTGATTCTGGACCTCAGAAAGTGCCACTCAAAATACTGGGAATTGCACTTGTCTTGTTTATGTTGCAGCCCACATACAGCCATTGTTACTGATGTTCCTCAATAGCTTATCTCAGTTCTTTACTTGTCTGAAAAAACAGTTTTTTCTAAAATATGAGCATATCTATGAGTGCATGTTTTTCCTGTGAGCATCATTTTTTCATATCCTTCAGGAGAATGTTGAGGACTGCTATATTATGCATTGGAGACATGCAAAAATATTTCTCCAGGGCCTAATAAACTGAGTGATGGGCTCAAGAAAGAGACTAATATGAAGATAGTGTATATTAGTAGTATAGAGAAAATATGTGCAAATAATTAAAGTTTGAGGTAGCCAAGAGTGCTATAAGGTAAAAGAGTGAATATTAGAGAAGTTCATAACAGTAAGAAACCACTCCCAGTGATATTGAAATGGGTCCTTAAGTAAATTAATAGACAAGTTTCATGTTATTAATGTGTTGTTTATATTACTAGTATATTATTAATAGGGTTAGGGCAGTTTTGATTTAACCCTTGCTTATGCTATCTTGACCAGTATAAACCAGGCAGAAACTGGTTTTCTCTCTTGTAGCTTGTGCTATAGTGCTCTGTACCTTAAAACTGTGCATTGCTTTACCAGATGAAGTGAAATACCTAGTTTCTAGAGACTTCACATTGGAATGAAGGAGCCGGGGGAGGGAAGGGGTTGTGGATTAGCATGGATGCTGAGGAATTGTAGTAAGCATGGTTCATTTTCTTAGCCCATTTTTGTGTTACTATAAAGGAATACCTGAAGTTGAATAATTTTTAAAGAAAAGAGGGTGGTTTATTTGGCTCATGGTTCTGCAGGCTGTACAAGAAGCATGGTGCAGCGTCTGCTTCTGGTGAGGGCTTCAGGCTGTTTCTGCTCATGGTGGAAGGTGCGAAGGTGTGCTGGAGTGTAGAGATCACATGGTGAGACAGAGAAAGTGAGAGGGCGGCGAGTGAGGCATCAGGCCCCTTTTAGCAATTGGCTTTCCTGGGAGCTCATACAGGGAGAACTCAGTTACCTTCCTTCCCAGGGAGGGCATGGATCTATTCATAAGGGATCTCACTTGTGACCCAAACACCTCTCATTAGGCCCGCCTCCAACACTGGAAATGAAATTTTAACACGTGGTTTAGGGGACAAACATCCATACTACACCACTCATCTTTACCACTGTTCTAGAAAATGACCAAGAAATGTGCTAGACGTGGAGCTGTGAAACCAAGATCTCACATCAGAGAGGGACTTGTTACCCAGCTGAGGGGAATATGGTTTGCAGACAACCCACAACTGGCAGCTTCTTTAGGGTTGGCCTCATGTCAGCTGCAGAGGGCCACTTTCCCAAGGTCTTGCCTTTCTAGGGCAGCCCCCCATCTGATGAGTGAGCTCAGTACAGGTCCATCCAGTGTGACCCAACACCTCTGAGTCATTCTCACTCCAGAGGTGACCACTAGGTTGTCTGAGGGTTTGTCAGGCCTGCATTATAGTTTAACTTCTTCCTGTATTCAGTCCTGCTTCCTCCCCTCTCCTTTGCCAGGTGCTGATCACTTAATTAACATCTTACACTCCAACTGCATTTTATACAAGCCACCCTGTGTCAGTTGATAACAGGAGTGGTACCACAAATCAGATAATAAGATGGGGATTTGAAGCTGGATCATTATAGCCCAGCCAAAAATAAGAACCATATCACTGTTGGTAAGTTGGTAGTGCATTTCTAGTGAATCGTATCAGTGGAAGGGAATAGTAGCTGGTATTATATTTTATGTGTTTGTGACAGACACACACACACACACACACACATTTTTGTCTATGGTTCCTGGCTCATATCTCCCATAGTCCTTGTTACAGTCTTGTGTTATAATATTGGAGTGCTTTAGGCCTAAGAAGCAGGCTTCAGGAAACAGAATCTCAGGACCCTAATCTAATTGTGGGTCATAAGACCCTCACACTCTAGAGGAAAGAAAGCTGCACAAAGAGGCCAAAAAGGCCTTACTGGGCTTAGGTCATATCCTTTTTGTCCAGTTACATTTCTACATGGCTGTACATGGTTCAATCATGGAAAACCAGTGAAGTCTCCATAGAAGGCACAAAGGACAGGCTTTGGGAGCTTCTGGATACCTGAACACATGGATGTTCCTGGAGAGTGTTGTAACCAGGGAGAGCATAGAAGCTCTGGGCTGCTTCCCCCATACCTCACTCTATGCATCTCTTCATCTATTCTTTGCAATATCCTTTATAATAAACCAGTAAACATAAGTGTTCCCCTAAGTTTTGTGAGCCACTCCAGCAAATTAATTGAACCCAAAGAGTGAGTGGTGGAAAGCCCAACTTAAAGCTGGTTGGTCAGAAGTTCCAGAGGTTCAGACTTGCAACTTGTATCTGAAGTGGCAGGGCAATAGGGGACTGAGGTCTCGACCTGTGGAATCTGATGCTATCTCCAGGTAGACAGTGTCAGAATTGAATTGGAGGATATCCAACTGGTATCCACAGTTAGTGGGGAAAAACCCACAGAATTCTTCTGTGTTGGTCACAGAATTCTTCTGTGTTGATTGTTGTGTTGGTGTTAGAGCAGAGAAAAAACATGGTTTGTGTTTTTTCTAAACAGTGACATACAGGATAAATAGTAGCTCTAATAAAGATAATTGAACTCAATGGTTTTGATAAGTGGAACTTATTTCTTATTTATAAGAAATAAATGAGGGTAAGCAGCATACAACTAAAAGGCAGATATAAACTCCATAGGCAAGCTTTGGTTTTCTATTTTCTGAAAAAGAGATTGAAGAAAGCTAAGGATCGAGACTAGAATTTGCAGTGGCTGAACTTCAAAATGATTAACCTTCCACCAAAGGCAGATTGTTAAGCAAAGGTTAGAACTCATGGGGAAAACCAGAGACTTCGACATGGAAAGTAAGAACAATGAGTGGATGTTCCCAAATATTTTGATTTTCCAGACTCCTTAAATCCTCTGACCCTTCAGAAGTGTTCCATACCTCCATGTTAAAAACCAACACAATGGCATGCTGGAAAAAAAATGAAAACTCTCACAAAAGAACAGGTGCTCATCACAGGATCTGCTCCCTTCTCCCCTCCTGTACACTACAACCTATAACTAGGGTAAATTTCCAGCATATTTCAGTGAGGGCTATGCTGGGCCTAACAAGAGAATAAAGGAAGTATACCCCAGAGGAGATAAAGATCTAGCCAGCTTGTTCTGGCAGGAGCCATGGGTATGTGTATGAGATTGGGTCCTGAGGGTGCTTAATCAAGGAGACTAGAACATAAGATCAGAGAAGGAAATATTCTACCAAGTTACAGAATTTCACATTTTGGCAAGGAGCTCAAGAAATGATGCAAAATCATGATTAGGATGGGATCTAGAAGCACAGAAAAAAATCATAGCTTACACTAAACAAAGTTGAAATGCCAGAATCGTATAGGAGATAGTAGAGGAAGGAATTAAAAGGTTTCAGGATTTGGATATGCTAGAGTGGATATCATGTGGCCAGAAGACCCACAAGATGGTTATGTTCCACAAGAAGACCCAGAGGACACACCATTTACCAAAGCCGTGAAAGTATGCTGGTGAGGGGACACTAATATCACTAAAACTTACAGTGGCAGTTGTCCTCTACAGGTCAGGCTGACAGTAGAAGACGTTACAGAACTTAGCATGCTGATACAAGTGGGGATGACAAAATTCTAACACAATAAAGAGCAGGTGGCAACACTTAACTGCCAGAAAAAGAGGGTTACAATTACCATAACAACTGGCAAGGTGGACTGTAAGCCAAGGAGGTCTGACTTTCAGAGAATTATGGAGATGATTAACAGTTTACAGTGTCTCTAGATGGGCAACCAACAAGGATGTTGGTCTGTGTGAGAAGAAATAATAGATGCTTGCTCTAGTAAAAAGTCATAATCTCACATCCAATTTCCAGATCTGAGCCAGTTTTCAGATCCAGAGCCCACTGACTAAAGAGCTGGGTCTTGGGAGATGCACACAAGTCATAAGGCCGTGTGAGTACAGCAATGATCCTTTACAAGATGAAAGTGCTGCAAATGGGATCAATAGGCATAATCGAGCTGTATGGGCAGGTAGCTCAGGCTCCCACAGCATCCACCATTGTTGCACCAGCACCTTTCTTCAGTTCATGTTTAGAGCTGTATTTGATCTTACGATCAAACACCTAAAGGAGAAGGGAAGTCTGAACTTGCTTTACGGGATGGGTCAGCATGGTATATGAAGTCAAGCTGAAAATGGAGAGCAGCTATACTAAAGCCCAATCTGAGGTGGGTTCAAAAGACAATGGTGAAGGAAAGTTTCACCTGATGGGTAGAATTTCTGATGGTGTACCTGGTCACCCAGTATTTGTGGAAAGAGAAGTGGCTTGGATTTGAGCATATATGGACTCATGGTTACTGGCAATTGGCCTGGCTGGAAATGAAAACACTAAAAGATCGAGGACAAGGAAGTTTGGTTTAGAAAAATGTAGATGTACATATGGGAGTAGATATGAAGTATTAAAGATCTTTGTATCACATGTTATCTAACAGAGAACATCCACCATGAAAGAAGCACTAGTCTGACAAGGATACAAAATAGCTTAGACAGAGGATGTCGGCTAGCTTCCATCATCAGCTACCCAGTGTTGTCATAATGGGCAAGTGAAAAATGTGGCAATGGTAGCAGGGATGGAGGTTATGTTTTGGCCCAACAGCGTAGGCTTATACTTCTAACACTGATCTAGATACTTCTGCCTCTTACTGTCCAACCAGAAACAGAGACTAATGCTGAGACCCTTAGATGGCACCATTCACAAGATCAATCAGCCCCTTGATGGCAAGTTGACTACACAAGGCCCCTTTTATCCTGGAAGGGCCTGTGATTTGCTTTTGGGAATATGTAACTATCCTGGTGTGATGATTGATATTAGGTGTCAACTTGACTGGATTGAGGGATGCCTATATGGCTGATAAAGTATTGTTTCTGGGTGTGTCTGTGAGAGTGTTGCCAGAGGAGATTGACACTGAGTTGGTGGACTGGGAGAGGAGACCCACTGTCACTGTGGGTGGGCATCATCCAGTCGGTTGCCAGTGTGGCTGGAACAAAGCAGGCAGAAGTGGGAGATAAGCTTGCTTGCTGAGGCTTTTTGGCTCTTTCTTCCCATGCCAGACTCTTCCTCTCCTCCTGCTCTTGGATATCAGACTCCAGCTTCTTCAGTCTTTGGACTCTGAGACTTACACCAGCAGCTTCCCTGGGACTCTTGGGCCTTTGGCTACAGACTGATGGCTGCACCACTGGCTTCCTTGGTTTTGAGGCTTTTAGAATTTAGCTGAGCCACTACCGGGTTCTCTTTCTTCAGCTTGCTGATGGCCTATATTGGGACTTCACTCGTGTGAGCCAGTTCTCCCTAATAAACTCCCTTTTATATGTACATATATCTTATTGGTCTGTCCTTCCAGAGAACCCTAATACACCCAGAAATGGATTTGTCATTTCTGCTTGCAGGACTTCAGCCAACACCATTATCCAAGGGTTTATGCAGTATTTGATCACTTAGACCAGGGATCCCTCTCTACAGCAAAGAAAATGTAAGAGTGAGCCTATGACCACAGGATCCCCTGGTAATATCCCATGCCACAACACCCGTAAGTTGCTACTTCTGAAAGGGCATTGAAACACTTGCTGAAGGCACATTGAAGTGTCATATCAGAGGGGCAGCATCTAATTTGCAGTATAGGCACAGAATCAGATCTTGATATGGTACTGGGTTTCAAGACTAGGACCAAGAAATGTAAGCAGTAGTGGTTGCACTTAACTATCACTCCCAATGATTCATTGGAGGTCTTTATGCTTCTCATTCCTACACCTCTGGTCTTTGCAGGGATAAAAGTCTTGGTTTCTAATAATAGAACACTTGCCAGGGAACCCAGCAAGAATCTCATTGAATTCTATGCTTTGGCTCTTGCCAGGGCACCTTGGGTTTCATGTGTCCAGGGACTAGCAGGCAAGATGAGAAGTCACTGTCTTGGTGAAGGTAATTAAGACTGATTATTAGGGAAGAAAAAAGGTAGGGACATGGATGAAACTGGAAACTATCATTCTCAGCAAACTATCGCAAGGACAAAAAACCAAACACCACATGTTCTCACTCATAGGTGGGAATTGAACAATGAGAACACATGGACACAGGAAGGGGAACATCACACTCCAGGGACTGTTGTGGGGTGGGGGGAGCGGGGAGGAATAGCATTAGGAGATATACCTAATGCTAAATGACGAGTTAATGGGTGCGGCACACCAACATGGCACATGTATACATATGTAACAAACCTGCATGTTGTGCACATGTACCCTAAAACTTAAAGTATAATAATAATAAAATTTAAACAAAAAAAAAAAAAAGAAAAAAAGGGTTGTGGAGGAATATGTATAGAATCTAGGTGGTCCAATTTAGGTGCCTCTTGTCACTCTTTTGCTAATTGTGACTGAATATTTAATAAGCAAATCTGGAGTAAGTAGATAAGGGTTACCTCTCAAGGTCTAGGTCACACTATATAGTAAGCCATCATGGCCAACAGTGGTGCTCTTGAAGCTAAGAGGAATCTAGAATGGATAGTGAAGGAGAGAGTTGCGGCCCTGAGACCAGCTAGACTAGTGAGATCTGTGGTTAGTCCCGCTTCTAAAATTCTCCCAAGAAGAGACTTCCATCAAAATTCTTGAGAAGCAAAATTCTGGAGGTCGATCTAAATTCTGAATACATATGGAACCCAAGTGAGATAAAGTGTGAACTGTGGTAGACATAGCTAAGTGCCACCAAGGTCACCTTTCAAGGAGGGACTTGCTCCCCAGCTATAGGAAATGTGGTCAGCAGACAGCCTCCTGATGGCTGCTCTTTTTTTTTTCCTTTCTTTTCTATTTATTTATTTATTTTTGAAATAGAATCTCGCCCTGTCACCCAGGCTGGAGTGCAGTGGTGCGATCTTGGCTCACTGCAACCTTCGCCTCCCAGATTCGAGCAATTGTCATGCCTCAGCTACCAGGTAGCTGGAATTACAGGTGTGTGCCACCATGCCCAGCTAATTTTTTTGTATTTTTAGTAGAGATGAGGTTTCGCTATGTTGGCCAGGCTGGTCTTGAACTCCTGGCCTCGCTCAAGTGATCCTCCCACCTCGGCTTCCCAAAGTGCTGGGATTACAGGCGTGAGTCACTGGGCCCAGCTGACATATGCACTTTTCTATATTGTATCTTGTAATTTAGTATTTTTAAGTTTTAAGAAAACATTAAAAATAAAAAAGATAGTCTCTCATACAGGAGAATTTCAAATAGTTTATGGAGATAATCCCTCCTCAAGGAGAAGGAGCATAACCCCCCACTCCTTTGGTGTGGGCTGTGCATAGTGACTTCCTTCCAAAAGGTACAGCATGGAAAGGGGGGAAAGGAATAACTTTACAGTGAAGAGACCTGACATGCACTACCTCAGCCAGGTGATCAAAGTCAACATCCACACCTGTAAGTCATATTGATAGGATGTAACCTTGATATGATGTGACAAGAATGGCACCTAACCTCCAAGGTCTTCCTACCAACAAACCATAACCCCAGGCTTACCATAAGAAAAACATCAGGTACATTCCAATAGTGGGCATCCTACAAAATATCTGACTAGTACTCCTGAAAATTGTCAAGGTCATCAAAAACAAGGATATCCTGAGAAACTGTCACAGCCAAGAGGAGTCCAAAGAGACATGATGATGAAATGTCATGTGATATCCAATGGGTCCTGGAACAGGAAAAAGACATTAGGTAAAACCCAAGGAAATCTAAGTAAACCATGGGCTTTAGTTAATTAGAGAGATAGGGAGAAAGAGTCCATTTGCTATAAAACTGAGCCTAACCTCAAACTTTAACCGTTTTCTTTTTCTTTTTTTTTTAATCACACTTTAAGTTCTAGGGTTCATGTGCACAACGTGCAAGTTTCTTACATATGTATACATGTGCCATGATGGTGTGTTGCACCCATTAACTCGTCATTTACATTAGGTATATCTCCTAATGCTATTCCTCCATGCTCCCCCCACCCCACAACAGTCCCTGGTGTGTGATGTTCCCCTTCCTGTGCCCATGTGTTCTCATTGTTCAATTCCCACCTATGAGTGAGAACATGCGGTGTTTGGTTTTCTGTCCTTGAGATAGTTTGCCAGAATGATGGTTTCCAGCTTCATCCATATCCCTACAAAGGACATGAACTCATCCTTTTTTATGGCTGCATAGTATTCCATGGTGTATATGTGCCACATTTTCTTAATCCAGTCTATCATTGATGGACATTTGGGTTGGTTCCAAGTCTTTGCTATTGTGAATATGCTGCAATAAACATACCTGTGCATGTGTCTTTATAGCAGCATGATTTGCAATCCTTTGGGTATATACCCACTAATGGGATGGCTGGGTCAAATGGTGTTTCTAGTTCTAGGTCCTTGAGGAATCACCACACTGTCTTCCACAATGGTTGAACTAGTTTACAGTCCCACCAGCAGTGTAAAAGTGTTCCTATTTCTCCACATCCTCTCCAGCACTTGTTGTTTCCTAACTTTTTAATGACCACCATTCTAACTGGTGTGAGATGGTATCTCACTGTGGTTTTGATTTGTATTTCTCTGATGGCCAGTGATGATAAGCATTTTTTCATTTTTTCTGTTGGCTGCATAAATGTCTTCTTTTGAGAAATGTCTGTTCATATCATTTGCCCACTTTTTGATGGGGTTGTTTGATTTTTTTCTTGTAAATTTGTTTAAGTTATTTGTAGATTCTGGATATCAGCCCTTTGTCAGACGAGTAGATTGCAAAAATTTTCTCCCATTCTGTAGGTTGCCTGTTCACTCTGATGGTAGTTTCTTTTGCTGTGCAGAAGCTCTTTAGTTTAATTAGATCTGATTTGTCAATTTTGCTTTTGTTGCCATTGCTTTTGGTGTTTTAGACATGAAGTCCTTGCCCATGCCTATGTCCTGAATGGTATTGCCTAGGTTTTCTTCTACGGTTTTTATGGTTTTATGTCTAACTTTAAGTCTTTAATCCGTCTTGAATTAATTTTTGTATAAGGTATAAGCTGGCTGCTCTTTCAAGATCCGCCTCTACTCCAGACAGCCACCTCCCCTCAGGTCAGGTATTTCCAGGGCATCTTACAACGAGTTACTAGCAAGGCAGGGGTACAAAGGCATGTGGAATTTGGCTGCATGTTGCAGGACAACTTTGATGAGCAATTGTTGATTCAGAGCTCCCTGCTAGGCTAGTCAAGGCTTTGTCAGGCTTGCAATTTGGCTCTCTTTCTGCCAATCTGCCTCCTCTCCTTCCTTTCACAGGTAGTGTGGTATATATCTCATCCCTGATACACAACTCTTGCCTAATCCAGTTTATGCATCTGCTTTCAGAGAACCCAACCTGTGATGACAAAGTTCATGCTCGAAGTTAATATAGAGTTCTTCCAGTCCCAGGCACCTTGAGAGCCGCAGGTTACCCTGCAGACATGATCAAGTCCAAGAAGACCACACACAACCAGTCCTGAAAATGGCACAGAAATTGTGTCAAGAAACCACAATCACAAAGATATGAATCTCTTAATGGGGTGTAACACACACTTTGTCAGGAAGCACAAGAAGAGCCTGGAGAAGATGTAGGCCAACAATGCAAGGCCATCACTGCGCATGCCAAGGCTGTCAAGGCCCTCATAAAGCTCAAGGAGGTTAAGCCCAAGATGTCAAAGGGCATCAGTCCCAAGCTTGATGGACTTGCCTACACTGCCCATCCCAAGCTTGGGAAGTATGTTTGTGTCTACATTGTTAAGGGTCTTGGGATCTGCTGGCCAAACCAAAGGCCAAGGCCAAGGATCAAACCAGGACCCAGGCTGTGGCTTTAGCTTCAGCTGCAGCTGCAGTTCCAGCTCAGGCTCCCAAAGGTGTCCAGGCCCCCATAAAGCCTCTCTGTCTGCCAACGTGAGGACAGAAGGACAGATGTGATCACTGGGCTGCCGTCTGGATAGAGCTTGTGTCCTTCCATGCTATTTGTATGAATAAACCTGAGGCAAGAAAAAAAAAAAACCCCAAATAAACACAAAGTTAGTATTGAACATCCCCATTGATAAACCGGACAATTGATCAAATGTAAAATTCTTTGTAAAATTTGTGTATTCTTTGGCTCAAATAATTAGCAATTCATTTAGAGCTGACCTCAGCCTTTATTATTCAGGGATTTTATTTGTCATCACTCTTCAACAGCTACTGCTGTGTTGTAATTGGAGTTATGGTTCTTTAGAAAAAGTTTTTACTAGAATTTTTTGGTTATCTTTAATATGTCTGTTACCTATACCTTTAATATATCTGTTACAATTACCTGGTATTGTGAAGGATTTCTGTAAGTAGGCCTACCCCATAATGAGTCATTCGTGTTTGAATTTAAAAGAAAGAGAAACGTGAAGATTCTGAAGTGCTGCTGTTTGGTGTGCAGATTTTTATGACGAAGTAATTGGAAAGTTGGGGGTTTAGAGCCAGTATAAATCTGTCTGAAGTGATGCCTTCTTTGAAGAGTTCTTCGCAGTACTATTTTCATTTCATAGAGCTTTCTTTTTGGCTCAGTATTTTTTTGCTGCATTTTCTAACAGTCTAAGAATGACGGTGAACAATGCTATTTTTAAAAACTTTGTATTTGAAAATAGTTTTACACTCATAGAAATGTTGCAAGAATAAGACTAGTACAAAGAATACCTGATCATTTACCTGGACTCAACTATTGCTAACATTTTACTCCATGTGCTTTGAGTACTCTCACTCTGTCTTTCACTACCCTCCTATTATGTGTGTGTGTGTGTGTTTGTGTGTGTATTTGTGTGTGTGTATACACACATATGCACACATAATAATTTTTTCTTAACCATTTAGGAGTAAGTTACATCCTTCATGGTTCTGTTACCCTGAGTATTTCCATGTTATGTTTAAGAATAAAGATATTGTTTTGCATAAAAACAGTATAGCTGCTAACTTGAGGAAAGTCACCATTAATGCAATACTCTTACATAACCTATCATACACATTTCAATTTTGTCATTTGATCTAATAATGTCTTTCTAGCACTTTTCTCCTGGTACAGAATTCAGCTTAGGATCATTTATTGCATTGAGTTATCATGTTTTCTGTTAGGCTCTTTGTGTGTGTATGTGTAATCAGGTACATTGTTATTTTAAAATATTTAATTGACAAGATACTGAATATGTTCAAGGCATATGATGTGATTATTTCTTTTACATCTACATTGTGTAGTGATAACCAAAATCAAATTAATTAACACATCTGTCACTACCCATGCTGCACATAGATCCCCAGAACTTGTTCATCTTATAGCAAAGTTTATACCCTTTGACCAACATGTCTCCATTTCTCTTACCTCCCAACCTCTGGTAACCACTGTTTTACTTTCTACTTCCGAGTTCAATCTTTTTAGATTCCACACATAAGCGAGATCATACAGTTTAAACCAAAACAGCCCTTGTCTTTTATGACATCGACATTTTTGAAGAATATAGTATTTCATAAAATAAAATGTTTCTCATTTTGGGCTTGTCTGAAGATTTCTTGTGATTGTATTCAGGTTATGCATTCTTGGCTGGAAAACAGCATAAGTGATGCGGTGTCACATTCAGGGCATTACATCCTGAGCTGAGGTGGGTGATGCCCATCAGTCCCATATTGGTGAGGTTAATTTTAAACCCAGTCAAAACATTGTCCAATTCTCTACTTTATAGACATCATTTTTTTTCTTTGTAATTAACAAGCAACCTGGGAAGATACTTTAAAAACATCCAAATTTAATTTAAAAATTCTCCTTAGATTTAGTGTCCATTGATGATGCTTGCCAGCACCAACTTTAATGTGATGTTTGCAAAATGATCATTTGCTACCTCCAAGCACTCCTTCTACATTTTCCAGTCTGCACTTGGCATTTTACATAAGCAAGAACTCACTCCTCTTTCCCAGTCGTCTGTATATCCTTATCTGTTTACTAGACAAATGGGTCATGGATTTTAATCTTTTTCAAAGGTTTACAATTCATTACTATCCTTAATAATTTTAGTACTCAAGTTATCAAAAATATGACCAGTGGGAGACATAGAGGGTTGACTTCCATGTCTTAGAACCTGGGACCTAAGTACTTTTTTGAGTACTTTTTGAGTACTTCCATTTATTGAGTACTTCCTTACGTCTTGGAATAAGATATTCCAGGTTGTTCTTATAACCCATATTGACCAAGTTCTGGAGTCAGCCATTTCTCTGAGGAGCCCTGGTGTTTTTGTAGTGGAGAATGGCGTTAAAATCAAGATCTGGGTGCTAGGTGTGCTCATTGCTACTGCGGTGTCTTTGCTTCTAGTTTCTAGTGAACAAATTTAAATAACATATGCTTATATATACACATATACATACACCTAAATACATGCACATACATACATATATGCACCAGCATGCATGTATGCATATATAGGCATACATACATACATATGCATATTTTAGAAATCATAGATTTATACCAGTGCTGCTAATTTCAATTCCTCCCCTCAGGATTCTTTTTTGCTTTTTCCGATATTTTTATAGCCCTTCTTCACAGTGAGAACCTTGGCTCTCAAGCACATCAATATATTTATTCTCTTGTTCATTTCTATAATGCATCTCAGGTAGTTTCAGAATTGCTTACTCCACACTACTACAAAAAACAAACCTACAAAAATAGTTCAGAATTAGTTTGTGATTCCTTCTTCTCCCACTCTATTCCTTCCAAGACTGAGAGTATATGGTAAAATACTGCAATCATAAATTACTTTTTAGTATTTTCTCCTTAATCCCTTTAGGTGTGATTGTTATTAATTTGAAATATTAATCATTTCTTTCAGTTTGCTTTCAGTTTTAGGTTTTTTACCCTTTCCCATTCTTGTTGATTTTTTTTTTTTTTTTAGACAGAGTCTCAATCTGTCTCCAGGCTGGAGTGCAGTGGCACGATGTGGCTCACTGCAACCTCTACCTCCTGGGTTCAAGCAATTCTCCTGCCTCAGCCTCCTGAGTAGCTCAGACTATAGGCATGCCACCATGCCCAGCTAATTTTTGTATTTTTAGTAGAGATGGGGCTTTACCATGTTGGCCAGGATGGTTTCAATCTGTTTACCTTGTGATCTGCCTGCCTTGGCCTCCCAAAGTGTTGGGATTACAGGCGTGAGCCACAGCGCCTGGCCTGTTGATTTAAATTTTAAATATAAAAAATATTAACATTGTCCTGAAGGTCAAAACTATACAAAAAGGGTTTATCCGAGAAGTGTATCTCCTTCCTGTATTCCTTAACTTCATTCCTCTGCCTTTGTAGGTAACCAAGCTCTTTGTAGTAGGCTAGATAATGGCCTCCCAAAAGACATCCATGTCCTAATCCCTGGAAACTGAATGTTACCTTAAATGGCAAAAAGGTCTTCCAGTTGTGATTAACTAAAGGGTCTGCAGACAGGGAGAATACTGTAGATTATCCAGGAAATCTTAAGTGAAATCACAGGAGTTTTTATAAGACAGAGTCAAGAGGATAGTTCACATACATGCAGAATATGAGAAGGCAATGTGGCAGAGGCAGAGACTGGAGTGATGCAGCCACAAGCCAAGGAATACTAGCAGCCACCAGAAGTTAGAGGAGGCAAGGAACAAATTCTTCCCAAGAACCTCTGGAGGAAGTGTTAGTCCTTCCAGAACCTCAATTTT
This sequence comes from Hylobates moloch, assembly GCF_009828535.3. NCBI lineage: Eukaryota > Metazoa > Chordata > Mammalia > Primates > Hylobatidae > Hylobates > Hylobates moloch. The sequence continues at coordinate 104,418,575 of NW_026652277.1, read as the reverse complement.
GGCCCAGTGAAACTGATTTTAGATTTCTGGCCTCCAAATCTTAAGAGAATAAATGTGCATTGTTTTAAGCCAAAAAGTTGTGGTATTTTGTTACAGCAACCACAGAAAATGAATACAATTGTCTGCCAGTTTGTCTTCACATCAAGAGGAGACTACAGGGGCTATCTTAATTCTGTTCTAGTCCCCCAGTCTCAGCTCACTTCAGTAAGTACTGGTGGAATGTTCAGTACATGTGAGGAATTGCTCAATGGTGGGCTCATAAACATATGTACAACATGGGTGTGTCTATTAAGTGTACAAAGTACCTGGTGGTATGAAGGAGGATGTTAACTCTATGTGGGGGCTGGGAAACTGTGGGAGGGGAATCCAGGGAGAAATCACAGAAGAAGCGATGATCCTGCCAGGCATGATTTCTGCCTGCCTTCTGTACTGTTTCGGGGCTCAGCCCAGGTTTCTCTTTTTGACCTGTCCCTAATGCGATCTTGCTTTCCTTCCTGCCACTACACCTGGGATTTGATGCAGATTTTCCCCCTAAGCTACCAACCTGAAATCTTCTGGAACCTCATTCTTACTGAGCTCCTCAGTGGCCATCCCCTCCTCTCTGTGTGACAGGCTCCTGAGCCCCTTAGATCCTGCCACCACCCTGAACTCAGGGAGTGCCTGCACCAGACTCATCTGAGCCTCAGGGTGAGGCTTCCTGTGAGGAATTCTTTCCCCTTATTGATACAGTGGTAGATAGTTTGCAGCCGCTCTGCTCCCAGACCTTGCCTTTTACCTTTGATAGCATTACATATTTTCTGACTTAAACTGATTAGTATGTCTTAAGAAAAGTTCGTGAAGTTTTTCATGTCTTCAAGAGAGTAAGCTTTCTTGAACGTTTTGTTCTCTACAGTTTCTAGCATGATACTTTGCACAGAATAACCCTTTGAAAACAGTGTTGTACTTACTGAAGAAACAATTCCTTGCTGGAGAAGCACAGTTCATGATCAAGTGAAGTGACGGCTATATCCCCAGGTGGGTCCACGCCCCATCCCAGCTGTGTGGGGCAGAGCATGGCCCGAGCAGGATGAGGAAACATCTTTCAACTTGTAGGAAGGCAAGTGAGAAAAACACACGCTGGGAATAAATATTGAAAAACCAGTACTTTAGAGGTAAGAATCACTGGACTTTTTTTTTTTTTCGAAGAAAAAGAGCAATGTAGTGATGACTGATGGATATGCTGGTTTAATATTTACGATCTCTGTTTAAAAACTGATTTGCCTCTCTGACTCTCCATTTCTTGGAGGGAGTCAAACTTATGATAGAAGAGTCTGTAGGTGGGAGTTTCTGGCTTTTGAGCCGGAAATGCGTAACTACCTCCAAGAATCTATGCCTACAAAGCGAAAGGAGAGCCAGCTCAGGAAAGGTGCTGCCACCCACATGGTCACTTACATGAGCTCATACCTGAAACAAGAGCTTCTTCTGTTTTCTCCAAAGAGCACACCTCAGAAAGAGCATTGGGAATGGCAAACTAAAAGGGGAGGAAGAGATGAAAAGACCTGTATTTACTTGACGTGGGAGAAAGAGTCCCGAATATTTTAAATATGGTGAAAATTTTAATTCCATAATTTTTCAGAGTGAAAGCCAATTTTCCAAACTCATGTTTTGTTTCTGGGTTCTGGGAGAGGATGGAATGCAGAGTGAGAAGAAGGTCCCCTTGGAAACTCATTCCTGTGTTTGTTGAGGCAGTAGTAATAAGCCCTCATCATCTTGTGGCTCTGAAACACATAAGCTTTATGCAGCTTTTGTAATTTGGGGGAAAAGGAGTGAGGGAGCAACAGACTCAGGCCTCAGAAGATAGTCTAAATGCTGCTGTGCCCTCCCACGATATTTTCTTTCTCAGCAAATGCCAATTATTTTCTTCCAGATTTTCAGATAAAAAAACCTTGGAGTCATTCTTGACATTTCTCATACCCCATAGACAATCTATCTTAAAAATATGTCTGGAATGTAATCACCACTCACTGATTTCACCACTATTACCCAGGGCCAGGCTGCCTTGATCTCTTGCCTGCGTTGTGCATTGTTAGCCTCTTTACTGGTCTCTCTGCTTCTAACCTTGCTCCTTTACAGTCTGTTAAGACAGTAGCCAGAAGATCCTTGTAAAAGATAAGTCATCTCGTATCACTCCTCTGCTTGAAGCTCTGCAATGGCTTCCCATTTGACTCAGGATAAAAGTTAATTTTCTTTAGTGGCCCCCAAGGCCTCCATGACCTGCCCCCTATTACCTAGTCCTACTTACCTCCTGCTGTTCCTTAAACCACCAAGTATGTTGCTGCTTTAGAGGCTTTGCTGTTCCTTTTGTCTGCGACACTCGTCTCTTCCTTCAGGTACTTTTATTATACACTTCTCATGTCATGGCTGTATGGATTTGCATATCACCTTATCAATGAGGTACCTCTGGGCCACACTTTATCACCAATTCCTTCCCTAGTGGCTCTCTTTCACTGCTTTATTTAACTCCAGAACACTTAGCATCTGGCACTGCTTATTTGTTTTAATTGCCTGTTTCTCTTGTTAAATATAAGCTCCTTTAGAACTCATTGTTTTATTTATCATTATATCCCCAGTGCTTAAAAGAATGCATGGCATGTTTTCAGTATTCAATTCAATAATTGAGTAAATAATTCCCCATGAAAATGATCAAGTTAGGGACCTGTAAGTCTAAATCCTAATAAGAAGAATTTATTCCTAAGGAATAAGGGAGAGAGAATTTCCTGTTAGTAAAAAGTGTTCAATTAATAAAACCCTGCCATTAAATACCAAAGAATTTTTTTCTGCAGGTCTTTAAAAGAATGAATGACTATCTTTAAAAGTTCATGATTTACTATTCAGAAATTGATCAAATATAACATTTTAATTCTAGAAATGTTAGTATGTTTTCTTCATAAGTCTGGAATTCTTAGGTTATGATGAGTCCAGACCAGAGGATTGGGGATCAGGATCTCCATAATTAAATAAAGTGGATTCAAGTCTTTTTAAGTGACAGTGACATTTTTGGTGATAAGTCTTGGAGGATCAAAGTTGATGACAAAACAGAGTGCACTAAAGGGGCTAAAGTGTACGTCATCTCTGCAGCAGCTTAATGTTAAATGAAGGGCAAAGAGTACACCCATGGGGGCATGAAGGCTCTATCCCCACCAGTCAGTATGGCTAGAAGAGGAGTCCTGGTTCTGATTATTTTTTGATATTTCCTCTTTCTACAGAGTTCCAGATCACAGATACCTGGATATAGGAGGTTGATCTGCATACAGTTTAGCAACCCTAAAAATGTGTGCTTTAAAGAGTATTTTCTGTAGGTCCCACTGAAATGGTAGAGTTTAGAGTGACTATCTGTACTCAAAGAACCCTCTATTTTTAAAATCTGAATTTCAGTGTGGAAATTTTCAAACATACAATTAGAATATTGTAATGAGCCACCATGAACTCACCATCCAGCTTCAACAATTACCACATGCTGCCATTCTGAAAACCCACTTAAGACTTGTACACTTTGCACTTAATATGACTTTGCATTTCTGTGTAAATAGTGGATGATTATATCCTTAATAAACAAAGACACCACAGCTGACTGAAAAGCCAACTGGCATAAAGAAATAATTACCTCACTCATTGTGACACACTGGCTTTCTTTGTAAGGTTTTGCTAGTTAAAAATAAATGACATATTAGGCATAGGTTCAGAGTCAAAGAGCTACAGCTTGGTGGCTTGTTTTGCTGAGTACAAGAAGAGAGGGTGGAAAATAAATACTTAGATGAATTGGATGTGGGAGGAGAGAATAAGACACTTAAAAAAATCACTGCAGTTTTACATAAATGGATTATTTATGGTAACAAATGTATAAAATGTGGCCATTTCTAAGAGAAAAATGTGGGTTTGTAAATGGGAACTAAAAGATTTACAGGATTTAAGAAGTTGTTCTGAACAGTTCTGGGTCAGAACATACTTTGTGTAACTACCAACTGTGGGCTGAACAGCGTGCATGGTTCCTTACACAGAGGGTTCTAGATGAAGGGCTGGTAGCATCAGAGAACATGAGTAAGTCAAAAGTCAAAGGTAGTGTGGTGGCCCCTAGAGAGCTGCTTTTGACAAACAGATCTTGGAGCAATAGGTTTTTCTGTTTGGTTTGCTCCACTTAGCATTTTTAAGGGGAAGTGTAGTAACTTGTGAAACATGTATAGAACTATTTGCTCTTAACTAAGGCCAGGTGGTTGAATAGCTTTTCAGTATTTCCAGGCTTAGATAGTTAAAAAATGACTTTATTACTCTGTAACAATCAGCCAAGTTTTAATATCGGTTTATAGTATTATAAGTTGGCAATAAAAGCCGACCTATTTTCAGATAATCAGAAAGATACAATATTCATTTTAGTAAGTCCTAATAGTTTGCACAGAACATGTATTATAAGATATCATTTATATGATTAGGTAGTGATTTTTTTTTTTCTTTTTCCTTTTTTTTGTTTTGAGACAGAGTCTGGCTCTGTCACCCAGGCTGGAGTGCAGTGGACCCATCACTGTTCACTGCAGCCTCGACTTCCTGGGCTCAAGTGATCCTCCCACCTCAGGGCCCCCCTCCCCCCACCCCCCACCAGAGTGCCACGGTGCCAGGCTCATATTTTGTTTATTGTAGACACGGAATCTCTCTATGTTGCCCAGGCTGGTATTGAACTTTCAGGCTCAAGCGATCCTCCTGCCTTGGCCTCCCAAAATGCTGGGATTACAGGCTTGAGCCACCATGCGTGGCTCCAATTATTTTTTTTTTTTACTTGTAAAAAGTTCAAGGCCAAAGGGGAAAACATTTATCATAAAATATTCACATCTATTTGTAATATTTTTAGTAGAGAAGAAAATATGCACTAAAACATAATTCTTCTGTTATAATGGGAGCATATGAAGCTGTGGTGAATATGGGAAACATATTAACAAAGGCTGAAATGTTAATCAAACAGTGTAAGTTATATCTCAGTAAGATTTTTAAGCTATGAAACTGTATAAGGAACTTATTTATTGCAAGAAATATCTCAGAATTATATTGGGAAAGGTTCTAATGGAACAAAAGTCCACCAAAAAGATCTCACTATTAAAATTACGGGCTCTAAGTAATTCTGAATTAATTCCTTTGTTGGGGTGGTAGGGTGGGAGTAGCACAGGATAATTTTCTTTTTTAAATTGGTAGAATAAAATAATAATAAGAGAAAGGAGGGCAGAAGGAGACATTTCTGGCAACAAATGTGGCCTTAGCACTTTGAAGGAAATGCATTTTTTTGAGCACTTGTTTAGTATCTTGGCCTGGGATAGGTGAACTTTTCTTTTAAAATCTGTTTTGCATTCATGTTATTAAAATAAATTAAGTGCTGATTCATCTAGAAGGTATTTTTAACCATATTGACACTTTCTCACCTTGACATATATAGCATATTTTCTGCAAATGTGAACAAAGCACATCTTCTGTTGCATACAAAAATACAATGCAGTGCAATGTAATTCATGTCCCTGAGATAGTGTGAGGTACCAAAGGCAAACAAGCCAGAATGTATGCATCTGGGGGGAATTTTATTGCATGAAGGGGGCTCTTTATGTCTAGGAAAGTGATAGTGAGGGATAATACTTTTTCTGGTCTAATTATGTCTTACCAGTCATTGTCTGCTTCTACAGATGCCATGATATTCTTTACCCTGCAGTACTTCGGAGATTTTCCAGTGGGAAACTGAAGTTTAGTAATGATATGGTTTGCCTTTGGGTTCCCACCCAGATCTCACCTTGAATTGTAATAATCTCCACGTGTCAAGTGTGGGACCAGGTGGAGGTAATTGAATCATGGGGGTGGATTCCTCCATGCTTAAGTTCCCATGAGACTGAGTTAGTTCTCACAAGATCCGATGGCATTACAAGGGGCTTCCCCCTTCACTCAGTACTCATCCTTGCTCCTGCTGCCCTGTGAAGAGGTGCCTACCTCCATGATTGTAAGTTTCCTAAGGCCTGATCAATTATGCAGGACTGTGAGTCAATTAAACCTCGTTTCTTGATAAATTACCCAGTCTCAGGTATTTCTTTGTATCAGCATGAGAATGGACTAATACAGTAAATTGGTATAGCAGAGAGTGGGGTGCTGCTATTAATCTGTCCAAAAATATGGAAGCGACTTTGGAACTGGGTAACAGGCAAAGGTTGGAAGAGTTTAGAGGGCTCAGAAGAAGACAGGAAGATGTAGGAAAGTTTGGAATTTGCTAGAGACTTGTTGAATGGTTTTGACCAAAATGCTGATAGTGATATGGACTATGAAGTGCAGGATGAGGTGGTCTCAGATGGAGATGAGAAACTTGTTGGGAACTGGAAAAGAGGTGACTTTTGTTATGCTTTAGCAAAGAGACTGGTGGCATTTTTCCCCTGCCCTAAAAATCTATGAAACTTTGAACTTGAAAGAGATGATTTAGGGTATCTGATGGGAGAAATTTCTAAGCAGCAAAGCTTTTCAGATGTGGCTTGGGTCCTCTTAAAAGCATTCAATTTTATGCATTGACAAAGAGACTATTTGGAATTGGAAATTATGTTTAAAAGGGAAGCAGAGCATAAAAGTTTGGAAAATTTGCACGCTGATGATGTGATAGTAAAGAAGAACCCATTTTGTGAGGAGAAATTCAAGCCAGCTGCAGAAATTTGCATAAGTAACAAGGAACCAAATGTTAATTGCCAAGGCAGTGGGGAAAATATCTCTGGGGCATGTAGGAGGTCTTCATGGCAGCCCCTACCATCATTGGCCCAGAGGCGTAGGAGGAAGAAATGGTTTCCTGGGCTGGGCCCAGCACCTTGCTGCTTTGTGCAGTCTCAGGACTTGGTGCCCTGCATCCCAGCTGTGGCTAAAAGGGGCCCGCATACAGCTCAGACCATTGCTTCTGAGGGTGTGAGCCCCAAGCCTTGGTGGCTTACATATCGTATTGGGCCTGTGGGTGTACAGAAGCCAAGAACTGAGCTTTAGGAACCTCCACCTAGATGTCAGAGGATGTATGGAAATGCATGGATGTCCAGGCAGAAATTTAATGCAGGGGTGGAGCCTTCATGGCAAACATCTGATAGGGAAGAGTGCAGGGAAATGTGAGGTTTGAGTCACTGCACAGAGTCCCTACTGGGACACTGCCTAGTGGAGCTTTGAGGAAAGAACCACCATCCTCCAGGTCCCAGAATGGTAGATTCACTGACAGCTTGCACCATGTGCCTGGAAAAGCCACAGACACTCAGCACCAGCCTGTGAAAGCACCTGCGAGGGAGGCTGTACCCTTCAAAGCCACAGAGGTAGAGCTGCTGAAGACCATGGGAATTCACCTCTTGCATCAGTGTTACCTGGATGTGAGACATGGAGTCAAAGGATATCATTTTGGAACTCTTAAGATTTAATGTCTGCCCTGTTGGATTTCCTACTTGCATGGGGCCTGTAGCCCCTTTGTTTTGGCCAATTTCTCCCATTTGGAATGGGTGTATTTACCCAATATCTGTACCCCCATTGTATCTAGGAAGTAACTAACTTGCTTTTGATTTTACAGGCTCGTAGGTGGAAGGAACTTGCCTTGTCTTAGATGAGACTTTGGACTTGGATTTTTGGGTTAATGCTGGAATGAGTTAAGACTGTGGGGGACTGTTGAGAGGGAATGAAATGTTTTGAAATATGAGGACATGAGATTTGGAAGTGACCAGGGGTGGAATGATATGGTTTAGCTCTGTGTTCCCACCCAAATCTCACCTTGAATTGTAATAATCCCTATGTGTCAAGGGTGGGACCAGGTGGAGATAATTGAATCGTGGGAGCAGTTTCCCCCATGCTATTCTCATGATAGTGAGTTAGTTCTCATGAGATCTGATAGTTTTATAAGGGGCTTCCCCCTTCTTTTGGCACTCATTCTCTCTGCTGCCCTTTGAAGAGGTGCCTTCTGCCATGATTGTAAGTTTCCTGAGGCCTCCCCAGCCATTAGAAACTGTGAATCAATGAAGACTCTTTTCTCTATAAACTGTCCAGTCTTTGATATTTCTTAATAGCAGTATGAGAATGGAATAATACAAGTAATGAGGCTTATAATCCTTCCAGCAACACAGTTTTTTGACATGGGGAGTCTAGACTTACAGAAAGCTTGTAGTCATGTGGTATTGTAGAAAACTTACTGGGCTGGAGTGAGCACATTTGGATTCTAGCACCTTCTCTGCAATTTATTGTGAGATCTTGGGTGTAATTTGATTACATAAGATCTAAGGATTTAAAAAATTTTGTTTAGTTTATATGACATTTGAGACCACTCCCCAACAGAATTTTCTCTACTATGTTCTTCTTTTTTCCTTACCCCATACCCCTCACTTTTTGTCATGCCATCTGAATCTCGCTACTTAGAGCCTTAATGAGAAGTTTTTGAGGGCTTAATCGCCTTTTGGCTGGGGACCTAGGATGTCCAATTCTGCTGTCTGAATACCTCTTTTTCCTATGAATTTCTCAAGGAAAATTATGAAAGGAAGCTACTTTAAAAAATTATCAAAGATGCTTATTTCCCAAACCCTTATGTAGTGTTTTTAGGTTTCCTGGACAGGTTACATCACTTCAATCTGAGTCTTTTTTTTCACTTAAACCCAAATCTCAAGTCTAGGTCCAACTATGTACTTGAATATCAAACAATGAAAGTACCTAAGTGCTCCTGAGAAAAGGATAAAAGAATGAAAGCAAAGTGGATTGGGTTTTCTATATGGGGAATTTGGCATTAACTCAGTTTAAATAGTCAGAGTGGCTTTTGAACACATAATGACCTGCTCACTAGTAAACACAGTCCAATCAGTGTTCTGAAATTTGACCCCATTGGATTAGAGTTCTTTTCTCTTGGAGAAGTTGAATGTGGTTCAGATATCCTTGCATACTTTATCACAAATCCTACCGAAGTCCTGTGAAGGGTCATCAAGTAGAATTATACTAAAGTATAATCAGTAGTCTGTGTGGTCAAGTAAGTGCCTACCAGACTGACCGTCCCATAGAAAACAACTATAAAGTCTGGAAAAAATACAAAGATCAACTACATGAAGGCACTGGAGATGAAACAAAGACAGATTTTGGAGGGAAGTTAGCATATGAGCAAAGTTAATGATACAATAAGAGTTTCCTGTATTTTATGAATTTTAGATTGGGGGCAGACTCCAGCCAGTGCTACATGAGATGAATAAAATTCTTATAGAAAACTTGCAGTCCTATTGCCCAGAAGATGAGTTTCAGGACAACCAAGGCCATTTGCAAGTGAGCGTAGAATTGCAGAAAGGAGAGAAGCAGAGAAAGGAAACACAAATTCTGTGTATAAACTCTATCCAAATCTCTGGCTAACCCCTGAATTACATACGTGCATGGTAAACTGCAGACAGCTCACTTAAGGATTAAAAAATTGAACTAAGGGTTGAGCTCCTTCTTAAGTGACAGAATTTACAGTTTTTGTTCAGCCAAGTTAATTGAACTTCTAAAAAAAAAAACACTCATCATAGGACTATAACAGAATTTAGAACCTCTACAATTTAATACTCATGTCAGGCTGCAATTCAAAAGTTCTTGACAAAGACCAAAAAAAAAAAACAAAAAACCATGACCCATTCTCAAAAGATGATAATGAATGGAAACTGACTCTGATATTGAAAATAACAAACAAGGATTTTAAAGTGACTATTATAACCATCCTCAATGACATAATGGAACATATGCTTGAAATGTTTGAAGAAATAGAGATTTTCAGCAAAGTTTTAAGAAAGAACCAAATAAAAATTCCAAAACCGAAATATACACTTTCAGAATAAAAATTACTTGGATAGGCTTAGCAGTGAAATGGAGATGACATAAAAGTTAGTTAATTCAAAGATAAATCAGTAGAAAGACCAGTGTTGTGTATACCTGCTGGCTTACAGAATGTATTAGGAGTTTACATTTTTGAGCCATGACTTAAAAATCTTTGTGGAACAAATATTAGCTCCACTGCTTTAACTTTTTTTTTTGAGACAGGGTTTCACTCTGTCACCGAGGCAGTGGTGTGATCTTGGCTCACTCTAACCTCTGCCTCCCAGGTTTAAGTCACTGCTTTAACTTGAGAATGTGCCTTGTAATTCATTTGTAAAGATAACAATAGTGATCAAAAGAAACTTAGTGTGGCCATTATATGCCAGTAACAAATATGGCAACTGGAAGTTGGTTTCTACATCTCGTTATTGTAAAATAATTTGAATTCTTTTTGGATTTTAATAATTAACTGCTTTAATTGTGCTGAGATATTAATAAAATCAAAGTATTTTTCAAAATTAAAATTTCTTATAATACTTAATTTTTAGTTCTTAGAGCTTTTTATGGTAATGGTAATGAATACCCAGGTAATAATAATAGCTCTTAACTTTATTGAGCACTTTTGTACCTGGCACTGTACTTAGAATTTATATCATATACTCCTCAAAACAATCTTAAGAAGTAGTATCATTTTAGTGCCATTTTTAAAGATGAAGAAACTGAAGTTTTGTAATGTTACCTTATACTCATATCACATAGCTCATAAATGGCGATGTCAAGATACAAACCCAGGCTCTTTGTAGCCAAAGGCCGTGTACTTTATCTTTATTTCAACTGCCTCTCAAGGTTTTATTCATTTGGTAATCAGGGCAATAACTAGACTCCACATCATTCAATGCAAATTAATTAATGTAGCATGTTCTTAGTTGTAAATGATTCTAACATTTGCCAGTTATTTAAACTTAATCTATTCAAGTGCCTTCCCCAGACTAAACATTTAATGAAGTGTGCCTGATGACTATAAAGAGTATTTGTTTTCATAATGTTTATATATTGTTTTAAGTGTGAACTCTGCTTAGGATAAACAGTGATTCTTTTTTACTCTTTTAAATTTATTTTTAAAAATTATTTTTAATGGACACATAATTGTATATGTTTATGGGGTACAGAGTGATAGTTTAATAAATCTATACAATGTGTAATGATCAAATCAGGTTAATTGGCATATCCATAACCTCAAACTTTATCATTTCATGTTAGGAACATTCAGAATCCTCTCTTCTAGCTATTTGGAGTTATACAATAAATTATTGTTAACTATAGTCACCCCACAGTGCTACAGAACACTAGAACTTATTCTTTTTGTCTAGTTGTAACTTTGTGTTTGTTAACCCACCTCTCCCTATACCCCTTTCTGCCTTACCATTCCCAGCCTCTAGTAACCACTATTCTACTCTCTTCTTCTATGAGGTCAATTTTACGTATGAGTAAGAACATGCAGCATTTATCTTTTTGTGTCTGCTTATTTCACTTAACATAATCCTCCAGGCTCATCCATGTTGCTGTAAATGATGCTGAGAATGGCAGCATTCTGTTGTTTTTTAATGGCCAAATAGCATTCCATTGTGTGTATACACCACATTAAAAAACATCCACTCATCTGTTGACAGATACTTAAGTTGGTTCCATATTTTGGATATTGTGAATAGTGCTGCAATAAATATGGAAGTTCAGTTATTTCTTTAACATAGTCATTTTTTTTAATTTTTATTTATTTTTTTATTATTATACTTTAGGTTTTAGGGTACATGTGCACAATGTGCAGGTTTGTTACATATGTATCCATGTGCCATGTTGTTTTGCTGCAC